>NC_086178.1:2412500-2727500 GCF_023053635.1 Elgaria multicarinata webbii
TATGGGAAAAGATGATCCTTCAGGTAACCTGCCTCCAAGCCATTTTAGGCTTTGAATCATGCCCAGACATGGTCTGGCATTCAGTGCAGCTGGGAAAGTATTGGTATAATATGATCACGATGGCCAGTCCCATTAATAATCTCACTGCCCTGTTTTGGACCAGCTGAAGTTTCCGGACTGTTTTCTGTTGAACGCCATAGCATCTTCACCTTGTGCTCCCACGCACGGCCGGTGCTACCATAGAGGCCACTCAGACGGCCGCCTAGAGCGCCAAGCTAAGAGGGGCGCCGGGCACAGCGCAGCACTCACGCGCGTTGGCTGTGAGCCGGGCCGGCCCGAGGATTCAGCTGGGCCTGGGCGGGCGAGATGGCGCCCCACGCCTGCCCAGCCAAAGCGAAGCCAGGGACGCGGGGGTGGGGGTGGGGCAGCTCCATGTTCGGACTTCTGGAACGTGCCCAGAAGAGAGAGAGAATGTATGGGTGAAAGGGGTGCATGGGGTCTTTGAGTGAATGCATGTGTTCATGCGTGTGTTTGTTTGGAGTGAGTGATGCTGAGTGTGTGTGTGTGCACGCGCGCGTGTGAGTTGAGAGGGATGATTTTTTGAGGTGATATTCCTATTGAATAATGCATTTTAGACCCATAGACGTTCCTTTCCAATTTGTTTGCTATAATTGGCATGACGTATTTCTTGCACTTTAAAATAAATTTAGCAGTTTCAAGTTTTGTGCTTCTTATTTTTTTTCCCAGGAAACATATGTTCCTAAAAATCAAAGTTGGCATTTTTTTGGGGGTGGTGGTGGTGGTGAAAGTAGCTCACCTTGCCTAGGGCGCAAAATAGTCTGGCACCGGCCCTGCTCCCATGGCGGTTCCATTCCAGCACCCATGTTGTTCAACATATACATGAAACCACTGAGTCATTCAGGTGTTTGGAGTGATGACACAAAACTCTCCTTCTCCTTCTCTTTGGAGCCAGGCCAGGTTGTTGGTGTACTAGATGGGTGTCTGGCTGTGATAACGCATCTGGATGATTGCACAGGTTGGCTTTTCGAGAATCCAATCTCATTAGAATCCATAGTGGATTTGTCCAGCATCCCTAGTCCTGTCTCATTTGTGCTGGCTCCCAATTTATTCCTGAGATCAACTGCTGGTTTTGACAACTTTTCACAACTTGGGACCTCAAGATCTGATGGAATGCCTCCACCCATATTTGTCTAGAGATGCCCTGATGTAATCTGTGAAGGCCTTTCTCCTCGTGGCCCATCATTTTGAAGTCCAGAGGGTGGTTATTAGGAAAAAGGTCTTTTCCGTGATGTCCCCTGCCTCACATCATCAATAACGGAATATTGTCTCCGGTGAAATTCACCTGGTGCCAACATTATCTTCTTTCTCATGCCAAATTAAAGGTTTGTTTTATTCCCAAACCGTTTAAATCTTTGCTATTTTAATCCCTGCTACATGTTGGCGGTTTTAATACTTGTTTAATTTCTTTATACTGCATTTTCGTACTAATGTTGTTCTCCACCTCGATCCAAAGGGAGAGGTGGGTAAGAAATAAATACAATTATTATTATTATTATTATTATTATTATTATTATTATTATTATTATTATTCAACACTGGAAGCAGTGAGTTGATCTCTGGCATTTGCCTTGATCTGGTGAGGCTCAACTAGAGCAAAGGGAGGCAAAAGAAAAGAGAAACCTTTGTCCCTGAAGAATTTCAACATGTGTTACGTACATTAGAGCAAGAAGGTGCGTTTGATCCACTGGTTAGGACATTAGTCACGTCTCATCTTCTGCTATTGCTGTACCCGAGCACCAGCACAGGAACAGGGTGGATCCCAAAACAGATGCGTCACAAGCGAGGGAATATACATGAAGCACAAACATACCTTATAGTACGACTGACATTGACACGGGCATATGCTGAGTGTTGAAAGAGGGTCGGGGAAATCGGTGGAGAAAAGGGTCCTTTCGCCCCTGATTTTGCTTTTTAAAAGAATCGTTGCATTAGAAATAAATAAATCCCTGCGTTTAGCCCTGGGCTTTCGGTGGCAATGAACTTTCAGGAAGCACACCGAAGAGTGTGCTGACAAATTCAAGTGAAACCACCAGGGGGCTCCTCAAGGGCTCTGGTTTAAATAGGGAGCCAGAGGTGCTCTGGACGCCAGTTCTTCAGGTAGCTTTTCAGCCCAGCAACCTGCTCTGAAATCTCTTGGATTACAAAAGAAGAAGGGGACAAGGAGGCACTTCCATTGCTTTGGCAGCATCAGCGCGAGAAGGCTCCAGCGTTGATCGGCAACAGCTCCGACTCCACCACAAGCGAAGTCGCTTCTTCCAAATCTCCCAAGTGATCCAACTTTGACGAGACAAGAATGGCCAGCGGAGGTCTTCAGATGCTGGGCTTCATCCTGGCGTTAGTTGGCTGGGCGGGCATCATCGTCAGCACGGCCATGCCCCAGTGGAAAATCTCCTCTTACGCCGACTCCAACATCGTGACTGCCCAAGCCATCTACGAGGGCCTCTGGATGACCTGCGTCATGCAGAGCACAGGACAGATGCAGTGCAAAGTCTTCGACACCTTGCTCAAGTTGGAAGGTAAGCGGCAGCTTTGGCAGATGACCTTTGTGGTTGGGAGGGCCTCAAAGCCTTGACCGAAAAAAGAGAGAAGGGAACCCTTGTGCCCCACAGAGAGGGCTCTCTTGCAGGCTAACATGGATTTAGCACTTCTGAGCATCCAAAGGGCTGTACAGTATTGTGTTGGTGTGCAACAATCCCGTGAGGTAGGTCATTGTTATTCCCATTTTATAAAAGGGGGGAATGGAGCTTGGCAGATGGGGTCTCACTCCAAGCTTCCTAGGGAGTTTAAGGTGGAGGCAGGAAACGGACTCAGGGCTCCTACATTCAAGTACAACTCCGACTGCTGGATCCCACCGCAGACGACTCTTGGGAGCTAGAAAACAGTTGCAGTTCAGGTTACACTTCAAGATCCTACTAGGTCTTTATCCGTTTCTCACAAATGTGGGGCCACTGGTGACACTTTTTCTGAGTCACTTATTTCTGGTAGTAAGCTTCTAAGTTGCACAGAACTCTTCCCTCTTTAATGAGGAGTACTGTCCAATTTCAAAGAATTCTCCCTCATCATGACAGTTGGCCCAGTGCAAAAGTACACCCGGACTATTTTAGATCCTTTTGACTGGCACCTGAAGTGCCACCCACCCCCATGGCTAGGAAATGCATGCTGAATTTTTAAAAGCAGTTTTTAAAAGTAGAGGAGCTCTGCAGAAATAAAGCTAGCAAATTCTCTCTCTCTCTCTCTCTCTTGTGTAATGTGATACTCTGTAGGAAAGGTTTTCAATTTGCACTAGTTACTCGACTGTTTGACAGATGGCATGCTTTGAGGTTTAGAACCTGACAGTGTTTGAAAGTTGACATGCAATGGCATTTTAGTATCTAAGAAGACTCATAGATGACATGCAGTGGCATTTTATATTTGAGGTCATGTAACAGTTGGCAGCTCATGAAATTTCACCTGCGACGCTTCCCAGAAGCATCCTTCCTGAGGAGCCACCAAAACCTAGGAAGACGTCCCATGGGTGGTTCCCAAGGGCTCTTCCGTGCAACCTGTGGGGGTGGGGGGATCTACACTACTGCTTTTAAAGCGCTTTAAAGCACTTTGAAAACATTTGAAAACTGTATATGCAGTGTGTCTTGAGCCCCAACAGTTGTCAAAACTGTTATAAAGCGCTTTAAAGCAGTAGTGTACCTCCCCCTGCTCTTTCTGGAGGAAAGCGGCAGACCACTTAGCAAGGTAGTCGACACAATTAGCAGAGTTTGGAGTTTGGAACTTGGCAGGGATTTCATGACAGTGTTTTCATGCTGTTCTTAGATGAACAGGTCAGCTGGCTTCCTTGTTGGCACCAAGGAGAGGACAGGAGGAATTCACAAGCCCAGGTTCATGGGTGCTAGAGCTGAAATTAATGTGGAGTTTACAGAGGACCTGTGTTCACTATCATTGAATCTCCTGCCATTGCCATGCCTCTGAGTTCACGTTTGCCTCCGCCTGCATGCAGTAAGCAGCATCTGCAGATGGAACGAGTTATGCACGACCACAGCTGAGGTTGTGGGCATCACTGCAGTCATGTGCAACTGCGTACATCTGTACATTTTCAAGCTAGGGATGTGAGAATCAGCAAAACAGGAGTGGGTTTAGGTTTTCCAACTTCCACCTTGAAGCTCATTCTGACTGGTATCCAGAAGCTTTGCTTTTTGAGCATGAAAATCTGTGCATGTTTTCATGTGCATTTGCCACCATGTACATATCTATTGTGCACGTTTTTAAAACGTACACATTAAAGCATGTTTACGAGTGTTTTGCAAACGTACACATTTTTCAAATGCTTTTCCTTGGTTCTGTGAATTGTGGCAAAGTATGGATTTTAACCACAGATTGCGTTTGGATCCGGGAGATGCGAACTCTATAAACTCTGGTCAAAAGCAAATGGAAACGAATTTCTTATGCATTCCTATAGCCCACCTCTCCTTTCCCCATGTGAATGGGGGTCATCACAACCCGAGGGAGTGTTCATGCACCCGACATGGGACACCACACATGTTGATGGCCTTCCCGTGGCCACGTTTGACATGTCCCAGGGTCATTTCAATGTTCAGAGGCATTAGTTGTTAGGAAGCTGATCCTTAACTGTGCCATAGAATCATAGAATCACAGACTAGCAGAGTTGGAAGGGGCCTACAAGGCCGTCGAGTCCAACCCCCTGCTCAATGCAGGAATCCACCTTAAAGCATCCCTGGCAGATGGCTGTCCAGCTGCCTCTTGAAGGCCTCTAGGGTGGGAGAAGAGCCCACAACCTCCCTAGGTAACTGATTCCATTTTTGCTCCCACTTAGTGCTTTAAAAAATATAGGAAGAGGTGCTGGGGCTTAAGCTTGCCCAGATGCCATACCCTTGAACGTTGACACCCTTCCCTTTGATCTTAGATTACCATGAGGTTGATTGTGCTTACTCAGGGGTGATCGAAAGGCACCCTGCACCTGCTCAGAAGCTCACTTTCACCTCTGTTGTTCTCTCTTAGAGATTTGGTATAGAAAAACAAGTTCTGGGGCTGAGCTCTAATTAAGCTGTGTTCCCAGTGGAGTCAAACTGCTCAGCTATTCTGAGGGCGTCAGGAAGTATATCTGTCCCAGGGTTCTTGTCTTAGATGGTGCCACCATCTGATTAGGGACCTTGTCTCGCTCAGCAAATCTCCTACAGTTTCCTGCTGAGCTCTGTCTGAACCAGTAAACCACTAGGGGCAACTAAGTGGTTGACAAATGGATTGTGGCATAAGCTTTTGCCAGAAAGAACTCACTTTATGAATGCACCTCATGACATGGCGTCAGGCCCACAAAAACCTCTGGCATCAAAACAAGTCTTTCAGGGGCCAAAGACGGGGTGTGTTGTGCCTGCTGTTTCCCTTCTGGAATTTGGCACATAAAGGCCGCTGGCTTTCTGGACCACGAGATCCCTTTGCATGCTATCTCGGTGGTGTTTGCCAGCAGAGACCCGGTTCAGCATTGGCAGGTGTGCTCTGAAGGAAGCCATGACCAAAGTCGGAACGGCTTATGAGTCTGAACAACAAATGTACCAACATAGCCTACCCAAAACTTCTAAAAGACAGGCAACATGGCACTTTAAACCTGCTTTTTAATCTGAGGTCACAATGGTGCTACTTGGCAGTGAGGAAGCGTACTCTGTACATGGTCAGGGGCAGGCTTTTCTTTGATGATTACTTCACATGCCCCTGGAAACAGATTCTGGGCTTGAGCTACACCCCCAGATTAAATACCCCAGTTCCTTGTGCCTATGAAACCCTGGCTAGATAGCAACCAACGCTTAACAGCCTTTCTGTTCTTCTGAGGAGACTTCTACATTGTGCTTGTTAAAAAATCCACTCCCTGACACCAGCGTAGCATTCTGGGCCTCTCGGGGAAATAATCATTTGCTACTATTATTAATACGACGCAGGATTTATCTGCCTCGTCAAGTCACCAGCTCTGCGCCTGGGTGTTTCCACCAAACATCCCAGCACTTCCAGATTCGTTCTCAGGACGAACCTGTCCCCATGCTGGGGCCACACCCTGGTGATGCAAACACACCCTGCCAGGCCCTGTTTTTGAGGGAGAGTCTAAATCCTGTCCCTGGTAGGACTATTCTCTGTTGTGCTTCCATAGTTACCTTTAGGGAGATGAGAGGCAGGCTGGCTGGCCCAATGGTTAGAGTGCTGGACCGGGGACTTGGGAAAGCCAGGTTCTAGTCTCCACTCAGCCATGAAGCTCACTGGGTGACGTTGGGCCAGTCATTGACTCTCCACCTACCCTACCTCACAGGGTTGTTGTGAGGATAAAATGGAAAGGAGGAGAGCCATGTAAGTTGCCTTGGGCTCCTTGCAGGAGGAGGAAAAAGAGGTTATAAATGTAATAATAAATAAATAAATTGCTATGGAGGCTTTTAAAACATATTGTTAGCATTCACAGAGTTGCCCTAATGTTCTTCATGTTTCAGGACTTGATCCTTTATCTCTAGAAATTGTATCCCTGAGTAATAATGCTTAACATTTGTAGTGCTGTCAAGCGTTTGAAGCAGAGGCGCGTTGTACCAAATCTGGTTCCTCTGGGGTCACAAAACCTGGCTCTCTGGGTTCCCCAGAGGGCCACGCCCAGTTTCCCTGGCCCCACCCCTTCCCCAGCTGCCTATCATAGGGTGTCCCTATGAAAAGGAGGACAGGGCTCCTGTATCTTTAACAGTTGCATAGAGAAGGGAATTTCAGCAGGTGTCATTTGTATATATGGAGAACCTGGTGAAATTCCCTCTTCATCACAACAGTTAAAGGTGCAGGAGCTATACTAGAGTGACCAGATTTAAAAGAGGGCAGGGCTCCTGCAGCTTTAACTGTTGTGATGAAGAGGGGATTTCACCAGGTTCCCCATATATACAAATGACACCTGCTGAAACTCCCTTCTCTATGCAACTGTTAAAGGTACAGGAGCCCTGTCCTCCTTTTCATAGGGTCACCCTACCTATCATTTTCTGCCCCCACCCCACCTGTAAAAGGTTAAAATGCCTCTTTGAAGTCATACTCACTTGCAGGAAGAGCTTGAAGTTAAAATATGCTGGTGGGTTTTCTGTTTGCTTTTGTATTTTGCCCCTGCCCCCTTTTGCCTTCAACCCCGCCCAACTCTGGAATGTGCCCCCCCTCACCGAGAGCTCCAAAATGGGACTCGGTCCTTGGGCTGCAAGAGGTTTGGCACCCCTGGTTTAAATCACTCAGCCTGCGATATCTAGTTGTAGGCCTTACAACAACCCTGTGAGTCAGAATTATTGTCCCCCATGTTGTAGCTGTGTGTGAGTGAGCGAGCGAGCGTGGCCTGCGGAAGGCCAATTAATCTGTTTGTGGCAGAGGTGACTTCCAGGTGTGTAGCTCAGTCTCTGTGGACAGTCCTCTGCATCTTGACTTTAGACAGGGTTGTGATGTGTAAAGGCTCCTCAGCTAGATTTAGAACGTTTGGGGGAAAGAGTGTCTGTGGTCCTCAATTCCAGCCGTATTACTGATGGCGCTGCGTGCATGTGTTTGTAATTCTCAGAACCAGCCCTGGTTGAGAGCCGCTTGGAAATTCATGCCCTTGTCTCGCTGCCAAAACAGCCATCCCTGGAAACAAACTTTTGCCCATGTGCGTCCAAAGCAGCCTGGCATGTGCTGCAGTACATTAAGCAATATTTACTGTTGGGAGGGGGCAATTTGCACAAATTTGCACTTGCACAAGTGTGCATTAGCACTAATGCAGACTTGTGCTAATGTGCACCTGCACAAGGGGAATGAAATTCTCGTACATCCTTAAAAAAAATGGTTCCGTCCATGAGTAGGTGATGGAATAAAAGGCGACTGACGATTTGTGAAAGACAGATGGATTTAACAAAGTCCGTACATCCGTGGTCCAAACACGTCTGGAACGTGTCAGTTTAGGGTAGGCTGGCATCAGACTTTTACAGGGACACGAGGAAGTCCCTATTCCCATTTGTGACATCTTGGAGGGTATCATGATGGATGCTTCCTATTAGTATTAGGACGACACTATCACAGTTGACTCTGCACTAGCATCATTCCAGGACATTCTGGGGAATTAAAAAATGGCAAACTGCAGCAGAAAGCTGCATAGGGAGCACCACAGGGTTTGGATTCCACCCCCTGCCCTCAAAATTGGCCCCCACCCACCTGAAAAATACATAAAATGGGGAGATGGGTTTGTCCCCTACCTCTACTGAACTGTTCCCTAAAACACTATTATTATTATTTATTTATATAGCACCATCAATGTACATTGTACTAAATTCAGGATGAATGTTTTGTTGAAAGCTCCTTCATGAGACCTTGAGAAAAAAAACCCACATCATCAGGGCACATTGATCAAGGCAGGCGCTCACCCATCACCCTGATCATTTGGTGTTAATTAATAGGGAACACCTGCCGACCAGGCCCTGATTCTGTACTTGCAGTCATACGTTCAAATCAACATCCCCCCAGTCCTTTCATCAGCAATGGTACCTACATGGCCATCCTTTAAGCCTTGTCAGAAGTGGTTAAAGAAGGGGTAACTAGTCCACAGATTAAATCTTAGAATTATTGAATAGTACAGTTGGAAGGGGCCTTTAAGGCCATTGAGTCCAAACCCCTGCTCAATTTGGGGTGGGCACCAGAAGATTCTACCAAAGCGGGCCGTGCCATCTGTGGTGGTTGTGCACCATCTCTGAGCATTCAAGACATGCTGGGGCTACATCATCGTCCCAATGGCATGTGCTCAATGAGATAACGTGTCTCAGCCCAGAAGGCAAAGAAAAGTTTTGGATTCCAAGGGAGCAGCGTGATGTGGAATGAAGCCCTGAGATTATTCAATGCAAGCTCTGTAGCATCCTCATCAACAATCTTTGGCGAAGAAGGAAACTTTGGCTTCTGCACGCTGGAACTGCAAAATGACAGTTATTCCATAGTATTAATGCTTATTACAATCTGCTTCTTTTAATTTATGGGAAATTTGCAGATACTGTGGAATCTCTATTTATTTTTTTCTCCCTGTGAGATATGGAGGATCGCCTTAGTCATGCAGTGGCCACAATTCAGCACTTTTATACATGCTGAAGCCCAGCTGAATGGAAGGAATCATAGCCAAGGGATGAGGAGGTGGGACCGCCTGAAGCCAAGGTGTCTTTTCTGGAGGAACGGATGGTGACACCCGGGGCATTACTGAGTCCTCTAGGCTCACGTGCAGTATCAGTCCAAGCTAACAGGGAAAGGAGAACAGAGAAGGGTGCTGAGGCATGAGGCCACATCAAGAGATGCTCCTTGAGATTCTCATGCTCAGTCTCCCCACCACCACACACACACGCGATGAGCGCTGACACTTGCTATTGCCAAGAGTTATAAATCAAGCCAGACTGGGCTGTCTGAAGGGGTGCAAGGAGAAATGGACTCCATAGATTACTCTGACTAGGATACTGCTAGCTGATTAGTATTAGGGGTGTGCACGGACCCCCCGCTCCGTCCCACGGGCCAATCCGAAAATTTCGGGTCGGCCCGCTCTGCTCCGCCCATACTTCGCTCCTCTTCGCCGCAGAGCTCCGGCTCCGAATTGGAGCTCCGCAGTGGAGGGGAGTGGCGCCAGGTAAGGCCGGGAGAGGAGGGCGGGAGGTTTACTGGGCCCTGCCACCATTGCCACCTGTGCAGCAATGGCGGCAGAGCCCGGTAAGGGACCAAGGGGGAGGGGGGGCCTTACCTGCCTCCGTCCACGGTCCGTCGGCGTCTTCAATTGAGCCTGTGGTTCAACCAGGAAGTCTGGGCCGCAAGCGGCCCAGACTTCCTGGTTCAACCGCGGGCTCAATTGAAGACGCCGACGGACCGCAGACGGAGGCAGGTAAGGGAGAGGAGGGCGGGGGGAGGGGTTACCGGGCCCTGCTGCTGTCGCCGCATGGGCGACAGCGACAGCGGCAGGGCCCGGTAAACCCCACTTACCTTTCCGGCGGAGCTCCGGATCGAGGTGAAGGATCCGCCTTCACCTCGATCCTCTTCGCCACGCTCCGCTGGCCCCCCAATCCTCTTCGCCTCCACCTTAAGGGCGGGCGAAGCCCCCCGCTCTGCTTCTAATTCGCCAGTCCGATTAGAAGCGGAGCACATCCCTAATTAGTATGGAACTGGAAGGTGCGGTAAAAATGGTAGTAAAGGAATAAACAGTCAGTGAGCAAACCGGCTTGCCAAATTGGCCAGTTGCAGCTATAGAGGCTTTCAGATAACCACATCTCCACACCATGCTGAGACCTTATAATGTTATGAGGGGAGAAAAGGTCAACTGGAGGCCAGTTTTGATGACCAAAGGGATGTGCTGCGATTGCGGGTGGAGCGCTCTTCTCCAGGCTTTGCTCTGTTTGGGGGCTCACCTTGGTGGCCTGGATTGTGTGAGCTGGTTTGGAAGAGGCCGCTTGGCTGATGTCACTGTCCTGCCCTGATCCAGACCAGGATCTCAAGGAAGGCCAATAGCTAAAGCACCAAGTGAGCTACTTGCTCCCACTAAGAGTAGAATGAGGGCTTTTATACTCCCAGAGCCACAGCCAGGCTCCACCCCTTCCTTCAGTTGTGAAAGGCCTTAAAGGGGTGGGGCTTTGGCACTATTACTCCTCCTCCTCCTCCTCTTTGATAATTTCACCCAGGGGTGTTGCCTGTGTTGACGAGTCAACATGTGGATGCTATTTACCTGGCATGGAGGGGATCAGTTCCTTGTGAGGCACAGACTCAGAGGTCCATGGCTCTGGTGACCCCTAACCAATGTCCTTGGGTTGTGGCTCAGACCAGTCTGTTTTGCTGGAACCCAGGTGGATTTCTAGTACCTCTGCCTCTGATGCTATTAGTCTGGCACAGAAGGCTTTGAATTCAGTGACATATGTAGAGTGAACGGTGGCTGAAGAGCATCCCTGGGGCTGGTGAATCCGCTGGAGGAAGGTTGGGGAAGCAGCTTTCAGAGCAGCCACCTCCAACTCTCAGTCTGTGCAAGGCCTTAACTTGGCCAAAAGTGGTGTATGATCATGCAAACCACTTCTGGCCAACCAGCTCCCTCGATGGATGAAGAACCCAGAATGTACCCCAGGGCATTTTGTGCCATTACAGAAGATTCTGGGTTCATTCTAGACTCCTGCTCGGTTTGTGTTCAGTGCTGTTTAAGCTGGAAACGGCATTTGGAGATCCTTGGGCGTGCAGCTGGACAGCTCTGTATTGGGTGCAGATCACATACCATTGGCAATCCTGGAGCGTGTTGATCATGACTCTCCCTCCAAACCGCCACTGTACCGGAAAGCTTCCTCCTTCTGCAAGCATTTGGGAGCTTGCAAGATGTGCAAACGGATGGCCATGCAAGTCTCTGCTTGCTTTCTGGGGAACACCTCCTTGTGGAATGCCAAGCCTTTGATGGTTCAGCAACCAGACCCCAGGCCTGTTCCTCTCCCTACCCAGAACATCTCACGTAACTGTCCAAAGGCCTCTGCCAGCGATGGAATTCAGGGCTCAGGCTCTGCAGGTTTCTGCTTTCTGCCTTTGTAGTGGTTCTGGCCCCTGCAAGTGTGGCTAAACATCTTTGCTTGCAGGAGGGCTAGGAGGGTTCAACGCTCTCTTTTCCCCTCTGAAAACAACAGCACCAAGCAGAAACTCACCGTAGCATCTTAAAGGTGGACAGATTGATGTGCTGACTGAGGTCACAGCTAGACCTAAGGTTTATCCTGGGATCATCCAGGGTTCGCCCCTGCCTGAGCACTGGATCCCCTGTGTGTCACCTAGATGAACAGGTTTGACCCCTGCACGATCCAGGGATAAACCTTAGGTCTAGCTATGGCCTGAGAGTTCTTTCCATTCCCTCATCAAGGAGCTGTCAGGATGAGAATAGAATGAGGAGGGGGGATTGTCCTGTCCACCTTATCATAGAATCATAGAATAACAGAGTTGGAAGGGACCTGCAAGGCCATCGAGTCCAACCCCCTGCTCAGTGCAGGAATCCACCCTAAAGCATCCCTGATGAATGGTTGTCCAGCTGCCTCTTGAAGGCCTCTACTGTTGGAGAGCCCACAACCTCCCTAGGTCACTGATTCCATTGTCGTACTGTTCTAACAGTCAGGAAGTTTTTCCTGATGTCCAGCCGGACTCTGGCTTCCTTTAACTTGAGCTCGTTATTCCGTTTCCTGCACTCTGGGAGGATCGAGATTTGATCCTGGCCCTCCTCTGTGTGACAACCTTTTAAGTATTTGAAGAGTGCTATCATGTCTCCCCTCAGCCTTCTCTTCTCCAGGCTAAACATGCCCAGTTCTTTCAGTCTCTCTTCACAGGGCTTTGTTTCCAGACCCCTGGTCATCCTGGTTGCCCTCCTCTGAACACGCTCCAGCTTGTCTGCGTCCTTCTTGAATTGTGGAGCACAATTCTTGTCAGTGGCACAAGGCTCTGAGAAGGTCTCCCCCATGTCAGCTCCTTCAGAAAGGCAACCTCTTTATTTAAAACATACCCATTCATCGTAGGATTTGTTCTTTATACTGCTGGCCATCTTCTTAATGCGTGGCACCCAGAACTGGGTACAATACTGTGCATAGAGCTGGACAAGGGCAGAATCAAGCTGCACGATGACGTCTCGAGTTTCCGAGTCACAAGAAAGAATGTACTCTGCACTAGCACAGATTCATTTGGAGGTCTGTGTCCAATCCTCTCCACCGCACTTTCAGAAGGATATAAACTAATTCAAGTGGATAGCAGAGGAGGGTGACGAAGATGGTCAGCAGTATGGAAAGCAAGAGCTAGGAGGAAAAGTGGAAGGAACTGAGAATCTGTAGTCTACAAAAGAGAAGGGATGAGATATAAGACTCATTCCAATCCCTGAAGGGCCATCACACAGAAGAGGGCAAGGAGTTGTTCTCTGCTGCCCCAGAGAACAGGACCAGATCTAATGGGCTTCAGTTACAGGGTGAAAGATTTCAGTTGAACATTAGGAGTAGTGTTTGACGGTAGGAACACTTTGACAATGGAACCAAATTATGGGCAGGAGGTTCTCTTGCATACTGGAGATCTTCAAGCAGAGCCTGTACACCCGTCTGTTGGAAGATGCTCAAACACTAGATTTCTTGGGTCTAGGAGACGGACAGACCAGATGACCTAGAAGGCTGGCTGGGGTGATGGGACTTGTAGAATCATAGAATCATAGAATAGTAGAGTTGGAAGAGGCCTACAAGGCCATCGAGTCCAACCCCCTGCTCAATGCAGGAATCCACCCTAAAGCATACCTGACAGATGGTTGCCCAGCTGCCTCTTGAAGGCCTCTAGTGTGGGAGAGCCCACCACCTCCCTAGGTAACTGATTCCATTGCCGTACTGCTCTAACAGTCAGGAAGTTTTTCCTGATGTCCAGCTGGAATCTGGCTTCCTGTCACTTGAGCCCATTATTCCATGTCCTGGACTCTGGGAGGATCGAGAAGAGATCCTGGCCCTCCTCTGTGTGACAACCTTAAGAGTGCTATCATGTCTCCCCTCAATCTTCTCTTCTCCAGGCTAAACGTGCCCAGTTCTTTCAGTCTCTCTTCATAGGGCTTTGTTTCCAGACCCCTGATCATCCTGGTTGCCCTCCTCTGTAGTCCAACATGCTTGGAGGGCAGCAGGTTGGGAAAGCCTGGCTAAAAGAGCCTTTAGGTCAAAGGGAGTGTACTGCCTCCGGACATCAACTGCTGGTTCAGTAGAGCTCCTTTGTTCTATTCTTTTGGCCAAGGTTCTGTTCAGGGGCCCATGTTGGATCAAGGCAAACGTCAAAAGAGAAGGATCCTTGCTGAATATGTATCGATCTGCAGGAAGCTATGCATTTGAGCTGGAAAGTCATTCCAAGGCTGTATTGCTAAGCATACTCACTTGGAAGTATTTCATCTATGAGTGGACTAAAGACTTTTCTGCAAGCAGAGATATCTCCATGTTTTTGAGGACCCTTGGGCAAGTGTCTACCTTCTCACCACCACTGTTGCCAACTGCTCTTCCTCTTCCTCCTCCTCCTCCTCCTCCTCCTCCTCTTTTTTTATTCTTGCTACCACTTGCTTGCTTGGCAGACAGAGAGCCAGTGAGCAAATCAGCAGCGGCATCTCCTGCTCCTCCTTCTTATTCCACTGTTATTTGGGCCGGAACAAGAAGTTGGCAAACAAGCAGGTTGCCATGGTGAAGAGGAGCAGCAGCTATAGAGGTCTCTTGTCAGAGGGCACCAGACCAGGCCTAGCTTTGATACCAGCCTCACCTAGAATTTAGAGGATGCTGATTATGCATATACTGTATTGTGCTCGAGAAATAGTCTCTCTCCATGCGTTTAGGAAGGGGGTCATGAAAGACTCATCTTTTAGCTTGGCGCTTTAAATTGTTATGATGCGTCTAAAGATTGTTTTTGAAGTTTTACTGCCCCCACCCACCCCGGTTTGGCTGGTTTCAGAAAGTTGCTATAGAAATGAAACAAATGAATCATCGATGACATATTTTGGAAGATCCATTTAGATATTGCATAGGCATATATCTGGAAGCTCCATCACACCAGGGGTTAACACGCTCCCTACCGTCGCTTCTCCGCCCATGTTTTCCTTCCTCTAGTTACTTCCTCTTTCAAAAGAGGAAGTACCTCTTTTCAAAAGAGGAAGTTCAAAAGAGGAAGTACCCAAGGAGCACGAGGCCCATTGAGTCCACTGTTCTAATGGCGCTGCTTCTCCTGCACACAGCAGGAGAGAGCAGCGATTCCGAGTTTAAAAGAACATAGGACTTAAAGAGGTTTTTTGTTGTTGTTGCACAAGGAAGAGGGGCGGAAGGCGTGCGGAAGGCAGACGACGTCATGGGACGGCCCTGAGCAAACTCTGTGAGTGCTCAGTAACGAGCGTGCACTAAAACGCTTGTCGGATGGAGCTTTAAATGGATCTTCCATCTCAAGAGGAAGTCTTCTTTTGAATAGCATTGGCTGGAGAAAATATGGTGGCCAACCAACATCACTTCGTTCCCTGTTTGTGGCTCTCCAGAGGCTTCTGGTTTGCCGTTGCTCAAGACACAATGCTCAGCCTGACAGACCTTTGTCTGATCTACCAAAGCAGGCCATGTGTGCCCTTCTGTTTTTCCATCTGGATTGGGCTCAGGCACATTCCATGTTTTCTTGGCATTAAGCAAGACTCTGTATTATTGTGCCTCGAAAACACAGAAGAACTAATCCAGGATGGGGGGTGCGCACTTTTTATTTATTTTTTATTATTGTTATTTTTTGCAAAAGCTGCACCCTCTGAACCATTTCCAAAAGCAGCACCATGTCAGGAGTCTTTTATAAACAGCAGTTACCATTTGCACAGGAATTTGCCTTCCATTAAAGGGAGGAGAGGAGGGAGCAACCGGAAATCAGCAGGAGAAATGCCCACTTCCAAAATAACTCCTTCGGACATTCTAAGAGCAACAGATTTGGGGCAGGACAGGGAAGACAGTGCCGAGGGAGGGCTTGAAATGTGCCAAACCTAACACTCATATCCTGTATTTTAAAACCCATCTCAACCCAGTGTTGTGCGTGTGCGGGGGGGAATGCAGACCTCTGTTTCTAAGGAAATGTAAGATAGAATTATTGGCTGGAGAAACATTTCCCCCGAGATTTGTTGCAACACTAGTCACATTGTCCCTAGGGCAATGAAACGTCTCACTCAGCCTTCCCCAGCCAGGTGTTCTTCACATGTGTCGGACTACAATGTTGGTTGGGGATTGTGAAATTTGTAGTCCAACACAGCTGGAGGGTGCCCGGTGGGGAGAGACTGAGCTAGCTGTCTTTAGACATTCAATGGACTCATGGAACCAGGGGAGAGGGCTAGCAGGCTACGGATATATGTGTGTAGGGAATACTCCAGACCTTCAACATGAATGTGCACAGGGCGTTGGTGTGAACTGCTGCCACAATCACCACCCCTCCTGCTATGCGTCTTCACTGAACATCTCTGAGGGGTTTCACAGAACAAGCTGAATGTGGTGAGATTTCTCTCCAAGGATCCATGTTGGTTAGCGCTGCATCTGAGGAAGGGCCAACCTAGGGCTGTGTGGCCATTTGTCCTCTTTCACAGAGGGCAGTCCTCCGTTTGAAGGCCTGTCCAGCTCAATTCTGTTGTAAAGAGAATGAACCATAAGAGTTAGCCCATGGACAGCAGACTGGAGTATTGCATCCAGTTCTGGGCTCCACAATTCAAGAAGGACGCAGACAAGCTGGAGCGTGTTCAGAGGAGGGCAACCAGGATGACCAGGGGTCTGGAAACAAATCCCTATGAGGAGAGACTGAAAGAACTGGGCATGTTTAGCCTGGAGAAGAGAAGATTCAGGGGAGACATGACAGCACTCTTCAAACACTTAAAAGGTTGTCACACAGAGGAGGGCCAAGATCTCTTCTCGATCCTCCCAGAGTGCAGGACACGGAATAACGGGCTCAAGTTAAAGGAAGCCAGATTCCAGCTGGACTTCAGGAAAAACTTCCTGACTTTTAGAGCAGTACAACACTGGAATCAGTTACCTAGGGAGGTCGTGGGCTCTCCCACACTAGAGGCATCCAAGAGGAAGCTGGACAACCATCTGTCAGGGATGCTTTAGGGTGGATTCCTGCATTGAGCAGGGGGTTGGACTCGATGGCCTTGTAGGCCCCTTCCAACTCTGCTATTCTATGATTCTAAGATTCTGAGCAAGGGTTTGGATTCGATGGCCTTATAAGCCCCTTCCAACTCTACTATTGTATGATTCTATGAGCAAGGCACATGGGTTGCCTGGCCACAGTCTTCTCCACTAGGGTGAGATGGGCTGTATTTCTATTATTCTCCCTAAATGCATATCTCTTAGTGTGGCCATCTTTTACAGAGGACAGTCCTGTATTTGAAGGGCTACCTGACGACAGTCCCATATGGTGAAGGTGTGCTCTGTTTGTCCAGTCCAAGTTTGGTGTATAGATGAAGAATAATAGGAAGGAAGAATAATAAGAAGGAAGAGCTAAAGGGCCTTGAAGTTGCACCTGGATAGCAGACTGAGCAGGGTCTCCTGGTCACAGTCTTCCACACTTCCACAGTTACATGATGCAGCCGCAGCTTCACAGCCATGGCAGGGCTTTCCCCTGAAGCTGCTCATTGAAAAAGTCAGGGATTTATCCTGACTTTTTTATTGGAAGTGAGGTCAGTATGGCTCTTCCGCCATCTGACATCATTCTGGGGCCAATCCGGGGACGGGGTAGTCTTGGTGGAAGGCGACTTGGTGGTACCCTTGAAGGAAACCATAAAGGGCTTCCAACAGATCCTTATACGAGAGTATAAACACCTTCCAGAGCAGGCTTTCTACATGGTCGGGCCCATTGAGGAGGCATCTCTGGTACCTGGATGGCCTCTGGAAACCCCACACTCCCTCCTCAGTGTTGGGATTCCCCAATACCACCGTTGCTGAGTAAAACTGGGGTGGGTGGGTTTGGAGGGAGGTGGTGCTAACTCAGCACTGTGAAGACAAGGCCCAGCTCCCGGAGAACTGTAGGCCTCAAAAGTACCAGCAGAAATGATGTTAATCTACCTCACAGTCCCACTAAAGGCTTCCCAGGTGATCTTCTGCTTCCACTACTCAACATCTCTTGATCTCCATCCATGCAATCTTTCACATGCTGCCTCAAAGTGGTTCACACGAGGAGCAACTTCACTGCTTGGTTCAATGAAATGTATAAAGTGGTTCAGAGAACCATAATAATCATAGAGCTGAGCTAGAAGGGGTCAACAGGTCAGCTAGTAACTAATCTGAGATGGTCTCCAAACACATCATCACATACACCCACACACCAAGTTCAATCCTCTTTTGCTGCTGTTTCTCACATGGTGTATTGCAAGAAGACCATGTATGGCCCTCCAGATGTTTTTGGACTGCAGTTCCTATCAAGCCCTAGCTAGCATAGTCAATGGTTTATTGCCTGCAAGATTTGTTTGGCCTTAATGATGCAGGCAGGCAGAGAGATGTCCAGTGCTCTCACCCTCACTTGATCCCTCTGACTTACCCCTGTGTATCTGTGGTTGCGTATTCTCACTATAATCCTGACCCACACATGCGTGGTTTGAGCTCCTGAGTAGGGATGTATGAGAATTTCATTTTTGGTCACCAAATACGCGAGCATGCCTTGTTCGAAGCCCTGGATGTAAGCAGGAGCAGGTGTCTGCCGAAAATGTTTGCAAATTGCCAGACATGTGTCCGCTTCCAATTTGCACACCTTTCCCAGTTTGCTATTTTGTACATTTTCCCTTTCTCTGGACAACATCTCCAGATCGTGGTTGTTCATGACCCGGAGAACATGATCCTTGCCATTGGGATCTGCCATTAATTCCCCAAGCCATGTCCTCTGCCAAAGTGTAGCAATTATATAGCTTTCAGGTGGATTCCTGCACTGAGCAGGGGGTTGGACTCGATGGCCTTGTAGGCCCCTTCCAACTCTGCTGTTCTATGATTCTATGATTCTATGTGGGTGGTATTGTTTTGCACATCTGGATGGGAAGTAGGAACTCAGGAGGCCCATTCTCAGCCACGCTGCAGACTAGCAGCATGTGTGGTCATAGGGCAGTGGGAGTCTCATTTCTGGTTCTCTGGATGGTTGATGATCCTTGTTTACCCAAGTCGGAAGGGGTGTTAGAGGAAGTTATCCATTTGGCTCAAGATTTGCTCATGCAAATGACCCGTTCATTTGATAAGTAGTAGGTTTGGCCTGAAATCATTTCAAAAAAAGAAAAGAAAAAGGAGTCTCACCTACAAACACCTTTTCCCCCTCCCTGTAATTCATTTCCTGTGTAGAGTTTAAAGTATTTTTAAAATTTATTGAAAAGTGGCGGTTCTGGTTTGTCCTGGGCTTGGTTTGCATTTTTGTTTGTTTGTTTTATGATGAGTCACAGAATCATAGAATCATAGAATAGCAAAGTTGGAAGGGGCCTACAAGGCCATCGAGTCCAACCCCCTGCTCAATGCAGGGATCCACCCTAAAGCATCCCTGACAGATGCTTGTCCAGCTGCCTCTAGTGTGGGAGAGCCCACGACCTCCCTAGGTAACTGATTCCATTGTCATACTGCTCTAACAGTCAGGAAGTTTTTCCTGATGTCCAGCTGGAATCTGGCTTCCTTTAACTTGAGCCCGTTATTCCGTGTCCTGCACTCTGGGAGGATCGAGAAGAGATCCTGGCCCTCCTCTGTGTGACAAACTTAATTTCAAAGATAAGAAACCAGCTTGCATTATGGGCAGGTGGCACTGGGAGGGAAATGCAAAAAAATAGTGAAGCTTCAAGTCATGTTTTAACTCCACACTGGGCAATAAGTTGGCGTGTAGAGCCCAGCTGGCTCCAAATCTCTGTGGGCCCAGGTGTCACCACTGCCTGAAGGGACAGCTGAGGGAGCCCGCTTTGTAGCTGTAGCTGGTTTTCTCAAAAAACTCCACAGAGACCAGTAACACCATAAACCCAATGGCAAGGCTCTCTCATCTGGAAAGCACAAACTAGAAACCTAGATTGTGTCTGGATGCCTCCAAGACAGCTTCTTCTCATGATAGATCACAAGTTGAAAATGAGCCAACAGTGCGATATGGCTGCAAGAAAGGCAAATGCTATTTTGGGCTGCATTAATAGAAGTATAGCTTCCAAATCACGTGAGGTACTGGTTCCTCTCTATTCGGCCCTGGTTAGGTCTCATCTAGAGTATTGCATCCAGTTCTGGGCTCTACAATTCAAGAAGGACATAGACAAGCTGGAGCGTGTTCAGAGGAGGGAAACCAGGATGATCAGGGGTCTGGAAACAAAGCCCTCTGAAAAGAGACTGAAAGAACTGGGCATGTTTAGCCTGGAGAAGAGAAGATGGAGGGGAGACATGAGAGCACTCTTCAAATACTTAAAAGGTTGTCACACAGAGGAGGGCCAGGATCTCTTCTCGATCCTCCCAGAGTGCAGGACACGGAATAACGGTCTCAAGTTAAAGGACGTCAGATTCCGGCTGGACATCAGGAAAAACTTCCTGACTGTTAGAGCAGTACAACAATGAAATCAGTTACCTAGGGAGGTTGTGGGCTCTCCCACACTAGAGGCCTTCAAGAGGCAGCTGGACAACCATCTGTCAGGGATGCTTTAGGGTGGATTCCTGCATTGAGCAGGGGGTTGGACTCGATGGCCTTGTAGGCCCCTTCCAACTCTGCTACTCTATGATTCTATGATTTCCTTTCCAGCCAGCAGCAGCTTCTGCCTCACAGCAAATGGCCTCCATCCTCCATCCTCCATCCCCGCCGCTTGCCTTCTTGAGCTGCAAGGTGCACGTCGCTGCAGCCGCTCTGGACAGCAGGGTAGCGACCATCATCTGGGAGAGATGCCAGGTCCCCATTGGGCCCCTGACAGCTGCCTCCCATTCCATCTCCTGGCTAGATAGTTGGTATCGCAGCTCTGTCCTGGATGGTGCCATTTGTCATCCCGTTTGCTTGTTGGTTTAAAACAAAGGTGCACACCTTTTGAATGAGTTTATTGATTCATTTCATTCAAAGTAGTTTTGTCAGTAGATTAGTGAGGGGCCATGGCACAGTGGTAGAGCACATGCTTAGCATGCAGAAGGTTCCCTGGGATGCTGTTTCAGTACCCAGCATCTCCAAGTAAGCCGGCCTGAAATCCTGGAAAGCCATTCCTGCTGCCAGTCCGTGTCAACAATACTGGGCTACATGGGACCAAGCAGGATCCGATTCAGTAGAAGGCAGTTTCCAATGTTCTTAAGCACTTTGAGATTCACACAACAATTCATAGAGAATCATAGAGTAGCAGAGTTGGAAGGGGCCTACAAGGCCATCGAGTCCAACCCCCTGCTCAATGCAGGAATCCACCCTAAAGCATCCCTGACAGAGGGTTCTCCAGCTGCCTCTTGAAGGCCTCTAGGGTGGGAGAGCCCACAACCTCCCTAGGTAGGTCTGTGGAATTTCTGAATATCAAGGGAGCAGAAAGAATTGCAGTAAGGTTACGGACATTTCTGGATGCATTAGTTGGGAGAAGGGTGCCCCTTTCTGCCACAGGGAGTTCTTATTTGTTCATTCTTTGATCAGCAACTACCCACCTCGCAATGCTACATTGCACTTCATAAGAGCATAAGAAGATCCGTGCTTGATCAGACCAAGGGTCTATCTAGTCCAGCACTGTGTTCACACAGTGGCCAAGCAGCTGTTGACAAGGGACCCACAAGCAGGACACAGTGCAACAGCACCCTCTCACCCATGTCCCCACCCCAGCAACTTAGCCATCCATATCCATCAGTGTTCCCAAATTGGTCCATGTACCCACGAAAGCAAAGGTGCTTATTGGAGTCACTGTGGCCCATTCATGATTTACATGTAAAAGCAGGAGTACGTGCTCACAACCTTTGAAGACTCCTCCCAGAGTGCAGGACACGAAATAACGGGCTCTCCCACACTAGAGGCCTTCAAGAGGCAGCTGGACAACCCTCTGTCAGGGATGCTTTAGGGTGGATTCCTGCATTGAGCAGGGGGTTGGACTCGATGGCCTTGTAGGCCCCTTCCAACTCTGCTATTCTATGATTCTATGATTCTAAGAGTATATCTAATCTGTTTTAAGCAATCTTAAACTTGCATTCTTGCTTAAGAATATAGCTTTGGAATATATGCTTTGCTGGATTGGGCCATGTGATCCATCAAGTTTAGAATTCCAGCAACTAGCAGGTACTACAAGTTGATCCACCAGAAACTGGCTAGTGGTCCACCAATGGTCTGCAGTCCACCCCCTGCCTAGACCCTGGCCTCCTAGGCCACAGTGAGACTCTTGTGATTATAGTGAAAGTCCCATGGCCATTTTTCCCACTGCAATTTTCAGCTGAAGAAGATAAGAACCAAATCCATCCATGGCGCTCATGTTTGATCTGATACGGAAGGATGACAATACTGTAGGATATGAATTGTATTTCTCAATACAGGGACAGTCCAAGGCAGCAGGTATTACTCAAAGCCCCAAGAATGTCTTTAAGCAAAGAGGTGACGATGGTGTCATTTACTTCTGAGAGCCTGCACCTCACCTTTCCCCTTCTCATTTACTTCACCCGTTGATTCAGCATTCCGGAGTCAGAGGGATTTTTCTTTCTCAAGACTTTGGTGTCTGATTCAAGAGCACCCATGTCCTAACTATGTCATAATTATGTGAAAAGGGAGTTGCATTTTAACAGATACTTATCCCCAGAGTTTCTTGCAAAATGGCTAGCTATTAAAACAGGCCTTATATAAGTGAGTGGTGATTTATTGAGCTGTATACCGCTTCCTAACCCTTAGGCTCTGGGTGGGTAACCATCCTGGCATATCACAACATCACAATTCTATACATGTCTACTCATACATGTATAGTAATTCCCACTGAGTTCAATGGGGCCGCTTCCCAGGGTAGTGAGTATCAGAAGCCAGCTGTAGGCTGTGAATCATTGGACATATGCCAAGTAAATTCACTCATCATTGAAAGGTCAACTTTATAACAATCTTCTTCCCATTTTAAAGAAGGAGAAACTGAGACACAGGAAAACTCAGAACAGCTGTATAATAAATCATTCTCTTTCAGTGTTAGACCTCTGCCTGCATGTGCCTTCACACCTTTCTTTCTTTCTTTCTTTCTTTCTTTCTTTCTTTCTTTCTTTCTTCCTCCTCCTCCTCCTCCTCCTCCTCCTCCTCCTCCTCCTCCTCCTCCTTCTATACCATCCAGTAGCCAAAGCTCCCTGGGTGGTTTTCAACAACTGATAGACATCTCTGAGCCCATATTTTATTTTTCCTAGCTGTCAGATATCTTAATAACTGGGCACTATTCCCTTTTTAAAATCGTTATTTTTAAAATTGTATTTGTTTACCTTGCAAGCCACTGGACCAAAAGGCAGGGTAGAAAAGTTCTCAGTAAAACAAATAAATCAACAATGACCTACCTAAGCATTGTTATAAGGATTACAGCAAACATCATCCGAAAACATGACATAAATGCTAAGTAGTCCTACTAGCTAGGCACACCAAGGAGACACCTCCCAAAAGGTGCCATTGGTGACAGTGCCAATGAGTTCATCCCTAACTATAGCAGGAGATAGGAAACTCTTGCTCCATGGGGTGGGTGACCCAGTTTCCTGGATGCTTTGACTTGGGCTGCCATGATGAATCACCAGGCCCTGCCACAGCCCAGCGCTCAAAAATCTCCTTCCTAGGAGTGAATCAGGACCTGTACACAGATCTCAGCATTTAGTTCCCCACGCTAAGATCCTCTGAGAGGGAAAGATATAGTGGTGACTATACCTGGTGAATAAGGGTGGTGTGAACAGTCCCAGAGTTCGGATTACTCCTTAACACTAGCTGTACCCAGAGTAACAGACGCCGTTGTAGGATATCTTAAAGTTTATTAATTAAATATCATCGTGGGGGCAGGGGCTGCTTGGAGGCCACCGATACAGCGCCGTCTGGAAGAGCTGGGAGGCAGGGAGGTTGGGGGAGGGGGAGCAGGTGTCCCCCTCTCCCCGGGGTTCCTGTTAGCCTTGGGCCGCCCACCCAGCTCGCATGAGATTAGGCCGGGGCCTCGGCTCGCAGCAGGCCTCCCACCTGGCCACCAAGGGCCCCGGCCGTGCCTCGCTCATGCTCCGAACCATGGCACTGCCCCCTTTGTGGGGGGCGGGGGAGCAAGGAGGCAGAAAGGGGGGTAGTGTTACCTTGGAAAGCCCGGAGGAGTCGGGCATTACACGTTGTTACTGTTGCTTAGCAACCTGTATCAGCTGAAGCCTTTATGGAAACATACCTAAGCGTTTATATGTATAGATGAGTAGGGCTGTGCTCCGCTTCTCTTCGGGTCAGAGAAACAGAAGCGGATCGGGGTGCTTCTCCTCCCTTTAAGGTGGAGGCGAAGAGGATCGGGGGGCAGAGGAGCGGATCGAGATGAAGGCGGACCCTTCGCCTCGATCCAGAGCTCCAAAAAAAAGGTAAGGGGGCCTTACCTGGTGCTGCCACCACCTGTGCGGCCATGGCAGCAGAGCCAGGTAAGGAGGCAGGGGGAAGGGGGGGTCTTACCTGGTCCGTCGCGGCCCGTCGCCAGCTTCACTAGAGCCCACAGCTCAACCTGGAAGTGTAGGCCTTACAGTTCCGGGTTGAGCTGTGGGGCCGAACCAGGTAAGTGGTGTGCGCAAGGGGGGGTTACCTGGCCCTGTCACCACTGCCCATGCGGCAACGGCGGCGGAGCCAGGTAAGGGGGCAGGGGAGAAGAGTCTTACCTGCATCCATCTGCGGTCCAGCAGCAGCTTCAACTGAGCCTGAGGACTCAAACTGGAAGTCCTCGGGCTCAGTTGAAGCTGCTGCTGGACAGTGGATGGATGCAAGTAAGGGGGGAGGAGGGAGGGGGGCCTTACCTGGTGCTGCCCGCACCGCCGCTGCGGAACTACAATTTGGATCCGGAGCTCCGCAGCGAAGCGGACCACTGGCGAATCGGCACGGAGCAGAGCGGACCCGATCCGGAAGTTGCGGATCGGGATCCGAAGCCGATCGGGGTGTGTGTGTGTCCTAATGAGTCCTAATGAGAAGCCTCAGTTCTTCAAGAGGGCGTTTTCCCCAGTGGCCCTGATGCCTCTGGAATGGGTGGCCATCAGGGCTCCATCTTCCCGTGATTATGCTTTACTGGATTGTCCTGCAGTTGTGTTGTAGGTTTTTAGTGCCGAATTGGCCAGATGTTTTACTGCTGTTCTTTGTCGTTTTTATTAATTTTTTCCTGTCCTACGGCTGTTACTGGTTTTTATTATATGGTATTGTATTGTAATAGGTCTCCTGACCTTAAAGGCAGCTAAGAAATATTTCAAATAAGTAAATAATAAAATAAAAACTTGCAGGGCAGCCTTCCCCATCCTACTGGGGTTGATGGGAATTGCAGTCCAGCACACCTGCAGGGAGCCAAGTCAGGGAAGGCTGATGTATTATTATTATTAGTATTAGTATTAGTATTAGTATTCCGCCTTTTGCCCAATGCTGGGCCTCAAGGCGGCCTTCAAAGTTTAAAACATACATTTGAGGGGGGGACGACAAAACCATAAACGTTTAAAATACACAACAAAATTATAAGACCTTGACATAGATGGAGGGCTAGATTATTCTCCAAAGGCCTGCTGGAACAATTTGAGAACTACAAGTTCAATCGCAGCTTTTAAAGCTCAACTAAAAACTTTTCTTTTTCCTAAAGCTTTTAAAACTTGATGTTGTGCGGACTTTATACTGTTAGCTTTACCCTACCCTGTGCCTGCTTACCCTACCCTGTGCCTGTTTGCATTCTCTTCCCCTCCTTATTGTTTTACTAGGATTTTATTAGATTGTAAGCCTATGCGGCAGAGTCTTGCTATTTACTGTTTTACTCTGTACAGCACCATGTACATTGATGGTGCTATATAAATAATAATAATAATAATAATAATAATAATAATAATAACAACAACAACAGTTTTAGCCTGCTTCCGAAAGCCCATCAAGGAGGGAGCCAGCCTAGCTTCCCCGGGAAGAGAGTTCCAGAGCACCGGAGCAGCCACCGAGAAGGCCCTCTCCCATGTAGAGTATCTCCTGGCTCATTTGCTTTAAGGACAGGGAAATACAATCATTCTTCTAGGACTGTGTGCCTTAGTAGTCAAGCACAGACTTTATGCACAGAAGATTACAGGTTCGATCCTGCACATCTCTGGTTAAAAGTTTCCAGCAGACGGAAGATGAGAGAAGCTACTTTTCTTTCCGCCTGAGACCCTGGACAGCTACTGGCAGCCACGTAGACAATGGTGGGCTGAGTGGTTCAATGATCTGACTCAGTCCCATGTCTTCTTTTTCAGGAACCCTGCAGGCCACCCGGGCCTTGATGGTGATCAGCATCCTCTTGGGCCTCATTGGCTGCTTCGTTGCCATGATCGGAATGAAATGCATGAAATGCATGGAGGATGACGAGGTCAAGAAGATGAGGATGGCCGTCTTCGGAGGCATCATCTTCCTTGTCTCAGGTTAAGAGCATCTCCTTTTCTCTTTTGTGCGGTGGAGGGGGGGAACTATATCTACCAGGCCTGCTGGAACCTGGAAATTTTTGTTTTCTTGTGGGGACCTGGATGAGGAGGATGGAAAGATAGGGGACAGCTACAAGTGGCCACAGGGCCAGTATGTGCCACTGACCCAGACGTTGACACCTAACAAGTGGGGTCATAGGAGGCCAGACCTTTGGCAGCCTTGGGGGCTGATCAAAAGGAAGGTCCCAGGCGATGGTCTGAACTCCTGGGGGATTGCCTGTGAATCTCAAGCATGATAGGGCTACCCCTTGAGTTCCAAGGTGGAAGGTAGGCCAGGCATGAAAGTATTAAATAGTGGCGTCATCAGGAAACAAGCCCAGTTAGAGAGACTGAAAGAACTGGACATGTTTAGCCTGGAGAAGAGAAGATGGAGGGGAGACATGAGAGCACTCTTCAAATGCTTGAAAGGTTGTCACACAGAGGAGGGCCAGGATCTCTTCTCGATCCTCCCAGAGTGCAGGACACGGAATAACGGGCTCAAGTTAAAGGAAGCCAGATTCCAGCTGGACATCAGGAAAAACTTCCTGTTAGAGCAGTGCGACGGTGGAATCAGTTACCTAGGGAAGTTGTGAGCTCTCCCACACTAGAGGCATTCAAGAGGCAGCTGGACAACCCTCTGTCAGGGATGCTTTAGGGTGGATTCCTGCATTGAGCAGGGGGTTGGACTCGATGGCCTTGTAGGCCCCTTCCAACTCTGCTATTCTATGATTCTATGACCCTATGAAAAGAGAAGAGGAGTTGGCTTGTGATGCAAAGTCTAGGCCAGCCTCCTTCGAGCTGGCAATCTCCAGATGTGCCCGGCCACAACTTCTACCATCCCTAGTCAGCATGCCCAGGGATTATGGGAGATGCAGTCCAACACATCTGGAGTGCATCCGGTTGGAGAATGCTGGTCTAGATAAGTGGAAGATGACCCTCACAGGCAGAAGCCAAAAAGTTGGCTTGGCAAACTTTCCCCTACTTTCCCTCCTCACCGGCGGGTCCAATTATGATATGCAAACTCCAAAGGATCTGTCCCCTTTACTCTCCGCTCCCCTCAGCAAAGGGAACATACTCATGTGTGAAAGGAAATTTGCTCTGACTTTCTGCAAGGACTGGGTTGGGGACTGGGAAGAGAAACACACCTCTGGCCTCTTTCTTCAACTGCCAGCGCTTTAGATTTAAACATGGGATGGAGAAAACAGAGGAAGAGGCCATTTAAAAGGTAAAAGAAAGGGAGAAAGAAGCCGCCCCCCGGCCCCCACCACTGAGCAAACTCTGAAAGCAAGAAGAACCAGTTCCCACAACAACTCCCATTTGGAAACACTACATGTAGAGCTGCAAATTGTGGGGAGGGGAGAGACATCTTGTCTCAGTCCTGCGTCCAACAGAATTCATGTCCACACCTCGTAGGGCTCCTGTTGAGTAGGAGAGATCCTTACTCAGTGTTATACTGCTGTATTCAGATACAAGGTGACCCAGATTCCAAGTCCCACCACTTCACTCATGTCTGTGGGATCTGGACCCCTACTTTGAAGTCTGCCCTGTTGACTCGCTTATATCCCTTCATCTCTTCAACTACAGGGTTCGCTGCCTTGGTGGCCTCATCTTGGTATGGACACCGTGTCGCTCAGGACTTCTTCAACCCTTACACACCAGTCAACACCAGGTAAATGGTGCTTTTATGCAACAGTACAGGACTGAAAGGGGATGTGGAGTTCCAGAATCCATGAGACAAAAAGTTGCCCCCTGGACCACATGTATAAAATCTCCAGAAATTTCTGGATTTTTAGGGGGAAACAGGAAATTTGGGAGCGTGTACTGGATTTGTTAATACTTTGTTTTGGACCTGGAACATCCCTGCTACTGAAAATTCCACAAACATGGCCCAGAACCAAAGATTTGGGTGGGCCGTTTACTAGGGGGAAACCTTGACTATCTGAGGTTAAAAATTATTATTTATTTATTGCATTATTTACCTGTCAGTACTGAGCATGATTATATTCTTGGAGGAGAGGCAGTACACAAAATAGATTTATTCTAAACTTTTGATAGAGATATGAAGAAAACACTCGTGCCTATAAAAAAGTGATTTACTTACTGGGTTTTGATTCTGTGGAGCAGCCCCATCCTGAGCCAGACTGGCCTTGTAAACTTCTCTTCTGATTGGCAGTGACCCTCCAGGGTTTCAGATGGGAGTTTTCCTAGATCTATATGGAGTTGCTGTCAGAGACAGAACCTGGCATCTTCTGCATGCAAACCCATGTGCTCTGAGTTATGGTCCTTTTCTGTTTTGAAAGGGAATGACTTTTCTTTCCTTTCTTCCTCTTCCTCTTCTTCTTTTTCACTACTTTGAATACTTTGTTTCCTGGGAGCCTTTGAGCAGTTGAAATGGTACCAATATGGCTTACCTATAACCCAGTTAAGTGTTCGATGTATCTCTACCTTCCTTCCTCCACCCTGGTGCTCCTTTTGAACATCCATTCCACAGAAGAGACTTGATAGCTAATTTGAGCACCACTGCTTTATAAATCATAGAATCGTAGAATAGCAGAGTTGGAATGGGCCTATAAGGCCATCGAGTTCAACCCCCAGCTCAATGTAGGACTCCACCTTAAAGCATCCCTGACAGATGGTTGTCCAGCTGCCTCTTGAAGGCCTCGAGTGTGGGAGAGCCCACAACCTCCCTAGGTAACTGGTTCCATTGGCGTACTGCTCTAACAGTCAGGAAGTTTTTTCTGATGTCCAGCTGGAATCTGGCTTCCTTTAACTTGAGCCTGTTATTCCATGTCCTGCACTCTGGGAGGATCGAGAAGAGATCCTGGCCCTCCTCTGTGTGACAACCTTTGAAGTATTTGAAGAGTGCTCTCATGTCTCCCCTCAATCTTCTCTTCTCCAGGCTAAACATGCCCAGTTCTTTCAGTCTCCCTTCATAGAGCTTTGTTTCCAGACCCCTGATCATCCTCATTGCCCTCCTCTAAACACAAGTTATATTCTTCAATTGCTATATTCCAGTCATGGAAGTCATCCCACCAAATTTCAGTCATACCTATCAAGTCGTATTTGCCTTCATGTATCAAATCAAAACAAATCAAATCAATCAATCAATCAATCAATCAAAGATAATTGTGTAACTCAGCAGCACGCAGCTTGCCTGTTAAACAGTAACTGATTTTGATTCTGATACTAGAAGGATTTCCCCTTTGGCTTTAAGACTGGAGTTGGGCTAGTACTATAAGAAGAGTTTCCCAAGCTTTTGTCCTACATGGCTGAACGTGTCTTGCGACAGAATCATACTACCTGCCTTTTAAGTCATACAAGTTGCATTGCAAGATCAGGACGTGTGCTGGGATGCTTGCAGAGGCACTGAAGGATGATGATAGATTCTGGCACAGAAAAGATTTTGGCCCATGCCCATGGGCCTACAAGGCCATCGAGTCCAACCCCCTGCTCAATGCAGGAATCCACACTAAAGCATCCCTGTCAGATGGTTGTCCAGCTGCCTCTTGAAGGCCTCTAGTGTGGGAGAGCCCACAACCTCCCTAGGTAACTGATTCCCTTGTCGTACTGTTCTAAGAGTCAGGAAGTTTTTCCTGATATCCAGCTGGAATCTGGCTTCTTTTAACTTGAGCCCGTTATTCCGTGACTGAAAGAATTGGGCATGTTTAGCCTGGAGAAGAGAAGATTGAGGGGAGACATGAGAGCACTCTTCAAATACTTAAAATGTTGTCACACAGAGGAGGGCCAGGATCTCTTCTCGATCCTCCCAGAGTGCAGGACACGGAATAACGGGCTCAAGTTAAAGGAAGCCAGATTCCAGCTGGACATCAGGAAAAACTTCCTGACTGTTAGAGCAGTACTACAATGGAACCAGTTACCTAGGGAGGTTGTGGGCTCTCCCACGCTATTTATTTATTTATTTATTTATTTATTACATTTCTATACTGCCCAATAGCCGGAGCTCTCTGGGCGGTTCACAAAAATTAAAACCATTCAAAGTATAAAACAACAGTATAAAACCATAATATAAAATACAATATAAAACTCAACCAGCTTTCAAGAGGCCTTCAAGAGGCAGCTGGACAACCATCTGTCAGGGATGCTTTAGGGTGGATTCCTGCATTGAGCAGGGGGTTGGACTCGATGGCCTTGTAGGCCCCTTCCAACTCTGCTCTTCTATAATTCTATGATCCCAAAGCAATTGCAAAGCATGAAAAGATTTTTTTGAGAGGTGTTTCATCATGTAGGGAGAGCTGCAATCCCTCTTGGAAATTACCACCTCCAAGCAACTAAGCGTGAGGGGTGGTGAAAGCAAAAACCTTTTTTCCACTGGCACCAATGGATACTCAGGCAAATAGATTCTGGGCCTCAGGAAAGAGGTTTGGAGCTGGGGCCTCGCAACACCTCTGGATTCTGGTCCTCTTGGGATCCATCTCAGAAGAATTCAAAGAGATTAACCCCCACCCACCCACATACTTAAATACACCCTTTTGCAAACCGAGAAGCATGTGAGCATCGGCTACTGAATTTTTGTCACCCTCTTGCCAGCAAAGCAGGTACAAACTGCAAGATGGAAACAGAGGCCACAGCTAGACCTTAGGTTTATCCTGGGATCACCCAGGGTTCGCCCCTGCCTGAGCACTGGATCCCCTGTGTGTCACCTAGATGAACAGGTTTGACCCCTGGACGGTCCAGGGATAAACCTTAGGTCTAGCTATGGCCATAGTCTGTGTTGCCACACCTGGCTGGCTGGCTGGTTGGTTGTCATGCATCTGTCTCTACGAATGGTTCAACCAGTGGCATCAGACAGAGATTGCTTTTACCTTCACCAAAGGGCTGGTAGAAACTGAATGGAAATGAAACTTGTAGTACGGCACTAGAATATTGAACAGAGAGTTATTCATACTGCCTTGCTCTTGCAGTTTCTGATATTTCAGAGAGCGATCTACCGGGAGGTTCTCCTGAGTGAGCCCCCATTCCGTTGAATTGCCTTCTCTATCTCATCCCTGTCATATGTAATGGCTATGGCCTCCATCCTGTTCTGGCTGCCTTCTGCTTAACTTGGAGAAATTCTAACACTAGTTTTGGAGTAGGCAGATCTGCAGTGCGCAACCCTTATCACTCTGCATCATCCCCCTGACCAATGTGTGCAACAGCACGTGCGCATCAACAAAAGAGATCTTCGTCTAATCTCATAATTGCACAAGCATTCCTTTTTGCACTGTGACTTAACCAAAGACCATTTGCACTGGCGACTTGTAAGGAAGCAAACGAACGAAAGGTACATACCGAAAACTGCGGCAATCTGCACGAACAGAACCTGGATGAAGTCCAGATGTCAAAACCACCACCACCCAAAAACAAGAAGAACAGCAGATTCCAAACACATCAGTGCCATTTCAATAAAAGACCAGATAATTTGGTTGGAAGCTCCAAAAACAGGGAGAAATTTGAATGGAGAAACATATATGGGGACAGCATCAGTGGAATATGCCCTTAGTTTTACATTTTTATGTGAGATAGCAGTCTAAAAAAAAATGAAGCTAATTCTCCTGGAAACCTAGGAGACTGGCCATCACCACAAACATGGAGATACCCACAGTGGAATGGGAAGAAAGAGACTGGAGTCTTCACAGTGTTGGGTTGGCACCGCCTCCCTCCTCAATCCCGCACTTTCTCGCAAGGTGGTGTCGGACAGTCCTGACGCCGAGGAGGGAGAGTGGGGCTTGTGGGTCCCAGAGCCACCCCTGCCCCCTTCCTGGTGGGAGGCAACCAAGGGCTGGTGGCTCCCACCAGACTCCACCCCCAGGTTGGACCCAGATTGGCAGCGGAGCAACATTACATGGCAGAAGCGCCATGTTGACATTGATCCCTTGGAAAAAGTCAGGGTAAATCCCCGACTTTTTCAAGACGCAGCACTGCAGGGAAGCCCCATGGTAGCTGTGAACCTGTCCCTACGTTGTCTAACCGATGGGGCGCAGATCCACAGCCACTGTGGGGCTTTCCCCATGTGCAGACAGCCCCCTAGAAAAATGGGTTAGCTGAGTTTTGTCAGCTGGGAGGAACTTCCATATCAATTAAACCTTTGTCCCACATTAAAGCCTTTGTAAATGCTACATCTGTATTAATTTTAACAGTTGATTGACAGGAATAACCAGACACCTAAATTCCAATATGTATATTGTTGTAATACCTTTATTACCCTAAATACGCAATGTTTTGAGATAACAACAACAACAACAACAACAACAACAGTTACCTGCCTCTCCCTCTGGATCAAGGTGGGGTACAACACAAATACATATAACTAATTAAACATTTAAAACGAATATCAGAAAAACTTCCTGACTGTTAGAGCAGTACAACAATGGAATCAGTTGCCTGGTGAGGTTGTGGGCTCTCCCACACTAGCAGCTGGACAGCCCTCTGTCAGGGATGCTTTAGGGTGGATTTCTGCATTGAGCAGGGGGTTTGCCTTGATGGCCTCGTAGGCCCCTTCCAACTCTGCTATTCTATGATTCTATGAACCAGTCAGAACCCCAAAGGAGCTGCCCAAGGTGTGAATAGATTCCTTTAGAGTTCTGACTGGTTCTGACAGAATCCTGGTGCAGATTCACTGCCCCACTAACACTTGGGTGCACATGGGTATACATTTCCTGACTGTTCGAGCAGTGCGACAATGGAACCAGTTATCTAGGAAGGTTGTGGGCTCTCCCACACTAGAGGCCTTCAAGAGGCAGCTGGACAACCCTCTGTCAGGGATGCTTTAGGGTGGATTCCTGCACTCAGCAGGGGGTTGGACTCGATGGCCTTGTAGGCCCCTTCCAACTCTGCTTTTCTATGATTCTATGATTCTATAATACATTATTAAAAGCAGCACATTATTAAAAAGGCATCTTAAAATTCAACTGGGTAGGCCTGCTGGAGGAGATCAGTCTTTCTGGCTTCCTTAAATTCTGGAGGACTGTTAAGTTGATGAATCTCTCCCGGCATGCTATTCCACAACCTGGGAGCGGCAGAAGAAAAGGTCCTCTGGGAAATAGTTGTCAGCCTTGTTTTTGTTGGCTGGAGTAAATTCTTCCCAAAGGACCTGAGTGTGCGGGGATGATTGTATGGTAGAAGGTGATCCTGTAGGTAGCCTGGACCCAAACCCTGTAGGGCTTTAAAGGTGATAACCAACACTTTATACTTTGCCCGGAAACTCGATGGCCTTTTAGGCCCCTTCCAACTCTGCTATTCTATGATTCTGTAATTGGCAGCCAGGGAAGGGATTTTAAGACTGGTGTAATGTGGTCACCCTTAGGTGTACCGGTGACCAGCCTGGCTGCCATATTTTGAACTAGTTGAAATATCAGTAGCAGTGTGGGATAGCGAGACAGGAGAGAGAGTGAAAAGATCTCCAAGCAAGATGTTAAAGGTGAGGGGTGGGGGAGGGAGGGAGAAAAAAATAGTGACAATGATGAAGTCAGAATATCGGCATGTTCTGAGTGCCAGGGGGTCTCCAGACATGCAAATGACACATATGTCATGATTACAGAGCTTGGCCTGGAGGGTTGCTGCTGATAGCAAGAAAGGGGGAAATGTTGCACCCACACCCCATTTTTGAAACTATAAAACCACCTGTCATCCAGAAGTGTTTCCAAAGCGAACAGATGACCTTTGTTTTGTTGCGGAAATTAAATGCAATGAATTGGTAGCAATTGTTATTAGTTACTTTAATGATTAGCTGCTGCGATTCATTATTAATGGTTTTGCCCTCTCCCCTTTCTTCCAGATATGAATTTGGACAAGCGCTCTTCGTCGGTTGGGCAGCCGCGTCCCTGACCCTCTTGGGCGGGGCCTTCCTTTGCTGTTCTTGTCCCCGAAGAGAAACCTCCTACCCATCAACTCGGCCGTACCCAAAGAGCGCCCCGTCAGCTGGGAAAGATTATGTATAATACGGGAAGGAGTTGGAGAAACGACCTTGGCATTGAAGAACCCAAAGGGACATCGCTTTACCACTGTCCTTCCGGGAGCAAAGCGTACAGCTTTGGCACGCTTCTCTCCTTCCCATAAAATCGACGTGTATATTTATAAAATAGATATATATGTATAACCATTTCTGTTCCTGGACGGGCAGTTCTTCCTTGCCTTTCCATCTGATAAGGAAGTCCAGCCGCAAACATGTAGATACCCAAAATGGGATGGCAAGATAGCAACCAGGTGTAGGGAAAATATGTATATCTCCCTTCACTGGGAGTAAAAAAGTGACGGCCACCCAAAATGTGTCCACTTTTTCCTCTGTTTATTCTCTTAAAGTGTTTGGGCCATTGTGCGTGGCCGCGTCTGCCGTACCCATCACCCAGTCCTTTTGTATATATTTCTATACCAAGTCAACTGAAGATACCAGCGTAGCACTGGAGGCCAAATGTTCAAAATTCTTGAAGAAAGGTCTGCTTGAAAAAAATGTTTTGAATGTGTGAATGTATCTCAGTTTCCCCTCCCTCCTGTAGGCACAGAAATTAGGAAACAGGGAATAATCAAGCACAGGGCCATGTGGTTCTGCCCTCTGGTCCTAGTGGGTGGGAGTGTTTGAACTTCTCCAAGATACATGGGAAAGGGAATCCCATTCCACACCTGGCCCAAGCCACTCTGCTGCTTGAGGTGAAGGACGAGATGGCGCATACATGCAGGAAGAATGGCTGGGGGCACCACCATCCCCCCAGCATCTGCCTCCTGGGGCTGCTGCCACATTCTGCCTAATGGTAGGCCTGCTCCTGCTTGATGCTAGGAACAACTTACTGGAGACCAGGAATCCAACTTTGTTAGAGCTAGGATCTAGGTCCAAATTTTATCTGCATGAGGTTCTTGTTGCATGAATGGCCATGGCAAAATGGTTAGACTAACCCCCCCAAAATCTGTAGAATGGGAATGAGACATCATTGGGAGAATCAAGTGGGATGGAGAAATGGGCTCACCTGCACTGGAGGGCCAAAAATTGCAACTTGGAACCTTGATAGCTCCTTTAGAGTTCTGGCTGGTTCTTAGTAAAACCCAGAATGGATTCTCAGCCCCACTGAAATAAGAGCCAACAGCCTCCAGTGCCCACACACCCACATAGTTGTGTATATATCATAAAGTTGTTGTACATGGTTATCAAGGACATTCTTTACAATCTTCTGATTGCCAAAGCGGAAAAAGACTCGATTTCCCAGTGGAAGTATTGCTAGTTATGCGCCCTCCTGGGACACAAGACTATGTTGCTAATGCAGGTGTTGACATCTGGAGTTTGATCCTCCATAAAGCTCCCTGGTTGGCTGTGATTAAGGCTGCAAATCTATGCCCATTTACTTGGGAGTAGGCCTCATTGGCATCAATAGGGCTTACTCCTTAGTAAACATGCCTAGGATTAGGCTGCATGTCACTTCTCTCTTAGAACCCAAATCTGTACCTGAGCATCTGTATTAATTGGCGAAACCTCAGTGGCAGGGTGTGTGTGTCGGGGGGGGGGGAGCCTTTTCTATGAGGATGTTGTATAAAGTGTTAACTGTTTTCAATAAATGTAACCTTTTCCTTTTCTTTTTTTTAAAGAAAACCTGTCTCCATTTTGTTACTTATTTTTTTATACTTGTGCCTGAAGAGGGAATAAAAATAAATAAATTACATTTTGTTGGAAAATGACTCTTTTAGCGGGTTCCTAACTACTACAACGAAGCTGGACTGAATTACAACACGGGCCATTGCTAGACGAGGAGTTAGCGCGGTGTGAGGCCCGGTCTCCATGATGTGCATCCAGATGACGCACAGGGGATCCCGGGGTCAGGCCGGGCTAAGTCCTCCCTTGACCTGGGATAAGCGGATGTGGTTATGGACTGGCTTTTCCGCTGCAGAAGGTCTAGCAGGGTCCGTGGCTTTTCCCGGCTGCTCGCTTACTCGCGAGTAGCTGGGAGAAGACACGCACTGGGCACAGCATTCCATAGGAGCGCTGTGCCCATCGGGCTGGGGGTGGGGAATCACCGGGGGGGGGAGATGGGGGGCGGGGGAAAGAGCGGACCCGGCAGGAGAGATGGGGAGGGAAGAAGAACGGGGACAGGCATGGCGGATGGGGACAGGGCATGGCAAGTGGGGACGGGGGACAGGCATATTATTTATTTATTTATTTATTTATTTATTTATTTATTTATTTCACTTATATACCGCTCCCATAGCCAGGGCTCTCTGGGCGGTTTACAGGGCATGGCGGACGGGGGGGAAGAAGAATGGGGACAGGAGACGGGCATGGCAGACGGGGGGAAGAAGAATGGGGACGGGGTACAGGGCATGGCAGACGGAGGAAGGACGGGCGAGCGGGGACAGGGCATGGCGGACGTGGAGGAGCATGGCAGACAGGGGAGGATGAGCGAGCGGGCGGGGGGGCATCAGACATCTTGGGGGGAGCGGGGGACCCTTTATTTTTTTAAAAAAACAACACTTACCTTTTTCGTTGGTGCGCTCCTGCGCGCATGGCCCTTTAAGCTGAAAAAAACTGGAGCACGCGACGGGGCTTTCCCTTATCCCATTGCGTGTTTACGTCTAGCTAGGGGCGACGACACGCACTAGTTGCAGCGCGGCCTCGCCCCGACTCCCCACCGGATTATCTGGTAGGTCTAGCGAGGCCCTCTGAGTCACCAAAGGAAACTGATTGGCAGTAATTTAGGAAAGGTAGAAGTAATAATTCCACTCTTCTCGGCACTGGTCAGACCTCACCTTGAATACTGTGTCCAGTTCTGGGCACCACACTTTATGAAGGATTCAGATGCATTAGAACAAGTTCGGAGAAGGGCAACAAAGATAATCAGGGGACCAGAAACTAAGGCCATAGCTAGACCAGACCTATAACCCAGGATTGTCCCGGGATCATCCCTGTGCATCCATATGACACACAGGGGATCCCAGGAGCAGGCAGGGATGACCCCTCCATTTGCCTGGGATAATCCTTAGGTCTAGCTAAGGCCTATGTGCTATGAGGAAAGATGGAACAAACTGGTTACATTCAGCCTAGAGAAGAGAAGATTTGGGTTGGGTGGCTTGGGTTACGAATAGCACTTTTAAACAGGGTGACCAACTGTCTGGATTTCCCCGTACTTGTTTGGATTTTTGTTCTATCCTGGGTTTCAGGGGGTTTTTTTCTGTAATTTTCTATTATGTCCAGAAATGACATGTTTCCCCTTTAAGGCCGCCATTACTGTGGTGGTAGGAAATAAATAAATAAATAAATGACACGCTTTCCGGAAGCACACCATCCCCCCCCCACTGCTCCAATTAGGGCCTTAAGGTGAAAAGTGTGTCATTCCTGGACATTATAGAAAAGGCCCCGATTGGAGCAATGGGTGGGATGGGTGGGAATGACACACTTTCCCCTCCTCCGATCTGGAAAGTGTGCTTTTCCACCCCACCCCCATCTGGTGTCCTCTCCTTTGGTTTCCCAAATATAGTCACCCTGTTTTAAGGTACCTAAAGCGTTGTCACACAAAAGGAGAACGGAAGACAGGAGGACATGGAATAACATAATTAAATTACAGGAATTCTGTATCTGGGCAAGAGGGCAGGGCTCCTGCAGCTTTAACTGTTGTGATGAAGAGGGGATTTCACCAGGTGCTGCATGCATACAAAGGACACCTGATGAAATTCCCTTTTTATACAATGGTTAAAGATACAGGAGTCTTGTCCTCCTTTCCATATGGTCACCCTACAGAAGGAAATCCACCTGGCAACTGAAATTACAGCAAGCAACCAAGGATGCAGGTGGCAGTCTTGATCTGGATAGCCCCTGATGTTTAGGGGGAAATTTCTGGGCAGGGGTTTTCTTTCCTTTTTTTTAATGTACTGTTTGTTTTGTCACATCCTGCCTTCGAAGGAACAGCCAGAGGACGCAGGAACCTCGGAAAGGCCTTATAGTGAGTCAGACCATTGGTTCATCTAGTCCAGTATTGTCAACATAGAATCATAGAATCATAGAAAAGCAGAGTTGGAAGGGGCCTACAAGGCCATCAAGTCCAACCCCCTGCTCAATGCAGGGATCCACCCTAAAGCATCCCTGACAGATGGTTGTCCAGCTGCCTCTTGAAGGCCTCTAGTGTGGGAGAGCCCACCACCTCCCTAGGTCACTGGTTCCATTGCCGTGCTGCTCTAACAGTCAGGAAGTTTTTCCTGATGTCCAGCCGGAATCTGGCTTCCTTTAACTTCCTTTAACACTGACTGACAATAGCCTGGAATCAACCCTGAGACCTTCTGCATGCAGCCATGGCCCCTCCACAAGCCTCTTCAAGGCAGTGACAACCTGACGTAGCTAATTAGGGACCATGGAAAGTGAAAAGCAAATTCCAAAAGCAGGACTGTGGTTGAGCCAGAGGGCATCAAAGCAGTTTGTTTCCATCCCTGCAGCAAAGTTTGGGGGCCCAGCAGGGCTTTCTCTTTATTTCAGCCTGTCAGTTAGGACAGCGTTCCCTCTGAGATGAAGGTTCTCCTGTGTTCCTTGCTGCCATCGGAGGACTGCATCAGCTCCAGTCAGGTTTTCTGTGCAGGGGAAGAGTGAGACACGAAATGCACAGTCTGTCAGAAAAGCTAGACAACCCTTCCCCCAACTGGTGCCCTCCAGGTACGTCGGAGGGCCCTTGGGAAAGACATCCTCAACAGCGTCCTCTCTGGCTGAGTTCGGACGACATGTTAATCAATGGTCGTTTTCCATTTGGTTCCTATCACCACACACCCGTTTGATTAGCATGTCGTCGGAACTCAGCCACAGGGTCCATCCATCTTCTCACCTCCATTGTCACCAGCTGCTCTGGCTCCTCCTCCTCTTTCTCATCACGGCTCCCATTATTATTATTATTATTATTATTATTATTATTATTATTATTAATTTATATAGCACCATCAGTGTACATGGTGCTGTACAGAGTAAAGCAGTAAATAGCAAGACCCTGCCGCATAGGCTTACAATCTAATAAAATCATAGTAAAACAATAAGGAGGGGAAGAGAATGCAAACAGGTACAGGGTAGGGTAAGCAGGCACAGGGTAGGGTAAAACTAACAGTAGAAAGTAACAGTAGAAGTCTGCACAACATCAAGTTTTAAAAGCTTTAGGAAGCTGCAGTTGAACTTGTAGTTCTCAAATGTTCTGGAAGAGCATTCCAGGCGTAAGGGGCAGCAGAAGAGAATGGACGAAGCCGAGCAAGGGAAGTAGAGGTCCTTGGGCAGGCGAGAAGCATGGCATCAGAGGAGCGGAGAGCACAAGCGGGGCAATAGTGTGAGATGAGAGAGGAGAGATAGGAAGAAGCTAGACCGTGAAAAACTTTGAAGGTCAGCAGGAGAAGCAGGAGCAAGGAGGCCGTGGCATCTGCTGCTGCTCCTTCTCATCCCAACCCTTGTCTGGGCCAGAGCAAAAGGCAGAGGAACAAGCAGGCTGCAAAGGTGCAGAGGAGAAGCAGCTCCAGGAGGATCTTCTAAGTAGGGATGTGGACCTTCGGCAGGTGCTCAACCGTGCAAACCCTTGGCTGCCACTGACATCACTCCCAGGCAGCATAGCCAATGCAGGAGCAGAAGCCTCGGCAGTGGGTCCCCTGCTGGGGTGCGGTTCTCAGCAGGTGCCCAACAACGACAGCCACTGGTGCTGGCCCTACCGATCTCCAAAAGTTCAAGCAGTGGTCTGTACCCTCCCCCACTTTACCTTGCTGTGCTCCAAGGATGCAGACAAGCTGGAGCGTGTTCAGAGGAGGGCAGCCAGGATGATCAGGAGTCTGGAAACAAAGCCCTATGAAGAGAGACTGAAGGAACTGGGCATGTTTAGCCTGGAGAAGAGAGGATTGAGGGGAGATATGATAGCACTCTTCAAATACTTAAAAGGTTGTCACACAGAGGAGGGTCGGGATCTCTTCTCAATCCTCCCACAGTGCAGGACACGGAATAACAGGCTCAAGTTAAAGGAAGCCAGATTCCGGCTGGACATCAGGAAAAACTTCCTGACTGTTAGAGCAGTACGACAATGGAACCAGTGACCTAGGGAGGTGGTGGGCTCTCCCACACTAGAGACCTTCAAGAGGCAGCTGGACAACCACCTGTCAGGGATGCTTTAGGGTGGGTTCCTGCATTGAGCAGGGGGTTGGACTCAATGGCCTTGTAGGTCCCTTCCAACTCTGCAATTCTATGATTCTATGAGTGCTTGAAGAGACAGCCGGTTCCCTTCACTAGCAGTGATTTTAAGTTGTAAAAACTAGAACCCACATTTTAGGCATGAAGCATGGATAGGAAGATAGGATTGCCCCCATACTGTTGTTTTTATATTGTTGTTTTTATGTTTCTGATGTTTTTTTTTTAATGTTTACTATTTTTAACTGTTGTAAACCGCCCAGAGAGCTTCAGCTGTGGGGCGATATATAAATGAAATAAACAAATAAACAAATAAATAAATAAATAAAGCCCAGTGTGGAACAGACCCAGATGGACTCACCTACTTGGCCTTGCGTAAACAAGGCAATTCCTCCAGATTCTTCCCCACCCCCCCCCAGAGGTGTTATTTTGGATGGTGCTTTAAAAACAATTAATCTCCAAGGGACGGTGAGTAGGTCATGCGAAAATGCAGCAGGCCTGGTCGAACGGGTTGGCCGCTGAGGCGCTGGGCTCCTGCTGCGTTCCAAGCCAGGGTTTCTCATCCCAACCAGTTCTTGCTGCATCCTGCAATTAAGCTCTGGGACTTGTGCGGTTTGCCTCTCCAACCTTCCCTGTTGATCTTGGAACCTGGGAAAACCAATAGCCACTGCGGGTCTTATTAGATGTACTAAGGCGTTGCTGAGGGCTCAGGAAATCATCCCTCACATAGAGTATTTATTTATTTATTTATTTATTTATTTATTTATTACGTTTATATACCACCCCATAGCCGAAGCTCTCTGGGCGGTTTACAAAAATTAAAAACACTAAACATTAAAAAAAAAAAGTATACAAAAGTATGAGATGGAGAGTGTAGAACCTCAGGCTCACGGAGCAAATCCAGTCCACCTATGGTCCCAATCCGGCCTTCCAGGAATCATAGAAAAGCAGAGTTGGAAGGGGCCTACAAGGCCATCGAGTCCAACCTCCTGCTCAATGAACTGGGCCTGTTTAGCCTGGAGAAGAGAAGATTGAGGGGAGACATGATAGCACTCTTCAAATACTTAAAAGGTTGTCACACAGAGGAGGGCCAGGATCTCTTCTCGATCCTCCCAGAGTGTAGGACATGGAATAACGGGTCAAGTTACAGGAAGCCAGATTCCAGCTGGACATCAGGAAAAACTTCCTGACTGTTAGAGCAGTACGACAATGGAACCCGTGACCTAGGGAGGTTGTGGGCTCTCCCACACTAGAGGCCTTCAAGAGGCAGCTGGACTACCATCTGTCAGGGATGCTTTAGGGTGGATTCCTGCATTGAGCAGGGGGCTGGACTCGATGGCCTTGTAGGCCCCTTCCAACTCTGCTATTCTATGATTCTATTATTTGGCGCCCTGTCCTACAGCGTTGCTGTGCTGTTCCTCGCTGGGAGAGGCTGGATACCTCTCTGTTGGAGTGGGTCATCCTAGATGGCCCCCCTTAGGCTCCCTCCAGCAATATGATTCTCTGATTCCGTGCAGATTTCTGCAGGTCAAGCAGCAGCTGTGGAAACACAGCAACCGTTTCCTTCCAGTCCGCTGGAGTAGCAACTCTCAGCAACATCCCCAAATGCTTCCATTTGTCATTTCATTGCAGGGATCTATGGCGCTTTTATCAATTCACACCGTTCCAGCTCTGTGTTGATCCGTTTGTCCCAAAATCCAGGCAAGGGCTGTCTCAGCATTTTCCACCCAGTTAGAAATCTTTTTATTTATTTTATTACATTTCTATGCCCACCCCACCAATAGCTGAAGCTCTCCAACCGAATTTATGAAAGGCGTTTTTGTCCCTCATTACCTTGTACACACAAGATGTTCTTTTATCCTAAATAATGCCTCTCCCTGGTCCCTTTCATGGCATCACCTCCTCTTCTCTCCTTGTAGAGTGCAGTAATAATGCCTGGTTGTTGTTGTTGTTTTAAAAAAATGCAGGAGCCTTTCTTAGAAGTGCTTGTATCTCTCTGTGGGAGGCTGCCGTTGGCCGAGCGCCTGCATTTCATGCTCTCTGCACAGCCCAGCCCAGCCCTCCTCTCCTTTGGCGGAAGGGGTGGCGGCTGCTCTGCCCAGCCCCCATGCTGAATTTGCACACAGACAAGCCTAAACACCGAGGGGGTTTTGGCTGGGGGTGGAGAACGGTGCTTTGAGTTCAAAAATAACAGAGAGGGGGCTCGAGGAGCGGCCCGGCTTGTCAGGGTGAAGCACAAGTCAGTACAGGCACCTGCGGTGAGTGGGAGCTCTTGATGTTGCAGAAGCACCATCTTCTCAGCCCACCCAGACCTCGGGGTCCATGAAAGAATGTGTCTGACCCACCCACTTCGTGGGGCTCTAGGAGGGGAAGCTTTGCAGGCAACCCTTCCCCCCGTTCCATATTCCTTTGGTCGTTACATAGATACAGAGAAGAGTGATGCAAGACCATTGACTTCCCAGGTGTAAGCTCTTCTACCTGTCTACCTGCTCAACCCCAAATTTCTGGGCAGGGGTTTCCTTTTTCTTTTTTTTAATGTACTGTTTGTTTTGTCACATCCTGCCTTTGAAGGAACAGCCAGAGGACGCAGGAACCTCGGAATAGCCTTATAGTGAGTCAGACCATTGGTCCATCTAGTCCAGTATTGTCAACATAGAATCATAGAAACATAGAAAAGCAGAATTGGAAGGGGCCTACAAGGCCATCAAGTCCAACCCCCTGCTCAATGCAGGAATCCACCTGAAAGCATCCCTTACAGATTGTTGTCCAGCTGCCTCTTGAAGGCCTCTAGTGTGGGAGAGGCCACAACCTCCCTAGGTAACATGTTCCATTGTCGTACTGCTCTAACAGTCAGGAAGTTTTTCCTGGTGTCCAGCCGGAATCTGGCTTCCTTTAACTTGAGCCTGTTATTCCGTGTCCTGCACTCTGGGAGGATCGAGAAGAGATCCTGGCCCTCCTCTGTGTGACAACCTTTCAAGTATTTGAAGAGTGCTCTCATGTCTCCCCTCAATCTTCTCTTCTCCAGGCTAAACATGCCCAGTTCTTTCAGTCTCTCTTCATAGGGCTTTGTTTCCAGATCCCTGATCAACCTGGTTGCCCTCCTCTGAACACGCTCCAGCTTGTCTGCATCCTTCTTGAATCGTGGAGCCCAGAACTGGACGGAATACTCTAGATGAGGCCTAACCAGGGCCAAAGAGGGAGGAACCAGGACCTCACGCGATTTGGAAGCTATGCTTCTATTAATGCAGCCCAAAACAGCATTTGCCTTTCTTGCAGCCATATTGCACCCAGTCAAAGTATTTATTTATTTATTTATTTATTTATTTATTTATTACATTTCTATACTGCCCAATAGCTGGAGCTCTCTGGGTGGTTCACAAAAATTAAAAACATTCAAAGTATAAAACAACAGTATAAAACCATAATATAAAATACAACATAAACGCTCAATCAGATAAAAACAGCAGCAATGCAAAATTACAAATTTAAAACACCAAGTTAAAATTCATTTATAGACGGTTAAAATGCTGGGAGAATAAAAAGGTCTTCAGCTGGCGACGAAAGGAGTACAGTGTAGGCGCCAGGCGGACCTCTCTAGGGAGCTCATTCCACAACCAGGGTGCCACAGCAGAGAAGGCCCTCCTCCTGGTAGCCACCTGCCTCACTTCCTTTGGCAGGGGCTCACGGAGATGGACCCCTGAGGATGGCCTTAGGGTCTGGGCAGGTACATATGGGAGGAGGCGTTCCTTCAAATAACCTGGCCCCAAGCCATTTAGGGCTTTAAATGTCAATACCAGCACTTTGAATTGGGCCTGGACCTGGACTGACAGCCAATGAAGCTGGAAAAGGACTGGCGTGATGTGGTCAACCCGAAGTAGATTCTTTGGGTTGCCAAGTTGGAACTAGACCGCTTGTGAAAGGAATAACAGCTTATTGCTAGAAAATGGGTATGGAATAACAATGCAAAGAAAGCTCACACATCTTTCCAGCCCACGGAGCTGGCAACTCCCAAAGATTCAAATCAACAGCAGAGATCGTTCCTTCGAACCTCAGATTCTCCAAGTTGGCATGCGTGTTCCCCTTGGAGCGAGGCCAAATTGGGTAGGCCTCGGCTCTATCGTTTATACTCTTTTTGATACCCTAGTATGTGCCTTAAAGCAGGCAGGCAGGTACTGAGATCCCAAAAGCCCTACATGGGGGTGGGGAGGAGAGGAACCCTCCTCATTTCCTCAGCAAGAGAGGGCAGTAAAGCAAACAGAGGAAATTAGGTAGCTGCTTAACTTGAGGATTACATCATCAGAGCCAGACAACTAGCAATTGTTAACCATGTTTATTGGAGTCCGGTTGCTTAATAACCATCTCTCTCTATGAGAAGCCACGGCGTTGCCCAATATATCCTAGGACCTACGCTAAAAAACATGGAAACTGCACTTTAAACAGGCCTTTATACATTTAATAATCAGCATATAGGACAACTGTGTCAGTTCAACACCAGACCTAACTCCTCACCGTTTCTAGCTCAGTACAGTAACGAATTCAGCTGCGTAATCTCAGGGGCGAAGCTCAGCTTTAATTTGAGATCCCATCCCATCGTATACAAATACTCGTGTATACGAGTATTTGTGCAATACCAGCCTGCATCTCAGGAGTGTTTTGCCCCTAAAGGCTCCCTAAACATAATGTTTTAATTAAATAAATAGTTTGGAGTCATGTAATACTTCATGAAGTAATTCAGGATGTCGGAGGAACCCATTTGGGAGGTGGCGCTAGAGGGGGTTTCATCAGTTCGCCACCCTGGACTTCGGTTCATTGTCTGCTAATTGGCCCAACTCACTTTTCAGCAAGTTGGGGCATTTTCCGTGCTTTTTTTTATGTGTACAAATCGCAGCTGAACTTTGTGCAAATTTGCAAATTTGGTGCAAATCATAGAATCATAGAGTTGGAAGGCCATCGAGTCCAACTCCCTGCTCAATGCAGGAATCCACCCTAAAGCATCCCTGACATATGGTTGTCCAGCTGCCTCTTGAAGGCCTCTCGTGTGGGAGAGCCCACAACCTCCCCAGGTAACTGGTTCCATTGTTGTACTGCTCTAACAGTCAGGAAGTTTTTCCTGATGTCCAGCTGGAATCTGGCTTCCTTTAACTTGAGCCCCTTATTCCGTGTCCTGCACTCTGGGAGGATCGAGAAGAGATCCTGGCCCTCCTCTGTGTGACAACCTTTTAAGTATTTGAAGAGTGCTCTCATGTCTCCCCTCCATCTTCTCTTCTCCAGGCTAAACATGCCCAGTTCTTTCAGTCCCTCTTCATAGGGCTTTGTTTCCAGACCCCTGATCATCCTGGTTGCCCTCCTCTGAATCACACAAAGCACACTGATTGATTGATTTTATTACGGTCATGGTCAGCAGTTGCAATTTGCACAGATCTCTAAAAAAGGACACAAAATGTCTGTCCGCGACAAAATGTCATGGTTGAGCAGAGAACCGCCCACCTGCTCTTTTGTTAGCGAGACCACCCTTAGACACACACGCCCCAAACAAAGAATGGGATGGTCTGCTAGAACACAAGGGCAGCAATACACGGGAGGGAGGAGCACATTTATTTCGCATGGAGGGGGGGGAAAACAGGCTTCCTCTTCTCCAAAATGAAATAAAAAATAGAAGGGAAGAGGCAAAATGAGTGCAGGACGTGGACGAAATCACAATAAATCACTGGTGTGATGGAGCTCATAGTATCCCTGGCATGCTAGCTTTCTGCGTGGAGAGAATTTTTTATTTTCATATGGAGGAGGATGTCATTATGTGGGCACTCGCTTGTAGTCTGAAGTGGTACAGTCCAGCCCAGACACAAGTGAGCTATCTCACTGAAGGACATGGGCTGCTCTTCTTATCCCAGGCAATGTGGGTGTTTTTCGATTACAGGCAAATTGCTGCCGCCGCTTATTTTCTACAGCTCCCCAACACTTGGTGTGTCTTGAGGCAGAATGTGTGTGTATGTGCATGTATGGAAAAAGTGTACCCAACACCGCTTATGATGCGTCAAGCGCCAAGAGATCCGAAACCTGTCTGGCAGGCTGAGCCGACTCTTCCTGCTCCGCCAGTCTGGCTCTGTGGGAGGCAGCAGGAAGGAGGGGAACTTCCATACCAAAATTCCCAGCTGAGCCTCTCTCTCTCTCTCACCTCCTCTCAGCTCTAGCACCCTTCCTTCAGATGTAATTTCAAACGCAGTTTTGAATCCTGCTTTCAAAGCCATGTGCAAAACACAGAAAAGGCACAGGCAAAGCAGAGCAGGCAAGCACGGGGAAAGGAATCGTTTGCGTCAGGCCGCTGCGTCATCCATACCTATCTTCCGCTCGCTGCGGCTTGCTGCTCCTCCAGAAAAGGGCCAGGTCGAGGACGCTGGACACACCTGTGAGACAGACTCAAACTCTGACGGAGAAAGTCTGGTGTCTTGTCACTGAAACTTGCTAGCCAGCCAGTCCTACGCCACCCGCACCCTTGCATGAGGGCCTTTGCTCCAGCTACATTCTGGTTCTAGCACCTACCTAGGGGTAATAGAAAGAGCTTATCAGTTTGTGGATATTCAGCTGTGAAGAGAGGCAGCACTCTGGACATATCCAGAGCCCCTCTCTTCTTTATTTGACCATCAACCCACTTTATAGAGTATCAGAGCTTGGTCCATCTAGCCCAGGGGTGGCCAGCCTTTGGCTTGAAGTGGCAGAAGTGGCCCATCCCTCAGCAGACCCCTCCTCCTCCTCCTCCTCCTCCTCCTCCACCCCAAGCCCTGCGCCCTGTCCTGGAGGCTACTGTGGGAGAGGCATCCTCTTGGTAATTCCAGTCTGTGACCAGGCAGCATGGCCACGCCCCTTTGGTGTCATTGGCCCCACAGAGGGCTAGGTCAGGGTAATCCAGTTCTCGGTTGTCCACCCTGAGACAGTCCAATACCATCTGACAGTGGAGGCCAGTGGCTCCAGTTTCAATGGGGTTGTGAATCCAGCCAGAATTCTAAAGGAGCTGTCCAAAGTGCTGAACCCTTGGATGGCTTCTTTAGAGTAATGGCTGGTTCTGACTGAAACCCAGAATGGATATCAGTAAGCCTCTATCTATCTATCTATCTATCTATCTATCTATCTATCTATCTATCTATCTCACTTGCTGGGGAACATGGGTGGGAGGGTGCTGTTCCATTGTGACCTGATTGTGGGTCCCTGGCTGATGGCTGGTTGGCCACTGCGTGAACAGAGTGCTGGACTAGATGGACCCTCAGTCTGATCCAGCAGGGCTCTTCTGATGTTCATATGCACAGCCCTACCAAAATCAGAGCCATCAGCCCCCACTGCTGTCTGCTCTGGCCCGCAGGTCTTTGGCCCAAAGTTTTCTTTCCCATCACCAGCTTCCTAAGTTCCTTTTCCTTGGAGGCCAGAGGTGGAAGCTGGGTCCTTCTGCACACCAGGGCTGTCTCTGTACATCTTTCAGCCCCTCTCTTTCCATGCGCCTTGCATTAGAGCACACATGGGCAACCCATGACCCCTTGGCTTCTCTCCGTGCAGCCCGTGGAGCCTGGGAAACCCCATGGACTTCCCCTCACCTCCCAGTTGAGCATCCATCAGCTTGGAGGCGGGGATTTCCATGTTGTTGTGAGCACCAAGACAATGTCAATCTGGGCCAGGGGAGAGATAGGCGAGGTGAAAGCTTCTCCCAGTGCAGAGAGTATTGTTTCCCAGCTGTTAACGTCAGTGAGGAAACAGTGACCTGGATCAGGATATTGGGTGGGATGAGGGATTAAACTCTCCCTCACAATCCCATCCTCCACTCTCAGCAATCGCTGCATCTCTCTGTGTTTGGGTACATGTGCATCTGCGTGCACACATGTAGAACCCCAGACTCATCACTTGGCATATCATGGGGGCCAAAATATCATGGGGGCCAAAAAGTTTCCCACCACTGCAATAGAAGAAAGAGCACATATCTATCTTAAATTAATCCTGGGGGAGTTGCTACAAGGCTAGTTTCACACTAGGGCTGTACACTGCCTCAGACCGAATCCCCGATTCTGAGCCAAGGCGGGCCAATTCAGCCCACCTCAGCCTGGATCCAAAGAGGTACCTGGTCGGCCCCAAGGCTGAAGCATATCAGCACTGAAGCCTTGGGGTGCCTCAGTCCTTCCAGAGACCCAAACCATGATTTAAGGTTAAGGTAACAGTGGCTCTCTGTTTTTACTATATCTATGGCTACAATCTACAACAGCTGTAAAGCACCATTCCTCTTTATGGCCCCCATAGTTTGGGGCCATAGATATAGTAAAAACAGAGAGCTGCCGACTCAGCTCTCTGGAAGGAGGACACGATTTACAAGTAAGTCGTGGTAGTGGTGGTGGCTCTGGATTGGGGGGAGTGGGCAAGGGGGATGGAAAAGGGGGGAGGCAGCTGCAAGCGGGGAAGGAATCTATGCACTCCCAGTTGGCCTTGTGCCCATGAATCTGCAAGGCCGTGTCACTTTGGGATGTGTGTGTGTGCGAAACTGCCTTCAGCTTTGGTGCGAGGTGAGGCAGGTACCTCCCAAAGTGCCCCAAGTCAAATTGGGGGCATTTCAGAGGCTTTGAAATGGCCTCTGAGGTGAGTTGGGTGGGGCTATGCACAGGCCTATTTCTCTCTCTCTCTCTCTCTCTCTCTCTCTCACACACACACACACACACACACACAGACACCGGAGACACACTCCTATGCTTGTGCTCTGGCCACCCTACTTTTATGGCAGCGGGAACAATTGTAAGCAAAGGTCATATTTAAAGTTCTTCAGTTGCATCTCTTGCACCAACCCTGCCCGAGAAACAGGAGATCCAAACCAGGAGCTCATGAGAAGCTGAATGAAACATACTTAAGAACATACAAAGGTAGTTCAGGATCATCCACATCTCTTGAGTCAAGACAATAGAGTGATTTGGATTATGGAATGAGCCCAGGAAATTATGCGTCATGGGTAAAGCCTGCTGTCAGTCTCAGTTTCTGATGTGGCAAAATATGTGAGATGGCCTAAAGGCTGGGCGAGGGACCCAGAAAAAGTGGGTCACGCAAATACGGGCATTTCTCTCCCATGGGTAGAACAGTTGGCTGTGCGTGATGGCATTGCCTGTTTTTAGCAACAGTTTCGCCTGGTGGAATCCTGGATTTTTCACTGCCTTCCAACATTCAGTCTTGAGTCATGTGCTTTTCTCTCTCTCTCTCTTTTCTTGCGCTCTCTCTCTCTCTCTCTCTCTCTCTCTTTCTCTCTCTCTCTCCCTCTCCTCCTTCATATCTGGAATGTGTTGCTTCATGCTAGGGCTTGTTGCTAAAACGGTGAAGTTGTAGGCCCTGGTTTTTCAGGCTTGGGAAAGCCAAATGAAACATTTGCCATGCAAAGCAATAAATAAGAGTTGAGGAGGGGGAGCACTTCTAAACAAATTCTGGCTTGATTTGAGGTCCTCAAACTAGTCTGTTGCAACCACTTTGAGATACCAAACTTGACAGAATAATGGCATGTGTCACTGAACAAGGAAACTTTTCTCAAGGGAACTCAAAACGGCTGTTGGCCTTAGTGTGAGTTCTCTGTGCTGGTGTTCCCCAAAACTGCATCCCCCAAGACACACATGAATGGAAAACTTTGATTCTTAATACTATTATTTCACAGTGTCCACCACACTAGACACGTATGAAGAACTGTATGCCTCTGATTCCCAGTGCCTGGGGAAGAACAGCAGGAAAGGTCTATTTCCTTTATGCCCTCCAGATCCATAAGCCACTGTGGGAAACAGGATACTGTACTAGGGCAGTCCACCTTCCAGAGGTGACCACTGGGCCTCTTTCCCTTTGTTCCATCACAATTTCCACATTCAGTTCAATGTAGCCCCTTGGTGTTTTCCACTATGGAATGGACAGGATTGATGGAAGTATCCCCAGGTCCCCCTGGTTAATGGTTCAGGAAGAGAGGATTCAATTACGGAAAGGTATCATGGAGCTTCCACTTCTTCAGGATGGAGGTACGCAGACAAGCTGGATATAGGCATTGACGGGGGACTGAGAATCATAGAATCATAGAATAGCAGAGTTGGAAGGGACCTACAAGGCCATCGAGTCCAACCCCCTGCTCAATGCAGGGCCTTCTCTGCTGTGGCACCCCGGCTGTGGCATGAGCTCCCTAAGGAGGTTCGCTTGGCACCTACATTATATGCTTTTAGATGCCAGGTGAAGACCTTTTTATTCTCCCAATATTTTAACAACCTATAAATTTTAAATAACATGGTTTTACATTTGTAATTTTGCATTGCTGCTGTTTTGTTTTTATCTGGTTGAGCTTTTATATTGTATTTTATATTATGGTTTTATACTGTTGTTTTATATTTTGAATGGTTTTAATCTTTGTGAACCGCCCAGAGAGCTCCGGCTATTGGGCGGTATAGAAATGTAATAAATAAATAAATAAATAAATAAATAAGCATCCCTGACAGATGGTTGTCCAGCTGCCTCTTGAAGGCCTCTAGTGTGGGAGAGCCCACAATCTCCCTAGGTAACTGATTCCATTGTCGTACTGCTCTAACAGTTAGGAAGTTTTTCCTGATGTCCAGCTGGAATCTGGCTTCCTTTAACTTGAGCCCATTATTCCATGTCCTGCACTCTGGGAGGATCGAGAAGAGATCCTGGCCCTCCTCTGTGCGACAACCTTTTAAGCATTTGAAGAGTGCTCTCATGTCTCCCCTCAATCTTCTCTTCTCCAGGCTAAACATGCCCAGTTCTTTCAGTTTCTCCTCATAGGGCTTTGTTTCCAGACCCCTGATCATCCTGGTTGCCCTCCTCTGAACACGCTCCAGCTTGTCTGCGTCCTTCTTGAATTGTGGAGCCCAAAACTAGACGCAATACTCTAGATGAGGCCTAACCAGGGCCGGATAGAGAGGAATCAGTACCTCACGCAATTTGGAAGCTATACTTCTATTATGTTTATATAATAGTTTAGCCTGGAGAAGAGAAGATTGAGGGGAGACATGATAGTACTCTTCAAATACTTGAAAGGTTGTCACACAGAGGAGGGCCAGGATCTCGATCCTCCCAGAGTGCAGGACACGGAATAATGGGTTCAAGTCCCCAGTATTGTGGCCGTGCGTTTAGAATGGATGTCTCTTGAAGGTCAGAGCAGTTATCTGAGCTTCTAGAGTCCTTGGCCACTACTACTGAAACAGGCCCTGCCTAAATGCAGCAATGTGTCATTCCCCTCCTTGAGGAGTCCTCCTCAGAGGAGGACCTAGAGGCCCCAGAAGCCCAGGGTGCCCCAGAAGCTGAAGCCCAAGACCCAAGACCACCATCAGACCCACAGGAGCCTGAGCCCTCAGGGGAGGTAGTTGCAGGACCATCCCATGCCAGGAGAAATGGACTCTGTCTCTGCCTCTGAGGCTGAGCACCCCCTAACCCCCGGGAGCGACGTCGCCTCAAGCAACAGGCAAGTAAGGCTGCTGTACGATGGAGTACTCGCCTGCAGGAAAGGTCTCCACAGGGAGAAAGGGTCTCCTTAGGAGTAGGGCTCTGAAAGGAGAGCATTGATGACTGCAGCTGAATTCTGGGTGGGGCCCAACAGGCTTTGGGCTTAAAAGCCTGCATTTGGACTCATCCAGCGTTGGAACAACTTTGGTCCACCCACCTTGTATCGTGACTCTGCCTGATATCCTGTTTCTTGACCTTTGGCCTGCCTACGGACTCTGGAGTGTGTAACGTACTGACTGTTTACCTGTGTTTTGACCTTTGCCTGTTTTGTGACTGCTCCTGTTATTGCCTGACCCTCTGGACTGATTGACTGCATATGCTCTGACCTCGGCTTGGATTGATCATCCCTCTGTTTATACCCGATCAGCACCTTCGAGCATCCTTCAGGCCAGGCAGGACACGATGAATGCTTCACAGGAGTGAAGCTTTTTCTGTGCGTGCAAGGTAGCACGGGCAAGTAGGAAATGTTTGAACCTGGAAATGTGAATTTGGCCTGAAAGGCAGTAAGAACATAAGGAGAACCCTGAGGCTGGATCAGACCAAGGGTCCATCTAGACCAGCACTCTGTTCACACTGTGGCCAACCAGCTGTCGGCCAGAAACCCACAAGCAGGACATAGGTGCAATAGCACCTCCTGGCCCTATTCCCCAGCAACAAGTGTATAGTTCCTGCCTCTGATACTGGAGGAAGCACATAGCCATCGATAGAGCATCTGTGGATGATGGGTCCCCATGAAAATCTCGTTTCTGAGGGAGACTGAACCTGGTGGTACTTTGTAGAATCATAGAATAGCAGAGTTGGAAGGGGCTGACAAGGCCATCGAGTCCAACCCCCTGCTCAATGTAGGAATCCACCCTAAAGCATCCCTGACAGAGGGTTGTCCAGCTGCCTCTTGAAGACTTCTAGTGTGGGAGAGCCCACCACCTCCCTAAGTCACTGTTTCCATTGTCATACTGCTCTAACAGCCAGGAAGTTTTTCCTGATGTCCAGCTGGAATCTGGCTTCCTTTAACTTGAGCCCGTTATTCCGTGTCCTGCACTCTGGGAGGATCGAGAAGAGACCCTGGCCCTCCTCTGTGTGACAACCTTTCAAGTATTTCATAGAATCATAGAATAGCAGAGTTGGAAGGGGCCTACAAGGCCATCGAGTCCAGCCCCCTGCTCAATGCAGGAATCCACCCGAAAGCATCCCTGACAGATGGTTGTCCAGCTGCCTCTTGAACGCCTCTAGTGTGGGAGAGCCCACAACCTCCGTCGGTAACTGGTTCCATTGCCATACTGCTCTAGAGGGTTCAGGCACAGCACACAAAGGAGACAATGACTTTGACCATACTCAGAATGCACTTAAACAAAAAGTTTAAGAGTTTATCTCCCACAATGAATAGAAGGTTTCCTGGCTTCTGGATTGAATTTAGACTTCTATCTTCTTGATTGAATTTGGGGCTGGCTGATTCATCATTACAAAAGCCCTGCTCCAAGGGACAAAGTGGTGGAGGTTGCTAGGATGAAAAATAAATAAAAAATGAAAGAATGAAAAATAGATAAATAACTTCCTGACTGTTAGAGCAGTACAGTATGGAACCAGATACCTAGGGAGGTTGTGGGCTCTCCCACACTAGAGGCCTTCAAGAGGCAGCTGGACAAGCATCTGTCAGGGATGCTTTAGGGTGGATTCCTGCATTGAGCAGGGGGTTGGACTCGATGGCTTTGTAGGCCCCTTCCAACTCTGCTATTCTATGATTCTAAGTAGCACTAAAGACAACAGCACCTCTGAGCATGTGTGGAGTACCTTTAAGGGGGATTCCTGCATTGAACAGGGGGTTGGACTCGATGGCCTTGTAGGCCCCTTCCAACTCTGCGATGCTATGATTCTATGATGGATCCCTAGTGATGCACTAGCCTACTGGTCTATCTTGAGGTCAGGATGCTTCAGGATTGGGACATATTTCCCTCTAAGGCTTTAGACTGGCCAATATAACTTACCCTCATGGTCGGCTTGATTAGGGTGGTGATTTGAAGGTCAGGAAAGCATTTGCATTTATCTGGAGTTCCCATCGTTTGCCTACTTACAGAAAGGCAACTCCAATTAATTTCTTTACAGTAGAGGAAACAGAAGTCATTAACTTTAAATATATATTGTGCTAGTAGGTTGCATACTAGGATCCTTTTGTTTGTGGCTGCCACATGCACCCTTCCCAAAACCATAAAATGTGTTTTAGGCAAGGTGCTTAGCTCCATGGTGACAAAATACACACGTAGAAGCCATTATGGCCAAACTTCTTACTAACAGGGAAATTCCAATCCACACATTGGTCTGGGAGGTGTAGGTCAGACCTGTTCATTATTGTAATTTGCAAGGATCAATTCCCCCCCTTGACACTTTAGCCATGCCAAGTGGGATTCACTCACTGAAGAGGTCATAGGGCCCCATTTCTAGCCCTGCTACTCAACACCCACACATTAGGTGTGGACCTCTGTAGAAGCTGGAACCCTGCTCAATCAAGGTCCCAACTGCCACAGAAGCCTTTACTTGCTTGAGGTTCATGCATGTAGACGTCCCCTGATCAGACATCCATGCCTAAAGGTGTCTAACATTTTCCTCTTCCTTTTTCACTTCCTTTTCCGTCATGTATTTTAGACTGTAAGCCTGGAGGCAGGGGCTGTCTTATTTGTATTGATCTTATGTAAGCCACTCTAGAAGCTGTTTTGGCTGAAAAGCAGGGATAAATTCCTTTACATACATCATAACACGCCCACATTGGGGCATGGTTCCAGGGAACCTGTGTTTCATTAGGGATCAGGGTGTGGGTGGGTGTGATGCAATTTATATGTGCAGACGGCTCATATGCTTCCCCTCCACCACTGTGCCCCCAGCATCATTGGCCCAGAGAGTTCTCACTTGATAGTTTCTGGCCAGAACAACAGCAGCAGCAGCAGGAGTTTCTCCTGGTGGACTGAGGAGAAGGCTCTGAAGAACACCTGTCCTCGGTGCCTTTCAGGACAGCAGAACAAGGAGCCATGCAATGTGATACTATCGACAGCTCCTGGTATTCCGTGTCCTTAAAATGAGTACCCAGTTAGCTGGGGGAAAGGTCATAACGGCCAGGGAAGGCAACGGCAAACCACCCCGCTATAAGGCCTGCCAAGAAAACGTCAGCGAAAGCTGGCGTCCCTCCAAGAGTCAGTAATGACTCCGTGCTTGCACGAGAGGTTCCTTTCCTTTCCTAATCCTTGTAAACCATTACAATTCAAAAGCGGGAGATAAATCTTGCAAAAAGGAAGGCATTTTCACAACCTACTCAAAAGCCAGCAGAGATGGGAGTTACTGGACATCCTTTGAAGAACACCCAGGCAACCATTTCCTATTTATTTATTACATTTATATACCGCCCCACAGCCGAAGCTCCCTGGGCGGTTCACAAAAGTTAAAAATGGTAAACATTAAAAAGTACACAAAATTTAAAAGTACACAACAGTATAAAAACAACAGTATCCATTTAAAAATAACAATTCTGGGGTCCATTAAAAACAAACTTTGCATTGTTAAATGCTGTTAAATGCCTGGGAGAAGAGAAAAGTCTTGACCTGGCGCCAAAAAGATAACAACGTTGGCACCAGGTGAGCCTCATCGGGGAGATCATTCCACAGTCAGGGCGCCACCACCGAGAAGACCCTCTCCCTTGTTGCCATCCTCCGAGCTTCCCTCGGAGAAGGCACTCGGAGGAGGACCTTAGATGTTGAGCGCAGTGTACAGGTAGGTTCATGTCGGGAGAGGCGTTCCGTCAGGTATTGCGGTCCTGTTAAGGTAGCACAGCCTCACAAGGGCTGGGGAGCGGACCTTTCACACCCTGGTTCCCTCAGCACCGCCAGCAGTCACCACCACCAAGAGTCACATGATCCAAGAGGTGAGGGCCCCATTTGCCCAGTGACAACTCTAGAATTATGACATTGCCCGACTTAATATGCAGATGACTTTGAGAAGTTTTTGCTTGCTCTGTCTGTCTGTCAATCAATTGCTCGATCTATCAGTCAATCATCCATTACAGTGACTAATCTAACAGACATCCTAAAGTCGTAAAGCAGAGGAGCACAGTGTGCGGCCGCAGGGTTTTTTCGTGCGCTACTAAATTTAGCACCACTGGTTTTATCACTGACAGGTCTCCCCTGCCATCATCGACCGGTCCCCACTGCTGATTTTATTTCTCCCCTTCCATGGCCAATCATCATGGTCTCCCATGATGCCAAGCGTCACTGCTGCCATTTCCAGGAGCATGCGCTAGGAGGCCCTGCCCTCGGAGTGCTGGAGGTCAGCGTGTCTTCTGGGAGACGTTCTGGCAGCTGCTGTCCGAGGGCTCCACACCCCTCTGATTGCTGCTGTGGACGGCAAAGTGACCAGAGTACATTTTTCAAAAGTAAGTAGAAAACGAAAAAAAGGAAGTGGAAAATTGGAGGCGTGGTGTTCGAGGAATGTGGATGCATGAGTTTGTGCGTGTGCACGTGCAGCCACCTGGCTCCGCCTACCAAAATTGCATCAAGGCCAAAAAGGGTGTGCAGCCCTATCTTAAATCAATACTTTTGATATTGTTTAAATGTGACTATTATAGTGACAGGAGAGCCAGTGGTTTTTGAGTTCACCAAGGCCAGATCTACACCAAACAGGATATAACACTTTGAAAAAGGTTTGAAAATTGGATATATAAGGTGTCCTCAGCCTGAACAGTTATCATAACCATTATAAAGCAGTTGTGTAGATCCTGCCCTAAATTCTCCAAATATCCCTTCAAAGCTTATTCCCGTTGCTGGGGAAAGTATGCATTTCTGTACATATTTTTCAAGAATCCACACTTGTTAGATCAATGTTCTTTTCACCCAAGGACGAGATCCAAACAGCCCTTAAGCACGACTCCACCATTCCAGCGACAGAGGGTTCAAAAGCGCTTTATTGATTAGTAATCAAGGCCTGGTCTCTTCAAAGGGAGCAATCAGACAAAAGACATAGGGAATATGGTACAGTATTTGAGCTTTCAAGGGGCAGGGCCCAGTAGCAGCATTAACCAATCAGAACGTAACACTGAGGCATAGCTAATTATGCTAAACAGTCCTGTGAACAATACCTTTGGCCTGACAGTAAGTTATAGAAGTTAACTTCGACAAAGCAGCACTTGGAGACAGCTGGAGCCAGGATTCTTGTTTATATTAGATAAGAAAGAGACATGAAGACACCCTTGAAGACGCCCTGGTATGTGACATTTTGCCTGGTGTGCAATGGATACTATACAGTTTCCTGTTAAAAATGGAGGTGGTTATGCTAACACACTGTCCCCCCGTTGACTAAAGTATGAAAATACATCTTTTTGGGAAAATGTGGTTTTCAAAGTTCATCTTTTTAAAAATGATTTTTTTTAAAATAATAATAATTATAAGTAATTGCAAATTCGGGAATTTGTGGACATTTTTTTGAGGGGGGGAGGAGTTCATTCAGAAGGACCCATCACCCGTCACAGCACCACTGTTTATGCAATACAGTGCTCTCTGAAAGAGGATACTCTGCCTCAGTTTCGCTGCATGTGCAGTTTCCTTTCACCCCTGGAGAAAGAGTGGACCTTTGACGGTACATCCCTGGTTCTTATTTTGTTCCTCTTGGTAGGCTCCACCGATCACACCAGTTCCAAGAAGGCCAAGGCATTGTGCCAGGAAATATTAATAACCGGGATCATTTTCCTTAATTGTTAAGAACAACAAGTGCTATCATCCATAAGGGATTTCGTTATGCAACGCTGATGGGCTAAAAGATGCCCAAGCATGGCAAAAGGTCTGGGCCCAATTCAAAGTGCTGGTATTGACATTCAAAGCCCTAAACAGGCTTGGGGCCAGGCTATCTGAAGGAACGCCTCCTCCCATATATACCTGCCCTCAGGGGTCATCCTCAGGGGTCCTTCTCCACGAGCCCCTTCTCCACGACCCCTGTCATCCTCAGGGGTCCTTCTCCACGAGCCCCTTCTCCACGACCCCTGTCATCCTCAGGGGTCCTTCTCCACGAGCCCCTGCCAAAGGAAGTGAGGCAGGTGGCTACCAGGAGGAGGGCCTTCTCTGCTGTAGCACCCCGGCTGTGGAATGAGCTCCCTAAGGAGGTTCGCTTGGCGCCTACATTATACACCTTTAGACACCAGGTGAAGACCTTTTTATTCTCCCAGCATTTTAACAGTCTATAAATTAATTTTAACTCGGTGTTTTAAATTTGTAATTTTGCATTGCTGCTGTGTTGATCTGGTTGAGCTTTTATATTGTATTTTATATTATAGTTTTATACTGTTGTTTTATACTTTGAATGGTTGTAATTTTTGTGAACAGCCCAGAGAGCTCCGGCTATTGGGTGGTATAGAAATGCAATAAAATAAATAAATAAATAAATAAATGTGCACTGTGGTCCTTCCAGACCATGGGGTGCCCATCTTGCCAGAGCCTTGGGAGGCAGTGTCCAAGATCTGAGACATGACAGCAGTCTTCAGGTCACAGAGAAAGAGGAAAGGATGGAGTTTGGGGGGCTGATGGGGGTGGGGGTGGTGGAGGAGGAGAGATGGACTTTAAATCAGAGCAAAAAAGAGTAAAATTCGACCACTAGGGCTGCTACAGTTTGTGGCAGCTGAATGATATCTGCATAGATTAGCACCACTTATTTGTCTTTGGCTAGCCATGGATAAACCAGAGAGCGATGCAGGGCAGCTATTGAAAATCTGACTCTGCTTCTGCACGGGGGTTGCAAAATGTCCTGATGCCCACCCTGACTGCCCATATCACAGCACTTGCCTCCAACGTCATCCTGATGCTGTTGTAACTTCAGATCTTGTAGCGCACCAGATCCGAACCTGCGCCTGCTCTGTCAGGTGTGGCAATGGAGAGGCGTCCCGCTTTGCACCACCTAAAGCGTCTGTCCTGTTTCTGCTCACGCGATGATGATATTTGCCAGCCTTTCCCAATCTGGCACCCTCCAGATTGTTCCCAAAGTTGGTGGCAGCTTTGCTTCTGGTCTCCTGGGGGAACGGACAGTGGTGCCATGCCATAGAGGGACTTGGACCCAATCTACACCAAGCAGGATATTGCACTATGAAAGCGGTATATAAAAGGCAGGAGCCACACCAAGCAGGATACAGCGGTATGAAATTAGTATAGGGTTTGTGTCAATGGACCCCAACAATTGTCAGTGCACTTCAATGCCACTATAAAGCAGTAGTGGGGCTCCTGCCTTTATACACCGCTTCCATAGTGGAATATCCTGCTTGGTGTAGATTAGGCCACTAACTACCAGCCCCCTGATTTCAGCACTTACGCCTTCTGGTGGTGAGCTATAGGAAAGGCCCTCCGGATGTTTAATGTTTCCCAGAAAAGCCCCACCTCCAGAGTTTGATCCCATTGGTAGGCTCTTGTGGAAAACTGCAAAGACACCTGAGAACACTGTTGGACCAATGGCAGTTCTTCTTTGTGCCTGGTGTGAAGGTTCCCCGTCCCTCCCTCCCTCTCTCTGTGTGACTTCTGGCTTGACTCTCAGCCTGACTCCGTAGAATAGCAGAGTTGGAAGGGGTCTCTAAGGCCATCTAGTCCAACCCCCTGCTCAACACAGGAATCCACCTCAAAGCATCCCCGACAGATGGCTGTCCAGCTGCCTCTTGAAGGCCTCTAGGGTGGGGGAGAGCCCAATTCCACCCGCGGGAAAGTGTTGCATAAACGGCTTCTTTACAGCTGCTATTTCCACAACATGACTTTTGACGGAACTCTCCACGCTGCCATTTCTGCACAAACAGCCGTTTGCTATGGGGACGGGTGGATGCTGGACCCAGTTGCTGAGCACATGGCTGCTTGATATGGGAGCTCTGGCTGCAAGGGGGTCTACCAGACTCCCGACTGGGTTGGGCGCTCACAACATCCTTCCAGAATTCACAAAATAACCATCTGCATGAGCACCCAGACCTTCAAGGTGAGGGCGGACTGGGTCTCTGCCTATCACCCTCCTCCTCCAATACTGCCCACCAGACTGAAGATGAAATGGACGGATGGGTGGGAAATACACAAAACGACACAGAAAAGGCAATTTGTCCGTTCTTTTCCACCCTCAGCCACGTTTATCCTCATCCTCGCTTCAGCGGTTCCTCTGGCGAGTGCGGCAGGAGAAAGGGCGTCCCGTCAGCGCCATCTGCAGGCCGAGAGATTGTTAGCACGTTATTTTCACAAGGAAAAGATAAATCCAACAAAACACCCGATCATTGCACGATCTCCTTGTGTAACTCACATCAAAGTTTCGTCCGTCATCTTTCGTGGACCCTCTGGTGTGTTTTAAGATATCTTTTTTTTCCCCCTGGTGTGACTTGCCCTGCTCTTGGGGGCAGGCTAGAAAGCCAAATGGAACAGCATTTGTGCCAGACAGCAGACTAAGCCACAGGACAAAAAACATTTGTTTTATTGATCTATTTAAATTTGAGGGGGTTTGTTTTGTTTTGTTTTTAAATAGGGCTGAGGAGCTGGGAGCAACAGCAGGCAATTCCATGAGGAGGGAAATTTACAGAAAGGTTCAGGAGTGATGACAGCAGTCAGGTAGCTTAATTGTTTTATCTCTTCTTCTTTTGTCGTCGTTGCTGCTGCTGGCGAAAACAAGCCACAATATTCACGTGAGGTCCTGGTTCCTCTCTATTCGGCCCTGGTTAGGCCTCATCTAGAGGATTACGTACAGTTCTGGGCTCCACAATTCAAGAAGGACGCAGAAAAGCTGGAGCATGTTCAGAGGAGGGCAACCAGGATGATCAGGGGTCTGGAAACAAAGCTCTATGAAGAGAGACTGAAAGAACTGGGCATGTTTAGCCTGGAGAAGAGAAGATGGAGGGGAGACATGATAGCACTCTTCAAAGACTTCAAAGGTTGTCACACAGAGGAGGGCCAGGATCTCTTCTCGATCCTCCCAGAGTGCAGGACATGGAATAACGGGCTCAAGTTACAGGAAGCCAGATTCCATCTGGACATCAGGAAAAACTTCCTGACTGTTAGAGCAGTACGACAATGGAATCAGTGACCTAGGGAGGTTGTGGGCTCTTCTCCCACCCTAGAGGCCTTCAAGAGTTCAGCTGGACAACCCTCTGTGAGGGATGCTTTAGGGTGGATTCCTGCCTTGAGCAGGGGGTTGGACTTGATGGCCTTGCAGGCCCCTTCCAACTCTGCTAATCTATGATTCTATGATTCTACGACTCCTCACATTGGCTGCCTACCCGTGGCCACCATTCGTGTTTCACATGCCCACGAAATGGCACTCCATCCCAGGCCCAGTTCCAAGCCTGGTTGAGGGCACTCTGCATGTGTGCTTCCTCTGTGGCCATCTCTCTTTCTCACTCACTCACTCACTCACTCACTCACGTGGTTATTTTCAGAGCAATGTGCCAACTTAGCCGTGGCAGCTGACAATATAATTTTTATCCCCACTTCATCCCCACTTCCATCTCCTTTCTGTGGGGCAGTCCCATTCTGTGAGAAAGCCCCGGTCTATGTCAAACAGTCCACTCAAGGCAGGCGAGGGTGGTGTACAGTGTGGAGTAAAGTGTACAGTGGTGGCCCAAATTGAGGACACTTTTTGAAATTTTCATGTTTTGCAGCTTTGCATGCTTAAAGAAAATGTTCGGTTTCACGAAATTCAAATGTTTATATATCAATTGAAAGACCTGTTTCACGTAATACAACAATCCTGCTTCTTTTCCTGGGTGTCCAATCAACTCTTTTCTTTGGTGCCATTCCTCTATTGATGATGTACGTACGTGCACGTTTAATTTGAGAAATACTTCAAATATTCACGCCATCTCCAATTGCGCTTCAGTTACAGACCAAACAGCAAAACCGACTTTCCCCAACGTGAAACAGGATGTATCGCAGCTACTGCCATGGCATTGGTCCCCAGAACGAGGACTGTGATTGGTCCCCAGAACGAGGACTGTGATTGGCCAGTAGGGTTTGGAATTCCAATCCGCTTCTTTGCTCAATTACACCTGTGTTTGTTTTTAGACTAAAATAAGCATAACTAGGGTGACCATATGAAAAGGAGGACAGGGCTCCTGTAATTTCAGCAGGTGCCATTTGTATATACGGAGAACCTGGTGAAATTTCCTCTTCACCACAACAGTGAAAGCTGCAGGAGCCCTGCCCTCTTTTAAATCTGGTCACTCTAGTATGGCTCTTGCAGCTTTAACTGCTGTGATGAAGAAGGAATTTCACCAGGTTCCCCATCTATACAAATGACACCTGCTGAAATCCCCCTTTCTATGCAACTATTAAAAATACAGGAGCCATGTCCTCCTTTTCATATGGTCACCCTAGCACAATGCTTTTTTGTACTGCAGATATTTGCATTCTGTTTTTTGTATTGAATTCAGCATTAAATTCTCTTTCAATTGATATATAAACATTTACATTTCGTGAAACAGAGCATTTTCTATAACCATGCAAAGTTGCAAAACATGAAAATTTCAAAAAGTGTCCACTATTTTGGCCAACGCTGTAGGTACAGACAAGTCAAGCTAAGTGAATCTGGCACAGCAAGTTAGGTAAATGCAAAAGCCCTCTTGTGCAAGGGGCAGCTGCAACAGGACTCTGGATAGTGCAGCATGAGCTGTGCTAATGGGCTGGAAATCACTCCTACTAGAACCATAGGAGATTGTGGTCTCAGCAACAAGCTAGAAAAAAACTGAAACCTTATATAGGCAGCTACAAAGTGTGGTTGGCTGCACCCCATCTGGAGGAGCTGGCTGGACAATTAAAGGGACTTCATCTGATTCTGTGGACCCTGGTTTCTGCTAGTGTTTGGAGATGGAGGTTCTGCTGGGGGTTCCTCCTCTGACTCAGATCATAGAATCATAGAATCATAGAATAGCAGAGTTGGAAGGGGCCTACAAGGCCATCGAGTCCAACCCCCTGCTCAATGCAGGAATCCACCCTAAAGCATCCCTGACAGAGGGTTGTCCAGCTGCCTCTTGAAGGCCTCTAGTGTGGGAGAGCCCACCACCTCCCTAGGTAGCTGATTCCATTGTCGTCCTGCTCTAACAGTCAGGAAGTTTTTCCTGATGTCCATCTGGAATCTGGCTTCCTGTAACTTGAGCCCGTTATTTCGTGTCCTGCACTCTGGGAGGATCGAGAAGAGATCCTGGCCCTCCTCTGTGTGACAACCTTTTAAGTATTTGAAGAGTGCTATCGTGTCTCCCCTCAATATCCTCTTCTCCAGGCTAAACATGCCCAGTTCTTTCAGTCTCTCTTCATAGGGCTTTGTTTCCAGACCCCTGATCATCCTGGTTGCCCTCCTCTGAACACGCTCCAGCTTGGATGATGGCAAGTCCATGTCTTCTGGCCAAGAGGCCGTGTTTGCTGCTGGATTTTGTTTTGTTTTTACTGGGTTTTTTTATCATTATTATTGTTGCATAATTTTTTATTATGCGAGTTTTACTGTCCCATGCTTTCTTGGGAGGGCTCCTGCCCTGAAAGGGGGCAAAGAAATATTTTTAAAATAAATAAATAAACACGACTGACTGACCTTCTACTGGAAATGCATCTTAATTGTCGTAAACCGCCCAGAGAGCTTTGGCTGTGGGGCGGTATATAAATGTAATAAAATAAATAAATAAATAAATAAATAAATAAGAGCAGTGCGACCCTCATGGTGTGATCGCCTGTACCCTGAAAAGTTTGAGCGTTGGGAGGCATGACCCTTTCTAGTATAGCTTCTTCGCCTTCTACTAGAATGCAAATACAAGCTCAGGTTGTTGTATTTGCCAGCAATAGTCACTGAAGCAAATGAAGTTTTTGCCCCACCTCCTGGCCTGGCCCTTGCTGCTCCTCCATAAGTACCATCAATTTTAAAAGCAAACGTTGGCCCTCCGCCTGCTTCTATAGCTCCAGTTATTGTACGAAAAAAGCACTGTGCATGGAGTCATTGGAAGTTCCCATTTTGATCAACATTCACCGAATGATTTGGGCCTGTGGGAAATTCTCAAGTTGGCCCTTTCTTGGATACTGAAATGGGGAAGTCCACCAGATACCAGTATAACCTTGGAGGACTGCAGCAGATGATGATGTCGGTATGGAGGGTGCAAAGGAGGGGGGGCAGGATCTGCGTCTCCTCTGATATGGACCAGATAAGGTAAGAAACAGGAAGTTCCTCTGTCCATGTCTTATCAGAAAGAGATAAAAATGCATCTTACTAACTACGTGGTGCTGGCTGGGTGTGATGGGAGTCCAACCCACCTGGAGGGCACCACGTCGTGGGAGGCTGCTGCAGAAGTCAGAAAGTCCAGGAAGAGACCTTCTCCCACTACCCTCAGTCCACCGAATCACTGCCCCAACACTAATCTTACGATTGTTCCCATGTTTGGGGACGTTCTTTCACTTTGTGACTCTGGCAGTAACTAATTTCCATTGCTTCCCTCAACACACACACACATACCGTAAGATGATCCCGCACAACTCAGAGGTAGTTGACGTTCCAGCGGCATGACCTCATGGTAGCCACATGGGGGGGCTTCCTGAAAGACATTGCTTTGTGATGCTGGGTGGGTGGGTAGGAAGGGGGGCTTGGCCCAAAGCGAAATTACAAACACTATGAGATCACATCTTCCCAAGAATAACTGGAATCAGGCGCCTGGATCCAAAGGGACTCAAGAGAACACAGAACAGCTTGATCAGTTTTTCCACTACTACTCCCCCTCCTCAGTGTAGCATTAAAGCATTAAACAGGCTTTCTTGTGGGTGGGTGGGAAGGAGGAGAAGCCATGGGGAGGGGGAGCAATATTGCTAAGAAGGAAAGAAAGAAAGAGGAAAGGATCCAAGCAGAAGCGCCCAGGTGCATGGCACATTCAACCGTCTCATTCAGGGTTTGGAGCAGATCTCAACAAGGCCTCATCTTCCATGCTAGTTAGGGGGAGGGGCAAAAGACCACCTCAGCAGAAAGTCATTGCAAAGGAATCCAGTGAAGGGCAACTTCACTGGATTCACTCTCATGGCTCTTCTTCAGTTCCCTGCAGGCAGGGATCCAAGCGGGTGGTTCGCGGCCTGTTACACTCTGGGCCAGGGCGTGAGATAGTTGAACCCTCGGTAGCACACTGTGACGAGTTTGCATGGCACTTTGAAGATAAAGTCGCTCAGATTCGTCATGAATTGGACACCACACTTAATGCAGCTCCACTAGTAGAGGTGTTCAGAGCGCCGTCCGATTCAGTTTTATTGGATGAGTTTCAGTTAGTGAGGCCCGAGGATGTGGACAAGGTGCTTGGCCAAGTCCGGTCGACAACCTGTGTGCTTGACCCTTGCCCTTCGTCGCTCATTACATCAAGTAAGGAGGGGATCGCCGGCTGGGTCCAGGAGGTTGTGAATGCCTCCTTGAGAGAGGGAGTGGTGCCGGCCTCTTTAAAAGAGGCGGCAATTAGACCACTCCTGAAGAAGCCTAATCTGGACCCGGAGGATGTTAACAACTACCGGCCGGTGGCTAATATCCCTTTCCTGGGCAAGGTGCTTGAGCGGGTGGTTGCAGGACAACTCCAGGCACTCTTGAATGAAACGGATTATCTAGATCCATTTCAATCAGGTTTCAGGCCTGGTTTTGGAACGGAAACTGCCTTGGTCGCCCTGTGGGATGACCTCTGTCGGGAGAGAGACAGGGGGAGTGCGACCCTGTTGGTTCTCCTAGACCTCTCAGCGGCCTTCGATACCATCGACCATGGTATCCTTCTGGATAGGTTGTCTGAACTGGGAGTTGGAGGTACTGCGTTGCAGTGGTTCCGCTCCTACTTGGATGGCCGATTCCAGAAGGTGGTGCTGGGGGATTATTGCTCTGTGCCGTGGCTTCTAAGCCATGGGGTCCCACAGGGCTCTATCTTATCCCCTATGCTGTTTAACATTTACATGAAGCCGCTGGGGGAGGTTATCCGGAGATGTGGACTGAGGTGTCATCAATATGCGGATGATACCCAGCTCTACCTTTCCTTTTCATCAAACCCAGGTGAGGCAGTGGCTGTTCTGAACCAGTGCCTGGGCACGGTAATGGACTGGATGAGGGCTAACAAACTGAGACTCAATCCAGACAAGACGGAGGTACTGTTAGCGGGTGGTTCATCTGTCCGGCGAGGTGATGTTTGCCCTGTCCTGGACGGGGTTGCACTCTCCCTAAAGGATCGGGTCCATAGTTTGGGGGTGCTCTTGGATCCAGAACTGTCACTTGAGGCACAGCTGAACTCAGTGCCAAAGAGCACCTTTTATCAGCTTAGGTTGATATACCAACTACACCCTTATCTGGACGGAGATAGCCTAGCTACAGTTATCCATGCTCTGATAACCTCTCGTTTGGATGACTGCAATGCGTTATATGTGGGGCTGCCTTTGAAAACGGTCCGGAAGCTTCAGCTGGTACAAAATAGGGCAGCCCGTTTACTAACAGGGACTGGCCGGCGAGATCACATTACGCCAGTCCTTTTCCAGCTTCATTGACTGCCAGTCCAGGTCCGGGCCCAATTCAAAGTGCTGGTATTGACATTTAAAGCCCTAAACAGTTTGGGGCCAGGTTATTTGAAGGAACGCCTCCTCCCATATGTACCTGCCTGGACCTTAAGATCATCTACAGGAGCCCTTCTCCGTGAGCCCCTGCCAAAGGAAGTGAGGCAGGTGGCTACTAGAAGGAGGGCCTTCTCCACTGTGGCACCCCGGTTGTGGAATGAGCTCACCAGAGAGGTCCGCCTGGCGCCTACACTGTACTCCTTTCGTCGCCAGCTGAAGACCTTTTTATTCAATCAGTATTTTAACACTTAATTTTAACTTAAATTTAAATTTTACTGTTTTAACTCTGTATTTTAATCTTATATCAATTTTGCTGCGTGGTTTTATCCTGGTTGTGCTTTTTATACTGTATTTTGTAATTGTGCTTTTAACCTGTTGGTTGTTTTATTGTGGTCTTAATTTTTGTGAACCGCCCAGAGAGCTTCAGCTATTGGGTGGTATAAAAATGTAATAAATAAATAAATAAATAAATAAATAAAGCTGCACCCCCACATGAGCTGAGGAAGAGGAAGTGGAAGAGGGAGGAGGAGGAGGAGGAGGGGAGGAGGAGGAGGAGGAGGAGGAGAGGAGGAGGAGGAGGAGGAGGAGAGGAGGAGGAGGAGGGGGAGGGGGAGGGGGAGGGGGAGGGGAGGAGGAGGAGGAGAAGAGGAGAAGGAGGAGGAGGAGGAGGAGGGGGAGGGGGAGGGGAGGAGGAGGAGGAGGAGGAGGAGAGGAGGAGGAGGAGGAGGAGAAGAGGAGGAGGAGGGGGAGGGGGAGGGGGAGGGGGAGGGGGAGGGGAGGAGGAGGAGGAGGAGGAGGAGAGGAGGAGGAGGAGGAGGAGGAGAAGAGGAGGAGGAGGAGGGGGAGGGGGAGGGGAGGAGGAGGGGAGGGGAGGAGGAGGAGAAGAAGAAGAGGAGGAGGAGGAGGAGGAGAAGAGGAGAAGGAGGAGGAGGGGAGGGGAGGAGGAGGAGAGGAGGAGGGGAAGGGGAAGGGGAGGGGAGGAGGAGGAGAAGAAGAGGAGGAGGAGGAGGAGAGGAGGAGGAGGAGGGGAGGGGGAGGGGAGGAGGAGGAGGAGAAGAGGAGGGGAAGGGGAGGGGAGGAGGAGGAGAAGAAGAGGCGGAGGAGGAGAAGAGGAGAAGAGGAGGAGGAGGAGGAGGAGGAGGAGGAGAAGAGGAGGAGGAGGGGAGGGGAGGGGAGGAGGAGAGGAGGAGGGGAGGGGAAGGGGAGGAGAGGAGGAGGAGGAGGAGGAGGAGGAGGAGGAACTAAAAAAACTGGACAGGTCAAGGCACTTTAGTCTTAAGCCTCCACCCCTTGGACAATGTTTCCCTGAAGACGGTCCAGTGAGCATTTCCAGTTTGCCCTCTGAAACAGCCAGACACCTAAGTAGAGGTGTTGTGGTGGGATGGGTGAGCTGGGCACTCACCCAGGGCGCCAAGCTGAAGCCCGCCCACCCACGCACCGTGCTGAGATGGATGGCTCAGTGTTTGTTGCGAGTGTTGTCTGCAGTGAGTTAAGCACAACAAAAGCAGGAGGAAGGAACATTAAAGTGCTATAAGAATTGCAAACACTATAAAGGACTACAGATAGTAATAGGAGAAATTGTCAGCTGCCCCGGGGGGGGGTGGTGGTTCCTCAATCAGGACACTAATTCCATTAAAGATTTTTTATTTATTTTTTACTTTGGGTTATATTAGATAAAAGTTCTAATTTATTGCCTGTACCTACTGATATATTAAAACGCACCCACATGTTGAAATATAAAACTTCTCTTTCACGCCCAGCATGGCTGACTGGGGAATACTGGGAGTTGTATCTATGATTGATATGATTCCCACAGAAAACCAGGGTGTAATAACATGCTTGCTGTCACATGACACTACTGGTGGGACATTGGCTCTAGATCCCCGCAAGGCTTCACAAAGTGGTTCAAGGGTAAACTTCCTAGTATGGATGGATGAATATGTACAATTTCAGTTTCTCTCAGTTTCTCTTCCCCCCCCCCCAATTGTAAATTTGGTTCTTCTTGAACTTTAAGAATTGTTCCAGTCTTACATTTAGTTGAGAATATTTTTTTAAAAAAAACTAATTTGCATGAAAATTTATAAGCATGATTGCACATTTCTCCTAATACATCCCTTTTGTATGCATTTTTGCTTAATATACACATTTTTGCAAGCAATTCTCCTAAAATAATGGATTTTGTAAAGTTATTTTCCTTAATGCATTGATTTAAGAGAAGTACACATTTTGAAGGATAACTTAGGCCTCAGCTAGACCAGGGGGTTGTTCCACGACAATCTCACAATTTTATATCATCGCACTGGTCTACATGTGGTGTGCAACATCGCAGCCGCCTTTTTTTGTTTGTTTTAAAGACGGAGGAGCGCATGACCGCTCATGCGCACAAGGTAAATCTTTTCTTAAAAAATTAATTTCCCCACCCCACCCCGATGGAGGTAGAGCCCCTGAGGAGCTCTGCACCCCGTGCACAAGTCCCAGCTCCTCATGAGTAACCGCAAGGAGCTGGGACAAAGCGTGATGGCGGGCCACACTTTCCACGGTCTCGGGATCAGCCTGAGACCACGGAAAAAGCGGGCTCAAAGACGAGTGCGAGATCTTGGGGCAAGGAAAGGATCATCCTTCCCTGATCCAAGGATCCCCTGTGTGTCATGTGAATACAAAGGGATGATCCCTGGTATCGCCCCAGGATATCGCCCCCGTCTAGCTATAAGGAAGGCTGAGCGAAGGAAGATAGATGCTTTTGAACTGTGGTGTTGGAGGAAAATTCTGAGAGTGCCTTGGACTGCAAGAAGATCAAACCAGTCCATACCCCAGGAAATAAAGCCAGACTGCTCGCTTGAGGGAATGGTATTAAAGGCAAAACTGAAGGACTTTGGCCACATAATGAGAAGACAGGATACCCTGGGGAAGAGGCTGATGCTAGGGAAAGTGGAAGGCAAAAGGAAGAGGGGCCGACCAAGGGCAAGACGGATGGGTGATATTCTGGAGGTGACAGACTTGACCTTGGGGGAGCTAGGGGTGGCAACGGCCGACAGAAAGCTCTGGCGTGGGCTGGTCCATGAAGTCACGACGAGTCGGAAGTGACTGAACGAATAAACAACAAAGCTATGGCCTTAGTTTCATTTTGCATAGTGCTTCAAAAGTGCAAAATGAGCGTTTCTCCCCCATCTCCGCTTTCTAGATCAAACAGCATATCTTTTAGTCAGCTTTGAGGCCCAGAATCTCTCAAAGCAGAAATTCATCCCAGTTTCTTGCATTGTCTTGCAAACCACGTCTTCGCTGCTAATGCAGGACTCCTGGCAAGCAAACCCCACATTTTCAGGGCTTTTAAATGACTGAATAATAGAAGCCGAGTGTCCTTGTAGAAAGCATTCTGCCATGGATTAAAAGCTTCAGAGTTATTCATTTCCCTTTTGCTCCCATTCATAGCAAACACACCGGCCCACAAGCAGCACAGACTGATTGGTTGAGACCATCCGTCCATCCATCAGCAGTTGACGGATTAAGGCAGCTGAAAGGTTCCTTACAAGGGCTTTGCCCCTCTCCCTCTGGCTATGTGCTTTGAAAACCATTCACGGCTTAGTGTGCCAAGAAATCTCCCCCCACCCTGCTGCAATCCGAGTAGTGTAGTCAAAATGCTGGCAGGGAGACCCCCGTGCAAGGGACGTTGTAGGGGTCTGCGGCAACCACACGCTCTAATTCTTAGCAGCTGGGCAAGGCACAAAAGCAGCCCTGTGTTGGCTTACTTTTTTCTGCTTTAGAAAAAAAGGGAAAAGAATGCATTCCAGAAAGACATATTTCTTTCTTTTCTGAGAGCCTCTGATGCTATTTCCAAGGAGCATTTCCCTAGTTGGACAATTGACAGGAAAGGATGGATGGTCTCAAGCAGAGTTGGCAGCTTTCAGGGTTTGGATAGAAGGTTCAGGGGGACTGTCTGATGGGGATGGAGTAACTGTCACTTGAGGCACAGGTGAACTCAGTGGCAAAGACCACCTTTTATCAGCTTAGGCTGATACACCAACTACGCCCTGATTTATTTATTTATTTATTTATTTATTTATTACATTTTTATACTGCCCAATAGCTGAAGCTCTCTGGGCGGTTCACAAAAATTAAAACCACAATAAAACAACCAACAGGTTAAAAGCACAATTACAAAATACAGTATAAAAAACACAACCAGGATAAAACCACACAGCAAAATTGATATAAGATTAAAATACAGAGTTAGAACAGTAAGATTTAAATTTAGTGTTTAAATTAAGTGTTTAAATACTGAGAGAATAAAAAGGTCTTCAGTTGGCGACGAAAGCAGCACATTGTAGGCGCCAGGCGGACCTCTCTAGGGAGCTCATTCCACAACCAGGGTGCCACAGCAGAGAAGGCCCTCCTCCTGGTAGCCACCTGCCTCACTTCCTTTGGCAGGGGCTCACGGAGAAGGGCTCCTGTAGATGATCTTAAGGTCTGGGCAGGCACATATAAAAGGAGGTGTTCCTTCAAATAACCTGGCCCCAAGCCGTTTAGGGCTTTGTATGTTTGTACCAGCACTTTGAATTGGGCCCGGACCTGGACTGGCAGCCAATGAAGCTGGAAAAGGACTGGCATGATGTGGTCTCGCCGGCCAGTCCCTGTTAGTAAACGGGCTGCCCTGTTTTGTACCAGCTGAAGCTTCCGGACCGTTTTCAAAGGCAGCCCCACGTATAACGCATTGCAGTCATCCAAGCGAGAGGTTATCAGAGCATGGATAACTGTAGCTAGGCTCTCTCTGTCCAGATAGGGGCGTAGTTGGTATATCAACCTAAGCTGATAAAAGGTGCTCTTTGCCACTGAGTTCACCTGTGCCTCAAGTGAGTTCTGGATCCAAGAGCACCCCCAGACTACGGACCCAATCCTTTAGGGAGAGTGCAACCCCGTCCAGGACAGGGCAAACATATATACCTCATGCATAAAAACAACAACAGCAACGTTAATTGCTAAAGTACAAGTAAAATAATAAAATCCTAAATATCTAACTGTGGTTACAGCTAAAATGAAGGCAAAACTGCTACTAGGGGTAGAATCATAGAATCATAGAATAGCAGAGTTGGAAGGGGCCTACAAGGCCATCGAGTCCAACCCCCTACTCAAGGCAGGAATCCACCCTAAAGCATCCCTGACAGATGGTTGTCCAGCTGCCTCTTGAAGGCCTCCAGTGTGGGAGAGCCCACCACCTCCCTAGGTCACTGGTTCCATTGTCGTACTGCTCTAACAGTCAGGAAGTTTTTCCTGATGTCCAGCTGGAATCTGGCTGGGTATGCAAAGTGGGTCTTCTCTGCCTCGAAATTCCATCTGGAGCTCAGTAGATGTGATTCTCTACCTCAATTTCGTAGCGCCCCGCCCCCCTCTTGTTGAATTACGCATCGAAGAACCGTTCAGTATTTGGGTAACCGGTATTAACAGAAATGCTTACAGCTCCCTCATTTTTAAAGATAAAGAGATAAGACTTGAAACAGTGATAAATCTTAAGGAGGGCTTTAGCCCCACCACGTTTGAATCAGATTGGTTCATGGTTTGATTTTTTGGAAATTTTTAAATGGAAATCAACAAAAATGGTTACATTTGTGTAATTTTTATAGATAAAGAGATGAAACATTGCAACATGATAGGTGTAGCCATACCAAGTTTGAATCAGATCCATTCATGTTTTGATTTTCTAGGAATTCTTTAAAAAAAAATCCTCACTCCAGCCTTCTCCAACCTGATGCCCTCCAAATCTATTGGACGGAGCCCCCCCCCCCCCGCAACATGAAGCCCAGCCACTGAAATAAAGAGCCTGCCTGTGCCTGCCTCAGGTGTAGAAGCTTTCTCACTCACAATGCAAGCCAGTCCAGTAGCACTTTCACCATGTGAAAATGTGTGTGATTGATTTCTATGAGTCTGAGCAGAAACACACACCCTTTCTCCCTCCCCCACCACACAGCCAGAATCAGTATGCTGTTATTGTTTCCTACTCCCCCTGAATACTGAGATTGGAGGAGAGCACGATCAGGGACAGTGGTGTAGCAATTCCTAATTGGTTAACCACAGAAATCAATATCGAAGCTACCTGTCACCCCACTCAGTGTCTTCCAAATATGGAGATATTCAATTTAGACACACACACAGAGAGAGAGAGAGAGAGAGAGAGAGAGAGAGAGAGAGAGAGAGAGAGAGAGAGAGAGAAGGGTAAGTCCAGAGACTTTAGAAGCTCTGATTGGGCACATCTCTTCTGTGATATTAATCAATGGGTTTGGAAGTAGACAATCTCTGCTCTGGAAGATCGATGTTCGCGGTTACCAGATAATTCCGGGGCACAGTGCACACCCCTACCTGCTGCTAAAACTAATCCTAGACCACAATAAAGCAAAATGACTAACAGGATTAGTAGATACAGTTCTCTTTCCAATTTTAGGCGTCCAGAGGGTGAAGATGCCCACTTGGTAGCTGGCACACAAGCAACAAACACATTCTGCTTCGGAGGCTGCAAATTTAGCAATAATCTGGCCCAGTGTTTTACCTGTAACGGCTTTATAAAGCGAGAAATGCAGGACATAATGTTTAACATCTTCCACTGGACACAGGGGCACAGATGCTGCTCCATGGGAACTTGGTGAAATCTGCCCTCGAGATACGCCAAGGGCATGGATTGGAAGCGCAGGCTCATAAATGCCTTCCTTAGTGGTGCATCTGTAAGACTAAATAGATACTGAGAAGTAAATTCATTTTCCTTGGAGTGGGGGTACCATAGGGAGAACTTTGAGTGTTGAACCTCAGCTGGCTACACCCCTGGATATATAATGTGGGGTCGTATCCTCCAGATAAAGATGTCACAGTTATTCACTCAGCATACTCCTCTTGTTACAAGATGGGGGATACTTGGCTCAGCAATACTACAAACGAGAAGGATCTTGGAATTGTTGTAGATCGCAAGCGGAATATGAGCCAACAGTGCGATATGGCTGCAAGAAAGGCAAATGCTATTTTGGGCTGCATTAATAGAAGTAGAGCTTCCAAATCGCGTGAGGTACTGGTTCCTCTCTATTCGGCCCTGGTTAGGCCTCATCTAGAGTATTGCGTCCAGTTCTGGGCTCCAAATTCAAGAAGGATGCAGACAAGCTGGAGCGTGTTCAGAGGAGGGCAACCAGGATGACCAGGGGTCTGGAAACAAAGCCCTGTGAAGAGAGACTGAAAGAACTGGGCATGTTTAGCCTGGAGAAGAGAAGATTGAGGGGAAACATGAGAGCACTCTTCAAATACTTAAAAGGTTGTCACACAGAGGAGGGCCAGGATCTCTTCTTGATCCTCCAAGACTGCAGGACACAGAATAACGGGCTCAAGTGACAGGAAGCCAGATTTCGGCTGCACATCAGGAAAAACTTCCTGACTGTTAGAGCAGTACGACAATGGAACCAGTGACCTAGGGAGGTTGTGGGCTCTCCCACACTAGAGGCCTTCAAGAGGCAGCTGGACAACCCTCTGCTAGGGATGCTTTCGGGTGGATTCCTGCATTGAGCAGGGGGTTAGACTCGATGGCCTTGTAGGCCCCTTCCAACTCTGCTATTCTATGATTCTATGATTCAACCTGCTGTTCCTTTCTGTGCCTGCAGAGGGCTCTGGGGTTTGCGGAAAGTAAGCATACCCACCATTGATAAAGAAGAAGAAGTGGAGGACATGTTTGTAGTCCCTCTGTGTTGCCATAACAAGGATTGTTTCCCTTGCCTGGCTACGCACCCACACAACTATGACACAGGACCCCCCTCCACATTTCGGCCTTATTCTATATGCTATATTTCTTGAGTCCAGAGTAGCTTTCCCTCCACCGATCCGAAAGCCAAGAGGGTGATTGATGGTGTACTTGCCCAAATATAACTTGGAAGCCGCTGACATGGGTAAAAGGACAGGCCAGTGGAGGCTAGTGGCTTCAGTGTTAGTGGGGCAGTGAATCTGCACCAGGATTCTGTCAGAACCAGTCAGAACTCTAAAGGAATCTATTCACACCTTGGGCAGCTCCTTTGGGGTTCTGACTGGTTCATCGAATCATAGAATAGCAGAGTTGGAAGGGGCCTACGAGGCCATCAAGGCAAACCCCCTGCTCAAGGCAGGAATCCACCCTAAAGCATCCCTGAAAGATGGTTGTCCAGCTGCCTCTTGAAGGCCACTAGTGTGGGAGAGCCCACAACCTCCCCAGGTAACTGATTCCATTGTCGTACTGTTCTAACAGTCAGGAATTTTTTCCTGATGTCCAGCCGGAATCTGGCTTCCTTTAACTTGAGCCCGTTATTCCGTGTCCTGCACTCTGGGAGGATCGAGAAGAGATCCTGGCCCTCCTCTGTGTGACAACCTTTTAAGTATTTGAAGAGTGCTCTCATGTTTCCCCTCAGCCTTCTCTTCTCCAGGCTAAACAGGCCCAGTTCTTTCAGTCTCTCTTCAGAGGGCTTTGTTTCCAGACCCCTGATCATCCTGGTTGCCCTCCTCTGAACACGCTCCAGCTTGTCTGTGTCCTTCTTGAATTGTAGAGCCCAGAACTGGACGCAATACTCTAGCTGAAGCCTAACCAGGGCCGAATAGAGAGGATCCAGTACCTCACGTGATTTGGAAGCTCTGCTTCTATTAATGCAGCCCAAAATAGCATTTGCCTTTCTTGCAGCCATATCGCACTGTTGGCTCATATTCAGTTTGTGATCTACAACATTTCCAAGATCCTTCTCGTTTGTAGTATTGCTGAGCCAAGTACCCCCATCTTGTAACTGTGCATGGATGTCCTGGTTCAAATCCTCCTGGAATCTGTGGTAGATTAGCTAGGCAGAGAGACTTGTGTCTTCCCAAAGTCTACTCACCCCCACACACATGCACACACCTTTTTCAGTCCCACAGGGTCACCTTTAGGGGTCATGGCATGCCTCACCTCTCTTTCCTTCCAGCCCTTTCACCCCAAGCAGGCTCAAAGGGAGCTGTTCACTGACTTGGTCCCAGCCCATCTTCTAAGGCCGTTGGGTGAGCAGAGGAGAAGGAGCCCCAGAGAATAACCTTTCTGTCCTAGGGTGTGTTTTCAGAGTGGAATTCAGGCTCTGTTTTCACTGGCTGCTCGGCCCCAAACCCTTGTTTTTCAAAATACTGTAAACTGGATGAAGGAGTGTTTTGAGGCCAGACCGAGACCGACTGCGTTGGGAGGCCAGAATAATAAACCCTTCAAGGTGAGTGGAATGTGGATCAAAGTGCTGACGGAAATAGACCTGGAAAGGGACAAGAACCAGCGAGTCCTGGGACTGGAGTTGAAGCTTTTTGCCTCTCGTTGGCCCTTACAAACTCACAATTCATTTCCTCACAGTTCAGTCAGTGCAGTAACTAAGTGTACGAGATTCTAATATTGAACATAACGTGAAGCCCTCGACAAGAGCTACTCCGTGTAGAGCTGAACGCGGGGGAGGCTGGTGGCAGTGGGGAAGTGAATCTACTCCCGGTTTCAGTCAGAACCCGGTCAGAACAATGAAGGAGCTGTCCAAGGTGTGGAAGACTTTAGAGTTCTGACAGGTTCTAACTGAAACCCAGAGCAGATTCACTGCTCCACTGACATTGGAGCCTCCAACCTCAGAGCCTCTGTGCACAGCAACAGGCTTCTAGATCACGCCAAGGATCCATTAACAGGTTTGGCTGAAGAGACTGAGGGCCTTGCTAGACCTACCAGATAATCCGGCCGGGAGTCGGGGCGACGGCACGCTACAGCTAGCGCGCCCCGTCGCCCTTTTCCAGATGTAACACGCGACGGGGCAAGAGAAAGCCCCGTTGCGTCCGCCATTTTTTTTAAATCTTAAAGGGCCATGTGTGCAGGAGCGCACCGCCGGAAAAGGTAGGTTTAAAAATAAATAAATATAGGGTCCCCTGCTCCCTCTGCCCGCTCGCTCGCCCGTCCTCTCCCCATCCGCCATGCCTTGTCCCCGTCCTTCTTTCCCCCCGTCCCCGATGCACTGTCCTTCTTTCCCCCCTGTCCACCATGCCTTGTCCCCCGTCCTTCTTTCCCCCCGTCCCTGATGTCCGTGCCCGTGCCCATTCTTCTTCCCCCGCCCCCCATCTCCAATGCCCATGCCCGTTCTTCTTCCCCGCCCCCCATCTCTGATGCCCATGCCCGTTCTTCTCCCCCCCCTCTCCTGCTGTGTCCGGCCTTTCCCCCGGCCCCTATCTCCCCCCCCATGATTCCCCCCCCGGCCCGATGGGCACAGCGCTCCTATAAGTGCTGTGCCCAGTCTGTGGCTTCTCCTGGCTACTCGCGAAGCGAGCAGTCGGGAAAAGCCACGGAAGTTGCTAGACTTTCCGCAGCCCCAGCTTCAGGCCAGGGCTGCGGAAAAGCCTGGCCATAAGCGAATCCGCTTATCCCGGGTTAAGGGAGGTCTTAGCCCGGCCTGACCCCGGAATCCCCTGTGTGTCATCTGAATTCACAGGAGGGAGACTGGGCCTCACACCACGATAACGCCTCTTCTAGCAACGGCCTGATTCACTGTGGATCCTCAATCCAACTGTGACTTGGGCCCAAGTTATCTAAAAGACTGTATTCTCCCCTATGAGCCTGCCCATGCTCTGAGATCTTCTGAGGAGGCCTTTCTCTCAGTCCCACCAACATCCTAGGCACGCCTGATGGGTCCGCGGGACAGGGCCTTCTCAGTGGCTGCTCCAAGGCTCTGGAACTCCCTTCCCAGGGAGGCTAGGCTGGCTCCCTCTGTGCTACAGTTTTGGAGGCAGGCAAAAACTTCTTTGTTGCAGCAGGCTTTTGGAGCTACTCTGGACCTGTGTTAATGTATTGGATCCCCCCCCCCCCTTTTGACCTGTTACAGTTTTTAATTTTAACATGTTTTTAATTTTACTGTAGGTTTAATTCTATTTTAACTTTTGTAAATTTATATTTATATTTTTTAATTGTACATGTTTTAATTTTGTAAACCGCCTTGAGTCCCAGTACTGGGGAAAAGGCGAGATATAAATAGTAATAATAACAACAAAAACAACAACAACTGGAGAATGAAATTGCTCAATGCCTCCAGTGTGCCATGGGCTGTACAACAAAGTGATCGAACCCAGGAATCCCAGAGCAGAAATGAATGGGGTGGGGGTGGGTGGGGATCTTCAAGCAGCTTCTCCAAGTGAAATACGCTGTTCACAATGAAGCTGGGTTTTGCCTTCGTAAACTCCCAAAGAAGGAATGCAGGCAAAGGGGTTAACTCAGGTGACATTCAAAGGCATGTCTCGTTGGCAGGCAGTGGCGTGGGCTTGAATTAGTGTACTTAGGATGTTCTTTCCAAACTTTGTTTTTACTGATTTTTAATGTGATGGTACATAACACTCCAAGTTTCTGAGGCTCTGAAGCACCCAAGCCTTCATTTTTATTAGGTCAGAATGGAGTGGGGGGCGGTGGGGTGGGTTTCTACCCCCCAGTCCTCTCCAGGTCCAATGGCAGCCTTGTCAGCTTGTAACGACTGAGAAAAGCGGATCTCTGGGCAGTTTTCTGCACAAGCCCGTCCAGGCTGTGAGGTTTTCTCCTTGGTTTAGACGGCCTTGTAGACAGTGTGGCCACTTACGCATGGCTAAAAAGGAGGCAATGCAACACTACAAAAGAGGACACCGGTCCTAACTCCAGGTCTCCTAACTCCTTGGTAATTGGTTGTTGTGATACAAGCCAACTGACCCATGAAAGTGGAGCTGTGATGAGAACATGAGAAGAGCCATGCTGGATCAGACCAAGGGTCCATCCAGTCCAGCACTCTGTTCCCACAGTGGCCAACCAGCTGTCGACCAGGGACCCACAAGCAGGACACGGTGCAACAGCACCCTCCCACCCAAGTCCCCCAGCAACTGGTGCACACAGATTTACTGGAGGTTGCACTTAGCCATGAGGACTAGTAGCCATTGCTAGCCTTCTCCTCCAGGAATTTATCCAAACCCATTTTAAAGCCATCCAAATTAGTGGCCTACATCTTGTGGCAGCGAATTCCATAATTTAACTACATGTTGTGCAAAAAGTTATTTTTATCTGTCCTGGATCTCCCACCAATCAACTTTATGGGATGAACCCAAGTTCTAGTATTATGGGAGAGGGAGAAAAATTATGGGAGAGGCATAATTTTGTCCACCTCTATCATGTCTCCCCTCAGCCTCCTTTTTTCCAAGCTAAACAGTCCCAGTTGATGTAACCTTCCCTCATAGGGGAGATGCTCCAGACCCTTAATCACTTGAGTTGCCCTTTTCTGCACTTTTTCCAGCTCTATGATATCCTTTTTTAGGTGTGGTGACCAGAACTGTACACAGTATTCTAAATGTGGTCACACCATAGATTTGTATAAAGGCAGTAGGATACTGGCCGTTTTATTCTCAATTCCTTTTCTTATAATGCTTAACATGGAATTTGCCTACTTTACAGCGGCCGCACACTGGGTGGACACTTTCATGGAGCTGTCCACCACAACCCCAAGATCTTTTTCTTGTTCAGTCACTGCCAGGTCAGATCCCATTAGGTTATACTTGAAGTTGGTTGTGTGTGTTTTTGCTGCAACACACATCACCTTACACTTGCTTACATTGAACTGCAACTGCTATTTGGATACCTTTTTGTCCCAGCTTGGAGAGATCCCTTTGGAGCTCCTCAAAATCCCTTTTTGTTTTAACCACCTTAAATAATTTGGTGTCATCGACTTGGCCACTACTTACTCCTAATTCCAGATCATTTATAAACAAGTTGAAAACACTTGGTCCCAATACAAATCCCTGTAGGACCCACTATTTACTTCCCTCTATTGGGAAAATTTACATTTATCCCTACTCTCTGCTTTCTGTTCTTTTACCAGTTACTGATCCACGAGAGGACCTCTCCCCCTTATTCCATGACTGCTAAGTTTGCTCAGGAGTCTTTGAAAAGGGTCTTTATCAAAAGCCTTTTGGAAGTCCAAGTAAACAATGTCCACCGGATCACCCCTGTCTACATGTTTGTTGATACTCTCAAGGAATTCTAGTAGATTAGTGAGACAGGACTTACTTTTTCAGAAGCCATGCTGATTCTTTTTCATAAGAATTTGTCCTTCTATATGCTTATTAATTTTGTCTTTAATAATGCTTTCAACCAATTTACTTGGAACAGACATTACGCTAACTGGCCTGTAATTTCCTGGAACACCTCTTGATCCTTTTTTTTAAAATGGTGTTATGTTGGCCATCCTCCAGTCCTCTGGCACAGAGTCTGAGCTTAGAGACACGTTGCATATTTTTGTAAGGAGGCCGGCAATTTCATATTTGAGTTCTTTGAGTACTCTAGGAGGGATACCATCTGGGCCTGGTGATTTATTTGCTTTCAACTGGTCAATAAGGTTGAGAACTTCATCTTTTGTTACCACTATTTGTCTCACTGATACATTTTTGAATCACTGTCCTGTAGTAAATACACTATGTAAATTGACCTTTACCATTTTAAACAGTGTTCTCAGCCTCCTTGCATTGACAAATGGTTTGAAATTGCACCATTCTGTTCATTACTTTACGGTTGTTTTATCAACAATGGCTTGGTTCCCAGATGTTCAGCTGGTGGAGTTTTGCCCTGCTCAGCACCTCTGTGTCAAGGAACATCTGCACATGTTGAATTTCTGCCTGTCATGCAGATATCAAAGGAGCAGGGCTTCTGCCAGTTTGCTTTTAGACATTCATATGGATCTATTAATGCCACTAGAAAAATAAACCTTCAAAGCAACATTGCAGGAACTGGGACCAACAGCCACTGAACACAGGGTGGGTTGTTGCTTGCTGAGAATTATTCCTTTCATCCAGGATGGAAGAAGCCCTGGGCAGCTGAGGGCTCCTTCAATTTACCACTGATATTGCTGATTTATAGCTGGAAGGAGACGTGCAGCATTGCTCATATAGCCACCACCATTACACATGCTTTCCAGCTTTGAACGGTTGAAAAATGGGAGGGAAGCCCTTGGGAGGCAGGAATGCCAGTCTGACCAGGCAGAAGAAACTGGAGGAAGTTATGTGCATCCTGGCTGATGGACACCCCATGGAATGTTTCAAGGAGGGTTGACCAAGGGAAACTTCTGGATCTGAACCCTCAAAAGCTGGGGGAAAATGTGGGATGTTGCACAATAGCAAGGGGTGAGGAAGCGATGCACAATCCCTCTCTTTGTACTTAGAATCACAGAATCATAGAATCATTGAGTTGGAAGGGGCCCACAAGGCCATCGAGTCCAACCCCCTGCTCAATGCAGGAATCCACCCTAAAGCATCCCTGACAGATGGTTGTCCAGCCGCCTCTTGAAGGCCTCTAGTGTGGGAGAGCCCACAACCTCCCTAGGTGACTGATTTCATGGGGTCTATTTCTCAAATATAGGGTTGTGTGCAGTCGGCTATCATGATCCTAAATGTACTTCTTTGGTGAGAAATCTTGATTGCAATGTCGTGTTTAAGATTGCTGTCTTGTTTTACACATTTAGGATGGATTTTAAAATTTCATCAAATGCCCAACCCATTTCTGGTCAATTTCAGGGAACTTTTGCTATTGATTTGGGTTCCATGAAACGCTCTGTGAGCACATTTTCCTGGTTCCACGCCAGCATTGTTCCATAAGTGCACTCAACTCAGTGTAGTGTTTCTTTTGATTTAACATGGAAGTTTTCTAGAATTAATTCCTTCCTCGTTGCATGTACAGTTTGTCAAGGTTTTCCATTTCCTTCCAAGGTTTTTATCTTCCTCCCTGCTCAGTTGTTACCAAGGAGGGCAAGTGATCACTGAGGTGAACATACATGAGCAACCAACCAAATCATCAGAAAAGTACATACTCAGATGGCAAGCACATGGATGGGGGAACAGATGTGGCCAGGATCAGATAAGAACACATCTAGATTCCTCTTTGTGCTTCTTTTTCAATGCTCAATGCGCACAAGCATTTATGTGTGTAAGATACAGGGAGAGTATTGTGGGGAAAGATGAGAACGGAAATACAGGTCATGCATGCATGGTGGTCTCTAAAGAGTTTGGAAATAAGATGACGTAAGAAAGGCTGCAATCCCATATGAGTTTACTCTGACATATGCCTCACTGAATTCAATGGAGCTTACTCCCAGAGAAGATGGAGGGGAGACATGAGAGCACTCTTCAAATCCTTGAAAGGTTGTCACACAGAGGAGAGCCAGGATCTTTCCTCGATCCTCCCAGAGTGCAGGACACGGAAGAACGGGCTCAAGTTAAAGGAAGCCAGATTCCAGCTGGACATCAGGAAAAACTTCCTGACTGTTAGAGCAGTGCAACAATGGAATCAGTTACCTAGGGAGGTTGTGGGCTCTCCCACACTAGAGGCCTTCAAGAGGCATCTGTCAGGGATGCTTTAGGGTGGATTCCTGCGTTGAGGAGGGGGTTGGACTTGATGGCCTTGTAGGCCCCTTCCAACTCTACTATTTTATGATTCTACAGAACTGCAGGCTGAGAACCCCAGACTCCAGAGAGAAATTTGAACAGAATGTCTAAATCATCCCTAATTTTGAGCAGACTTGATTTGTTCATTTGTTTTAAATGGGGAGATTCCCTCCCGACCCCAAAAAGGTTCTGTTGTATTGCAAGAGTGAGCTCTTTGGAGGAAAAAATGTAAAAGAAAACACACACCAAACATTTGCTTTAGAATGATTCCACTCTGAGTAATTTCTTGGCAGCTCAGACTCCATAGAGGTGAAAAGGGAGAACACCAGTGAGGCACTGAAATGGACATACAGCTGAAGTGGGTTCAAGTGAGATGTTTCACGGATTCCTTCTTTTGGCTGGCTGTGATCCCTGGTGATTTATTTGTGGCGGGGAAGTGGAGATCCTAGGTATAAGGGTAGGAGTGAAATTTTGTACTGACAGACAAGAGGCCGGAGAAGAAGCCAGAAACAAAATTCTCCCAGCTGTACTCAAGCTAGTTCAATTAAATGCTGGGGAAGCCACCTGGCAATAGGAATCCCTTCTCTCCAAGTTGGGAAGGTTTGAAGGAACTGCTGCCATGAAGCAGATAATACATGGCGTAAGAGAATCACCTTGGCTTCTCGGCTGCACCCGATCCCTACGAGGCCTGTCAAATTGGAGTGTTGGCACAAAGTTAACAGTTTGCTCTGCAACCAACTGGTTCTGTCCCCCCACCCCCCCGGTTGTATAAACCTGGAACTTGTAAGGACAGGTGTTCCCTAATTGGAAACCCCCCCACCCCCCCAGGTACTGTATGCTCCCAGACACATTCATGTCATAAATCCTTCCACTGGGGATGGGGTGGCTGCATTGGCAGCTGAGAAACACTTGGAAATCTGTAGCCTAGCTACAGTTATCCATGCTCTGATAACCTCTCGCTTGGATTACTGCAATGCGTTATATGTGGGGCTGCCTTTGAAAACAGTCCGGAAGCTTCAGCTGGTACAAAATAGGGCAGCAAGGTTATTAACTGGGACTGGCCGGCGAGACCACATCACGCCAGTCCTTTTCCAGCTTCACTGGCTGCCAGTCCAGGTCCGGGCCCAATTCAAAGTGCTGGTATTGACATTTAAAGCCCTAAACGGTTTGGGGCCAGGTTATCTGAAGGAACGCCTCCTCCCATATGTACCTACCCGGACCTTAAGATCATCCACAGGGGCCCTTCTCCATGAGCCCCTGCCAAAGGAAGTGAGGCAGGTGGCTACTAGGAGGAGGGCTTTCTCCGCTGTGGCACCCCGGTTGTGGAACGAGCTCCCCAGAGAGGTCCGCCTGGCGCCTACACTGTACTGCTTTCGTCGCCAGCTGAAGATCTTTTTATTCACTCAGTATTTTAACACTTAATTTTAACTTAAATTTAAATTTTACTGTTTTATCTCTGTATTTTAATCTTATATTCAACTTTGCTGTGTGGTTTTATCCTGGTTGCGCTTTTTATACTGTATTTCGTAATTGTGCTTTAACCTGTTGGGTGTTTTATTGTGGTTTTAATTTTGTGAACCGCCCAGAGAGCTTCGGCTATTGGGCGGTATAAAAATGTAATAAATAAAAATAAATAAATAAATAAATAAATCATAGCTGAAGATTTATTTTTAAAATGACACATGAGTATAGTGGAAAATTCCAGCAACCATTGGGCTAGCTGGTGTTGTGAACTTCTACAACTTGGTAGAAGTTCACAGTGGGCAGTACCAGAGAAACCATAGAATCATAGTAGAGTTGGAAGGGCCCTAAGGCCATCGAATCCAACCCCCTGCTCAATGGGCTGTGGAATGAGCTCCCAAAGGAGGTTCGCTTGGCACCTACATCATATGCTTTTAGACACCAGGTGAAGACCTTTTTATTCTCCCAGCATTTTAACAGTCTATAAATAAATTTTAACTCTGTGTTTTAAATTTGTAATTTTGCATTGCTGCTCTTTTTATCTGGTTGAGATTTTATATTCTATTTTATATTATGGTTTTATACTGTTGTTTTATACTTTGAATGTTTTTAATTTTTGTGAACCGCCCAGAGAGCAATAAATAAATAAATAAATAAATGCAGGAATCCACCTCAAAGCATCCCTGACAGATGGCTATCCAGCTGCATCTCGGGTGGGAGAGCCCACAACCTCCCTAGGGAATTGGTTCCACTGTGGTACTGCTCTAACAGTCAGGATGTTTTTCCTGATGTCCAGCTGGAATCCGGCTTCCTGTCACTTGAGCCCGTTATTCCGTGTCCTGCACTCTGGGAGGATCGAGAAGAGATCCTGGCCTTCCTCTGGGTGACAACCTTTTAAGTATTTGAAGAGTGCTCTCATGTCTCCCCTCAATCTTCTCTTCTCCAGGCTAAACATGCCCAGTTCTTTCAGTCTCTCCTCATAGGGCTTTGTTTCCAGACCCCTGATCATCCTCATTGCCCTCCTCTGAACACGCTCCAGCTTGTCTGCGTCCTTCTTGAAATAGCCCTTCCCTTTTCACTGGGACACCTGACAGAGCCAATGTTTTTGAACGGAGGTAAGTGAGGCTGTGGGACCTACATGCCCTCTCAAAAACCAGACAAAGGAAAGTTGCAGAGTGCTTTTGCTTCCTCCTCCCAGCTGGAAAGAACCTTTGGCTGAAAGTGACAGGTGTCCTGGGAATGCAAAGTGCGGGGTGGGGTGGGGAGAGAATGCTCTTGTCCCGTCCGTTGGCTTAAGGAACAAGAGCATCATTCTCTCTGGCATTTCCTCAACCATTTTGTGGTTAAGCAGCATGGTTTAGTGTGTTGTCTGAACCAGGCCTCTATCTCTCTCTTGATGTGACGTGATTTGGAAGACACTGTGCTCCATCACATCTGCGTTGTCATGCCCGGTTTGTGGTTTTGCAGCATGGAACTCACATGACATCGTGCCTGTCTTGCAGACATGCCCCGCCTCTTCCCCTCCATTTTCTGTGTTTTCCTCCAGTGGGGAAAGTCCGGTTTATTTCCTCCATGTGGGATTAAAGCGCCCTCCTTCACCCAGATATTACCGTCCTCGCACTATGTCCTCTGCTGTGCTTTGAAGGGAGGGCTTGCTGACAAAAAGGGAGGGCGGGGCTGTTCTCCTCCTCCAGCACACGGTGTTGTTAAAAACATTAGACAACAAAGCCAGAGCGAAAGGGGGGGGGGGAAGGAGCCCCACCCATCCCAATGTTACAACCAATGAACTGATGGTGGAAGGAGAAGGGACGGGGTGGAGTGGAAGAGGAAACAAGGGAAAGGGAGGTTTCATTGTTATAGTGCAATACCACAAACCCACATCAAAGGGGCCATTTGCTTGATGCACTAATGAAACGGAGCTAGAAATAGTGGAGGAAAACCAGGGGAAAAAAGTAGGTGTGATATAACTGAATAATTGGCTCTTAAGAGTTAACATACAGTGATATGTGTGGAGCTTGTTCATAAAAAGAAAGAAGTCTGTGATAAATTCTAATTCAAGCATCTCCACTCAGCTTGTGACCATGGAACAAAAGACATTCAGGGCATCAGAGACCCATAAAACACCAAATGGGCAAAGGTATCCAAGCCTTGGGGCCCATTTATTATGGTGCAAGCTTTTGTGGTCTGGAGTCCACTTCATCAGATGAATGAACTGTTACAAGTGGTTGTGTGTGTATGTGTGTAAACAGTGAGGGAACTGAAATGCAGGACGTACAGATGGTGATCATTATGTTGATAACGGGGCACTCACAAAAACAATTGTTAGGTGAAAGCAGAAACATCCATGCATTGCTGAGCTAAATTACACATGTGAACCGCCCAGAGAGCTCCGGCTTTGGGTGGTATAGAAATGTAATAAATAAATAAATAAATATTTTTTAAAAAACACACACATCTTAAGGCCAGAGATAGACACTGGGGGGGGGGTTTAAAAGGGGGTTGGTTAATTCCTGGAGGTGAAGGCTATTCATGGCTACTAGCCCTGATGGTTGTGTGCCATCTCCAGTATTCGAGGCAATAAGCTTGTTTGCACCAGTTGCTGGGGAACATGGGCGGGCGGGTGCTGTTGCACCATGTCCTGCCTTGTTGGTCCCTGGCTGATGGCTGGTTGGTCACTGTGTGAACCGAGTGCTGGACTAGGTGGACCATTGGTCTGATCCGGCTATTGGGCAGTATAGAAATGTAATTAATAAATAATATAAATAAATGAATAGGTGGATGAACAGATATTGTGGGTGGCATTATTAGGACCTGTAATAGTGTTGGCAGGGTATTTATGGGGACAGAGTTGGCATCTGATTCTGCATCTCTGCTAGCAACAACAGACCCCACAACAGGGCATAGTTTAACCATGTCCTGTGTGAAGAGGCACTTCCTTTCTCACTCCTGAATCTCCCACTCTTTGGATGGTCCCAAGTTCTAGCCTTATGAAGAGGGAGAGGATTGTATCAAGAGGATCAAAGAATCTCAGCCCAAACCTGCTCAGATTTACCAGGAAGAGGTGATCTCTGTAACAGAAACCCTGCTGCCTATTCCCATATGACTCTCAGGCTGTGGATACTCAGTGGGGTGGGTGATGTGCACTCTGCACATGCTCAGTACTATAGCCAGCATCATCCTTTTACACGTTCTAGTAACTGAACAAATGATTCATTGTTCTGGGGTTGTGTTTATTGGTTCCTGGGCAGCCGTAATCATAAATCATAGAATAGCAGAGTTGGAAGGGGCCTACAATGCCATCAAGTCCAACCCCCTGCTCAATTGTGATGTAAAGTGCTTTCGAACGGAAGATCCTTCTTCTCTTTTATTTCCAAGGGCAAAGGACCTGACAGCTGGTTGTACACTTCTTCTGCTGCTGCTGGAACAAACAGGCTGGAGGCAAGGACGGGCCCAAGGTGAGCCCCTGACAAAGGTCGGACTTAAATCCCAAGCGCTCTTCCATGGTCCGATGAAGGGTTGTCAAAGCTGCAGGCCTAACCATAATTACCCCAGGGAGGAAGGATGTTCCTAGCAGTGGCACACCTCTCGTGTGGCTGACTTCTGAGTAAATATGTTTAGGATTGGGGTGCTGCTGAGTCTTTTCCTCTCACCTTGGCCCTGTAGCAACCTCAAGGGCCTCCTGCTAGATCATCTCAGGGATTCAGCGTCCCGGAAGTCCACATGCGTGTACACACACAGCACACACACACACACACACACACACACTTCCCCAATCCATCTATCTCAGTATTGTTGACACTGGCCTTCAGCAAAGATTCACCAGGATTTCAGGCAGTTTCGTTTTTCCCTCCTTTCCCTCCGCAGCTTTACCTGGAGCTGCTGGCACCTGAGAGCCTCCGCAGGTAAAGCAGGTGTTCTACCGCTGAGCTATGGCCCTTTCCCTAAAAACATTGCAAGAGTCTGGTGCTCACGGTTCTGGCTAGATGAAGCATTTAAATGGGAGCCAGGAAAGCTGCCTTATTCAGCGTCAGACCCTTGATCTGATCCTATCCCAGTACTGCCGGCTCTGACTGGCAGCCGCGGCTCTGCAGGGTACTAGGGCGGGATTCCTTCCTAGTCCTTCCTGGAGATGCGGGGGGGGGGGGAGAGCGGATCGCACCTGGAACCCTCTGCGTACAAATGCAGCTGCGACGCCCCCTCCCAAACTTCTGCAAGTCCCCCCACCTTTACTCCAGGTGAACAGCAAAGACGCGGGGGGGGCATCTCTCGTTCTGCCTCCCCCCCTTAAAAAAAATAGCAAGTCGAGCCGACCCCTCGGGCTCCGTCTTTTGCCGCCCCCGCCAGCCAGCCGGCCCCGGTTCCTGGGCAGACAGCAGGGGGAGACCCCGGCCGGCCTCGGCCCGCTCCTGCTGCCTCCCGCCCCCCGCGACGGACGGACGGACGGCCCTGCCCGGCCCCTCCTCCCCGCTGCCTCCCTCCCTCCCTGCCTGCCTGCCTGCCTCCAGCGGGGGAGGGCGAAGCAGGCAGCCAGGCAATGAAGCGGAGCGCCGAGGCGCGCCCGGCCCTTTAAGGGCTGCCGGTTCCGGCACAGCCTCAGCTGCAGCCCGGGCGCGCGGGAGAAGGTCGCGTGGCCGACGGAGGGGTCGCCGCGCCGCCGCCGCCGCTGCCGCCGGGAAAGAGACGCTCCCCCGGCCGGGCCGGGACAACCCCGCCCGGCGCCCCGCAGCGCTCCCGAGTCCTCGCCGCGGCGGAGAGAAACTTCGGCGGACGACTCGCGCTGCCAACCCCCCCCCGGCCGAGATCGGCCCCTGCCTTCGGGGACCCGCGCACCGCTCCGCACCGCCCCCCCCCCCGTAACGCCTTGGAAGCCCGCGGCTGCTCCGACTCCCCCCCCCCGATGTAGTTGCGCCCCCCGCTCCGTCCCTCCCTGGGCTTTGATCTCTTCCCCCGCCCTCCAGAGGCTGCGACCCCCCCCCCGGGCCCCGATCCTCGACGGCTCCCACCGCCCCCAAGAGCCGGGCGAGGATGGCCCCCGCGCTGCTGCTGCTGGCGGCGCTGGCGGTGCTGGCGGCGCCGGGGGCCGGAGAGGCGTGGGCCTGCCCCCCGGGGCCCGGGCCGGAGCCCCCCTTCGACGCGCTGTACGCGGCCGGCGTGGAGGCGCACTCGCGGGCGGACTTCGCGGGCGCCGCGCGCTGCCTGGAGCGGGCGCTGAGCGCCGAGCGCCGCCTGCGGGACGCGCGCCTGGGCTGCGGGCTGCGCTGCCGTCGGGAGGCGCCGCTGACGCCCGCCGATGCCCGCGCTCACGCCCACGGCCGGCCCGCCTGGGACCTGCCCTCCGCCGGCGCGCTGCTGCGCCGGGCGCGCTGCCTGCGCTCCTGCCGGCGGGCCGCGCCCGGCCTCGGCGCCGACTCCCGGCACCTGGCCAGCGACGAGGTCCGCGCCGATTTCCAGCGCCGCCTGCCCTACAGCTACCTCCAGAACGCCTACATCCAGGTAAGGCGCCCCCCCCCCCCCGCGCCCGCGGTGGGTCGGCTTCCTTAGACCCTGCCCGAGGGAGGGGGGAGAAGCCCTCTGGGGTGATGCCTTCAGCCAGCCACCTGCCGGCCCTCCGGCTGCCCTCCTCCCTCCAGCTGCCGGGGAGGGGGGGGGGAGAGTGAAACCGCCTCCCTCGGCGTCCCCGGGCCGGCTCTTAGCTCCCTGTAGACCCCAGCTGCCCACTCCTGCCTCTCCCGCAGCAGCCCTCCCTCCACCGCCACGAGTTCTCGGCAAATCGACGGAGCTTGACCACGAGGAAGAGAGAGATGCCCCTGGCCCAGTATTCCTGTCCAGGTGAAGGACTCCTTCTCTGTGCCCTCACTGCTACACTGGAACCCCAAGTCTCTCCTCCCCTCCCCCTCCCAGGGTCCCCACACCTACTTGCAGGAGGCCTCCATCCATCCCACCCCATTCAGCCCCCCACCTGCCCTGCCCCACCCCCCTGATGATCCAGGAACATTGCTCTTCTCTCACCCAGCCCTGTCCTTCCTCCTTATGGACATTTTCTCAAGCCCCTCGTCTGTGGTCACCACCGTCCCTCTGTTGGGCAAAACAGCTCCCTTGATGTCCCTGTGTTCACCTACTGGGCACCTAGGAGGTACACCTGTCATCCATATGCCTCTCCCCTGCCTTCGAGGGCCTGTGCACTGCCCCCCCCCCCCGCTATCCCCTCTAATCATCCTGAGAACCAGGGACTCCGTTACTATGCATAAGAAAGTGAAGATTCCCCATCATTCTTTCCCCCAGGGTAGGTTGCACTGAAGTTACCTGCAACCAGAGGGGCCCTGGCTGTGCCCCCTGATTGGCTCTCCAAAGCTGGTGTGGCGGCATGGCCCACCCTCGACCCTGGGGTTGTATCTCTTCCTGGAGGCATCCTTTGCCCCGGGTCCTCCCATCCATCTGTTTTGCAGAAACACTGGTCACCGTGACTCTGCAGTGTGTCTTGATCTATCACGCGCCTGGGCTGAGGATGAAAAGTTAATGCACTGTACAGTAATTTGAACTGTGAACGGTCTGTCTGAGGAGAGAACCTGAACATTGCCATGCTGGGAACTCTCTGTTCTGTGTCCTTCATGGTTGCTTGTGTCGCTGCTGCTGCTGCACTTTCTCCGCTGCCAGACGCGGGACCTTGCTAAAGAGATTCCTGTCTTGTTCAAAAGGAGGGGTGTGTGGTGGGAAAGGCAGCAGGGTGGAGGCAGGACGGAGGATCAAACCGCGGAAGCGTGCGGTGTTAACTCAGAAATTTAGGGACTCCCTATCTGTGCCCTCGCTCAGATAAGGCAACAAGACAGCCGTGCTGCTTTAAGTGCAGCTAAGCTTTAAGTTAAAGAACAGAACACAGAGAGTAGGAATAAATGGTGAATTCTCACAATAGAGGGATGTAAACAATGGGGTCCCACAGGGGTCTGTATTGGTTTTCAACTTGTTCACAAATGATCTGGAATTAGGAGTGAGCAGTGAGGTAGCCAGGTTTGCTGATCACACCAAATTATTTAAGGTGGTTAAATCTAGGGCTGTGCACGGACCCCCCGATCCGCCCCGCCACGATCCGCCTGTGGCCTGGTCTACTTCGTTACGGAGCTCCAGATCCAAATCGGAGCTCCGTTTCCCCCCACACACACCCATAGACTTACCTGGCTGCACCACCGTTGCCACATGAACTGCGGCAGCAGCGGCAGGGCCAGGTAAGCCCCCCCTCGCGCACACCACTTACCTGGTCCGTCGCAGCCCGTCGCCGGCTTCACTTCAGCCCGCAGCTCAACCCAGGGCCTACACTTCCGGGTTGAGCCACGGGCTGAAGTGAAGCCGGCGACGGGCCGCGACGGACCAGGTAAGATCCCCCCCTGTCCCCTTACCTGGCTTTGCTGCCATCACCGCACGGGTGGCAGCAGAGCCAGGTAAGGCCCCCTTACCTTTTTTTCGGAGCTCCGGATCGAGGCAAAGGATCTTCCTTCATCTCGATCCGCTCCTTGATGCTCCGCTGCCCCCCCCGATCCTCTTCGCCTCCACCTTAAGGGGAGGTAAAGCACCCCGATCCGCTTCTGCTTCTCCGACCCGAAGAGAAGCGGAGCACAGCCCTAGTTAAAACAAAAAAGGATTGAGAACAGCTCCAAAAAATCTTTCCAAACTGGGAGAATGGGCATCAAAACGGCAAATGCGGTTCAGCATTAACAAGTGTAAAGTGATCTATGTTGGCAAAACCCGATTTCATGTTTAAATGGATGTGATCTTAGTGGTGACTAATCGAGACAGAGATCTCTGGGTTGTGGCGGATGGTTCGATGGAAATGTCAACCCAGGGTGTAGCTGCTGTGAAAAGGGCATAATTACAAAAGGAGGTGGAAAACCAAAACAGAACCCTGCCACAATCACACGGCCCTTATTTAAATCTATGGAGTAGCCCCACTTGGAATACTGCGTACAGTTCTCATCACCACACCTAAAAAAGGATGTTCAAAGTATCCACTCAAGACGACTCATTAAGAAATCTGCTGCCAATGACTCAAGGACCTCAGTCTCGGCTAGCCCAACTCTGACACTAAGCACTACGTGGCCCCATGGAATCTTCCATTCATGACTGGACTTGAGTGAAATGTATACCTCGTCAGCAGATGTTCAAAATGGGCAGGCTTGGGCAGAAAGGATAACCAAAATGATCACAGAATCATAGAATCATAGAATAGCAGAGTTGGAAGGGTCCTCTAAGGCCATCAAGTCCAACCCCCTGCTCAATGCATGAATCCACCCTAAAGCATCCCTGACAGAGGGTTGTCCAGCTGCCTCTTGAAGGCCTCTAGTGTGGGAGAGCCCACCACCTCCCTAGGGAACTGACTCCATCAGTGAGCTGGAGCAACTCTGCTGTGGGGAATGGTTATAATGTGTGGGTCTGTTTAGATTAGGAAAAAAACCCATTAAGGGGAGACCTGATAGAGGTGTACAAAATTATGTGTGGTGTGGAGAAAGTGGATAGAAAGACATTTTTCTCCCTCTTTCATAATACCAGAACCCAACAGGAGCTGATTAGAGGGAGATTCAGGACAGATAAAAGGAAGGACTCCTCCACACACAGTGCATAATTATTATTATTATTATTATTATTATTATTATTTATATAGCACCATCAATGTACATGGTGCTGTACAGAGTAAAACAGTAAATAGCAAGACCCTGCCGCATAGGCTTAAACCATAGAATTTGCTACTGCAAGATGTAGTGATGGCCACCAATTTGGATGGCTTTAAAAAGGGGGTTGGATAAATTCCATGAGGAGGAGAAGGCTATCAATGGCTACTAGCCGTGATGGCTATGTGCTATCCCCAGAATCAGAGAATGGGCCTGTTCAGACAACATGCTAAGCTATGGTTAGGGCACTAACCCTTTTGCAGCAAAGGGTTAGTGAGCATGTTTAAACCATGGTTATGTAGCCTCCATGATTAGGAATGGTTCACATGACACGTGAAGCCATAACGTTTAGCTCAAAATACTTATCCATTTGGCTTAGCATGTCTTCTGGGCCAGATCTACACTAAGCAGGATATGACACTTTGAAAATAGTTTGAAAACTGTATATGCAGTGTGTCCTGGGCCCGAACAGTTGTCAAAACTGTTATAAACTGTTATAAAGCAGTAGTGTAGATCCTGCCCTGGACAGGGTTGCAGTAAGCCTGTATACACCAGTTTCTGGGGAACAATAGTGGGAGTGGATTCTTGACCTCCAGTCCTGCTCAAGGGCTTCCCATTGGGGCATGTGCTTGGCCACTGTGTGAACAGAATGGTGGACTAGAGAGGTCTTTGGTCTGATCCATCAGGGCTCATCTTATGTTCTTGAAGTGCACTAAACTCGTAGTTATTATGATGTCATCTTTCAGAGTTGCATAGGCAAAATAGACAATTGGGAAAGTAAGGCAGGGAACGGATTGCTAAGCACGGGTCGTGAGTGTGGACAGATGCCATCTCATGGACTTCAAGCTTGCTTTGGAAATGTTGAACTTGTCGTGCTGTTGTTTGAGGGAAACAGAGAATAATTCAGCCCTGAAGGGAGATGGATGCATTTGGCATTACAGTTGCAAGTTGGAGTGTTTCAGGATTGTGCTCAGTCTGCATTTCAAAATGAGCCAACCTCATCTGTACCTTCTGGACTAATGTGAGAATCAGAATGCAGCCCTCCTTTGGATTTCACACTTCTCTGGACTACAATTTTTGGCTCAAAAAAAGTACCAAAAATGCATATAAAATCTGTGTTTTGGGATAAACTATATTTAGAAAAGCATGACTTGTTGGAGAACATGTACAAATACATTTATATTTAAATCGACATGAACTTTTGTGCAGATGTTTATGAAATTTGCAGATTAATGCAGAAACTGGATTGAACAGATTTATGAATGAACACATCTGAATCTGACATAGACCAGAAATAGATTGTCCTGTCCATCTCTAGTTGCACAGGGTAACCTCTGCTCCTACGGCTGCAGTGCCATGAACAACCACGCCCCAGGAACACCGCGTGAGATGGACTTCTTTTAGAGTTGGATTAATATAGTCTTTAGAGTACTGCCAATGAATGGAAAGATCCCAGTTCAAGTCTTACATTAGCCATGAATTTCCTAGGTGGCCTCAGACAAACCACTGTCTAACTTGATAGAGGGTAATGCCTGCCTACTTTACAGGGTTGTTTAAAGGGTGTTGGAATAAGGTATGGCAAGAGTTTTGAACCTTTAGGAAAGGTACTCTGGCACAATTAAGTTATTCTCATCACCACTAGTGAATGCAAACCTTTTGGCTCCAAAGAGGAATACCTTTTATACAAGAAATGTTTCCTATCTAGTTTGAGCAGCTATTTTTCATTTAGATGATAGTTCCTAGAAAAGAGGCGATTCAGTTTGATTTCAGCTGGGCCGTATGTTCCACCCAGGCAAATTCCGTGGCTTTTGTTGGTCGTTCTGGAGGAGGAAAAACTCTCCTGTGGGGAAGGGCAGATGTTCAGATGTGTGGAGAAATGCTTGGTTGATAGTGGTCACCCAAGAGCGTCTTAATTTCCTCCTTTTTTCCTAGCATTTAAAAGTTCTTTGGAGATATGGCCACCAAGGCCCCTGGGAAGAAGTTCCATGATGAAACATTGTATAATTCCCAACGTATTGCCTGGGTAAAAATGGGGCAATGGAAGCTAACTGATACTGATTCTGACCCTTGGTCCATGTAGTCCAGTATTGTCAACATGGATTCATAGCAGCTTTCCAGAGTTTCAGGTGGGATTCTTTCCTAGTCCAACCTGGAAATGGCAGGAGATGAAACCTGGAACCTTCTTCATGCAGAGCAGGTGCCCTTCCCTGGCTGCTTGGATAGGCATTTCTAAAGTACATGAGAGTTATAACTCTTCATTGCAGGTGCTCAGCCAAGCTGCAGTGATGCTTTTAAAGGATAGAAAAGGGGTTGTTATATAAGAACACAAGAAGAGCCCTGATGCTGGATCAGACCAAGGGTCCATCTAGTCCAGCACTCTGTTCACACAGGGGCCAACCAGCCATTGGCCAGGGACCCACAAGGCAGGACATGGTGCAACAGCACCCTCCGACCCATGTTCCCCAGCAACTGGTGCACACAGGCTTACTGCCTCGAATACTGGAGGTAGCACACAACCATCAGGGCTAGTAGCCATGGATAGCCTTCGCCTCCAGGAATTGACCCAACCCCCTTTTAAAGCCATCCAAATTGGTGGCTGTCACTACATCTTGTGGTAGTGAGTTCCATAATTTAACTCTGCACTGTGTGAAGAAGTCCTTCCTTTTATTTGTCCTGGATCTCCCACCAATCAGCTTCATGGGGTGACCTCGTTGGGTTCTAGTATTTTGAGAGAGGGAGAAAACTGTCTCCCTCTCCACATTCTTCACACCAGGCATAATTGTGTACACCTCTATCATGTCTCCCCTTAGCCTCCTTTTGTTGTTCTGTTGTTGTTGTTTACCCAACTTTGCAGAGTTCTTCATATTTGGAAGGGAAAGAACTTGAGATTTTAAAAAATCTGAATGTGGGAGAAAGCAGAACTGTCCGGTTCATCTGTCCTTATCAGAAAGCTCAAAAGCAAAACATAAAGTCTGTTGCCTTCTCCAGCCTAGTGTCCTCCATAGAATCATAGAATCATAGAATAGCAGAGTTGGAAGGGGCCTACAAGGCCATCGAGTTTGTGCTGGGCATCCATTTGTGCTGGGCATCCATATTGGCTGGGAATGCTGGGTGTTGTTGTCTAACGCATTTGCAGGGAACGAGGTTGTGGGAGGCTCCCGTAGTGTCTCCCTGTTCTGGTTTGCCGAAATGGACTTCCTTTGAGCAGAGAGGTTCTGTTTAGCGTTGATGGCGAATCACAACTGATAGATCCCCTCCATGGATTTGTCTAGCCGTTTGCAATAACCGCTAAGACAGCGGACGAACATCTCTTGCAAAAAAAGGGCGAAGAGACAACATGTTCTGGAACGCTTTACAAAACCCACAGGGGACATTTGCACCGGGATCATCTCATTTCCGTTATTCACATTGCAGATGATCCCTTTGCAGAGAAAGGGATTATGACTTTATTTTCCCTGTAACCGACCTGCAGCAATACACCCGCTATTGCACAGAGCATGCAAGCTGCATCTCGACCCGGGGTTTAACTTCTGGAAAGCTGTAAAGGAAATGAGGTTAGGCCAGACTTCCTGTCCTGTATCCTGAACTGTCGTTCCCGAAGGGGTGGGGGTGGGGGGGCACTGTGTGTCTGCACTTTTGCTTTCTTTGTCTTGTAGGAGAGAGGATTGGATTTTGAAGTCACCAGCGTCCCCGCCCCCCACCCGAGGGGAAGGGACTGTGTGGAATGTACTTTCTTACCCTTCCTTGCACTGACCTTTCCCCCGCTCACTTACTTCCAGGGTTGGCCAGACTACACGAGAAAGCCCGCTGGCTGCTTGGGATGGCAAATAGGAGAGAGAGAGAGAGAGAAATTAAACCCGGGCCTTCCTGCTTTGAGCTGTCATGAATAACTGAGACTGATTTCTGCTCCTAAAGCCAGTGCCACGTAGGCTGAAAGCATGTATGCATTTACCTGGGAGTAAGTGTCATTGCATTCAATGGAGCCTATGTCCAAGTAGACATACCTAGGTTTGCTTTGTCCGTTGCAGTTAAGTGTCAGGATTGCAGAAGTATTCTCAGACGAATGTTGGTGGTAGTGGGCTGGGGAATGAGGTATGATGTGCCATAACTATCTGGTTTAGCGGTTTGAATGGCAGGACACGGAATAATAGGCTCAAGTTAAAGGAAGCCAGATTCCGGCTGGATATCAGGAAAAACTTCCTGACTGTTAGAGCAGTACGACAATGGAACCAGTTACCTAGGGAGGTGGTGGGCTCTCCCACACTAGAGGCCTTCAAGAGGCAGCTGGACAAGCATCTGTCAGGGATGCTTTAGGGTGGATTCCTGCATTGAGCAGGGGGTTGGACTCGATGGCCTTGTAGGCCCCTTCCAACTCTGCTATTCTATGATTCTATGATTCTATGGTTGTCCACCATGTGAACCGAGTGCTGGACTGGATGGACTCTTGGGCTGATCCAGCATCAGGGCTCTTCCGATGTTCTCATGTTCTTAATAGCCTGTCATGATGTAGAATAGCCAGTTTATGATTTGAACAGGAAAGGCTAAGCAAGAATGAAAAGCTCACATTATCGGTGAGAATTGGCCTAAATGCACAAGGCCAGTATTTACGAAGGCAGAACCATCTGCAAGAGAAAAGCGAACAGGCTTTTTTTGCACCTCTGCGCCCGTTATCCAAAAGTAAGTGGTGGCAACTCTCTGGTCTGCATTTCTCTTTCCTGAAAGCCACACCCGTGGGTTTGATCCCCAGGCATCGCTGTATTGTGGGATTAGCTGTGCTTCTCATTTATTGGGGTCCCTTTTAAGAGTGGGCGGATTTGGAAGGAGATGAGACTCGCCCAGTGCCCACATCAGTGACGCAGCTGCAACGTGGGCAGTTCTACCCTGTGCTTTTGAAAATTAAAGGGCAGCTGAGGAAAATCTCTTGAAGGAGATGTGTCTTCAACATCCCTGCAAAAGAGCTTCTGCTTCCTCCCCCCCCCCCCCCCGGGCATCATGCAGGCTCCAGACAGGGCCAAAGCAGCTGGCCAGGCGCTCTCTGCCTGGGCATTGTGGCGCTGCTGCGGGGTTCAGTTGTCCGTGTCAGCTTGAGTGAAGAACTGGGTATGCAAGGCCATGCGTCGCAAAATGGCCACCGGGCCGGGAGACCACCGCCTGGAACACGCCAACGGTGACTAAGGCTGTTTCTGCACCAGCCGCCAAATGCGGGCTGGTCACGGCTGAGTCCCTGGGCATTCCAAATGATGCACAGGGACTCCCAGGAGGAAGGAGGGACAAAAACGGGTTTTCTCAGGGATAAGTACTCCCTGGGAAAATCCGATTCTTCCCACGGTCTCGGGATCGTCCTGAGACTGTGGGAGGTGTGGCTGCCTGTCCCGGCTTCTTCCCTCCTCTCCACGAGTATTTGATTAAACGGACTGTTCGTTGGAGCGCACATGCGCTCATCTCCTTTAAAAAAATTTTTTTAAAAAAATGGCGGGCCACCACCCTCCTTCCTCCTGGGATGTTGTGCAGCGAGAGAAAAGTTTGCCATCGCTAGTAGTAGTATATTTCCTGTTTTGAAGGCAGGAGTTAAGTTTATATGCTTTGAAAAATATATATAAAAATAAAGTTTTTATATTTATGTTTGTTCTTGTCTGACCTCTCATAGGGAGAGCACACACACACCCCAATTTCACGTCATTAGAGAAGACAGTCAAGGAATGCAGCAGATCTCTATTTTTATAAACTGAAGAAGCACAACTGTGCATCAGCAAAGTAAAGGATAAAAGGTCCTGCACAGTTTTGGATATGTGTGTGTATGTGTGCATGGGGGGAGGGGGGAGAGCATAGAATCATAGAATAGCAGAGTTGGAAGGGGCCTACAAGGCCATCGAGTCCAACCCCCTGCTCAATGCAGCAATCCACCCTAAAGCATCCCTGACAGATGCTTGTCCAGCTGCCTCTTGAAGGCCTCTAGTGTGGGAGAGCCCACCACCTCCCTAGGTAACTGGTTCCATTGTCGTACTGCTCTAACAGTCAGGAAGTTTTTCCTGATGTCCAGCCGAAATCTGGCTTCCTGTAACTTGAGCCCGTTATTCCGTGTCCTGTACTCTGGGAGGATGGAGAAGAGATCCTGGCCCTCCTCTGTGTGACAACCTTTCAAGTATTTGAAGAGTGCTCTCATGTCTCCCCTCCATCTTCTCTTCTCCAGGCTAAACATGCCCAGTTCTTTCAGTCTCTCTTCATAGGGCTTTGTTTCCAGATGCATTTTCCCCTTTTCTCAAAGGTTGAAATGCTGGTCCCAAGGCTTAGTCATTGGCAGTAAGAGCTTTAAGCTAAAATATGCTGGTGTTTTGGCTCCTCCCCTTTTGCCTTTGGCTCCACCCACCACTAGAACACGACCCTCTAAGAGCTTCTCCAAAGTGGAACGTGGCCCCTGGTTCAACACCCACAGAGTAAGGCTTCAAGACAGATCGGAATACCAGCAACTCTGACCAGATGCCAGATTCCAGCTGGACATCAGGAAAAACTTCCTGACTGTTAGAGCAGTGCGACAATGGAATCAGTTGCCTAGGGAGGTTGTGGGCTCTCCCACACTAGAGGCCTTCAAGAGGCAGCTGGACAACCATCTGTCAGGGATGCTTTAGGGTGGATTCCTGCATTGAGCAGGGGGTTGGACTCGATGGCCTTGTAGGCTCCTTCCAACTCTGCTATTCTATGACCTTAAGAATCAGATGCAGTCCTTAGTTGTTTCTTTCTAATCCCAGATGCTGTCCAAATTTGAGCCCCCCCTCCCCCCCGCTTGTTCTGCCTGTCATTCCAAATCACAGGCTATGCTTGAAATAAAGAAAGCCAAGGAGTAATTGCTGTCGGAATAAGGAATCTGAGCTATTTGTTGGCATCTAGTTCTTGAATAATTAGGTACAAGCAGTGTTTGGGGAGGGTGGGGGGCAGAGTGCAAAGCTTCTGGGTGGCTTTGGGCGGCTTCCTCATTGCAGAGCTGTCACTCGGTGCTCTTGGCCTTGGATAAATATCACCATGTGCAGGATGGTTAAAATTAACAGGGGACCGAAATAAACCGTGAGGGACTAAAGATGCTTTAGCCCGGCTGGATGAATCGAAGAATGTGGGCCAGTTGCGCTGAGCATCCCAAAAGTTCAGAAAATGTGCATTGATCAGATCACACATGAAATTGCCACGGAAACTCTAAGGAAACAAAGCCCTATGAAGAGAGACTGAAAGAACTGGGCATGTTTAGCCTGGAGAAGAGAAGATGGAGGGGAGACATGACAGCACTCTTCAAATGCTTGAAAGGTTGTCACGCAGAGGAGGGCCAGGATCTCTGCTCGATCCTCCCAGAGTGCAGGACACGGAATAACGGGCTCAAGTTACAGGAAGTCAGATTCCAGCTGGACATCAGGAAAAACTTCCTGACTGTTAGAGCAGTACGAAAATGGAACCAGTTACCTAGGGAGGTGGTGGGCTCTCCCACACTAGAGGCCTTCAAGAGGCAGCTGGACAAGCCTCTGTCAGGGATGCTTTAGGGTGGATTCCTGCATTGAGCAGGGGGTTGGACTCGATGGCCTTGTAGGCCTCTTCCAACTCTGCTATTCTATTCTACGCTTCTATGATTTGCATAGCCTAGCTGGATGAGTCAAATGATGCTGGCCAGCTATACTTTGCATCCCTGAAGTTCAGAAATTGTGAATCAGCCAGGCGTCTGACAGGAGACTGCCACAGAAATTCTAAAAAGGTGGCATTTACAACTAGCGGCATGTGGCATTTACTTGCCAGTCACCTGATTCCTCAAAAAATGTCTCTTCTTCCACAGGAATTTTGAAAGCCCCTCATGCACCCATTTCTTGGCACATTCTGCTTCCGAACCAGCTGTCAAGAGAAGCAAATTGGCAGCAATTTAATCCCAAATTATTACTGGGCAGATGTGAACGGCACAACTACCAGTATTAGAAGTGTCTGAAGCCCCTGAATTGTGGGCTGGGGTGGATTTTAGTTGCTTTCTAAAGTAGCGTGCATTGTTTATTTATTTATTTAAAATATTTTTATCCCGCCCTATATCACTAAGATCTCAGGGTGGTGTACAGATAAAAACATAACAGTATAAAACAATATGCACAGTTAAAAACAAATTAAACCATGATCCAAGTTAAAACAATATATAATTTAAAAGCAATAGACAGTTAAAACAATGTGCCAGTGAGTTTAACCATCAAAGGCTTTGTTAAAAAGCCACGTTTTTACTTAGCGTCGAAATGAAATCAACGTTGGCGTCAATCGGGCCTCCAAGGGGAGGGCATGCCACAGTCGGGGTGCCGCCACAGAGAAAGCCCTCTCCCGTGTCCCATCATAACGTATATGTTGCATTGGTGGGATGTGGAGAAGGGCTCCTCCAACAGATCTAAGGTCTCGGGCAGGCGTATATAAGGAGAGGCGTTCTCTCAAGTATCGAGGTCCCAAGCCATTTAGGTCCCTGCATTGAGCAGGGGGTTGGACTCGATGGCCTTGTAGGCCCCTTCCAACTCAGCTATTCTGTGATTCTATGATATGAAATCCAAGCGATTTAGAAAACAAACAAACGCATATTGCCACGGGTGGCAGGCAGGAGTGCCTGAGTACAAGTTTGCACAAGGGGGAAGGGAGCGACAGCAGATTCCTCAGCCGTGCGCCTTTCTGGAACCAAACTCCTCGGCAAGTAAGTCATTAGCAAGCCCCAGGGCAGCACATGGGCAGCAAAGGCTTTTGATGTAGCCACTGAATAATTACAGCGGTTCAGAAGGCGGCCTGCGTCTTCCCTCACTGCCCTGCTGTGCTGCCCAGCTCATAAAACGGCCCTTTTCTCTTCCTACTTCGATGGCCGTGCCAGGAAGCCACACTTTTACCAGCCAAATGTGGCCGAAGGCAACGTCAGTCCATGGAAGGTAGAAGAAGGCAAACGTTTCCCTGGAGCTTCTTGTTCCAAATATATACAGTCAAGCCTGTTCCGCACATCTTCGTAGTAGGATTCCACTTGTGGAATGTGCACACTTGGCCAGATCTTTTGGGAAAGCGAGTTTGTTCTGTTTTTCCTACTCCAATTGGTTTGTTTTTGAGCCTCAATCTTTAATGAGGTGAGGAGGGAAAAAAACCCTCGGGGGTGCGGTGGAGGTTGTTCCTGGGGAGTTGGCCCCCGGCCCCTGCATCATTTGCTTGACGGGGCTTGGGCAAGGCAGCGAGCCATGAACGCAGGGCCGACGCAGGCGGTGGGGGGGGGAGGAAGAAAGAACTGCACATGTCAGCTGTTTGGTGCTGCGCATGACTGAGCATGGTGAAAATATTGGAGCCCGAGTGGAGGCAAATCTTGCAAAGACGTCTTTGGGCAGAACGAGGCAGACAAGAGGTGCTTGAGGGGAAAGGGCCAGGCCTAACCTGGCAGGAACTGAACAAATGGAGGGTTTTAAGGAGTTAGAAAAACACACACACACACACGAGTGGTTGGAACGCCAGCTTTAGAGCGAGGAGTGTTTTACCATGCATGCGCATGCAGAAGGCACATTGTCTTCCTTCTTCTCTCTGCTGTTTGGCCTCCTGCCATGACCGTTGCCAGCTCCCCACCTGCACGGCTGCTCCTGCCTGGTTCACAATTGCCCAACGGGCAGCATTCTAGCAAGTGATGTTTCTGCTGAAGCAAGGAAATCTTCGCCAGCTGAATTTCTACATTGCACGCAGCTACCTATTGCTCCTCCTCTCCAAAGGCAAGGGCCATAACTCATTGACTGAGCCCTTGCTTGGCAGGCAGGAGGTCTCCGATTCGACCCCCAGCATCTCCAGGTAGGGGGAGGAAAGAATTCTGTCTGAAACCCTGAAGAGCAGCTGCTGCCAGTCAGTGTCAACAATACTGGGATAGATGGACCAAGGGTCTCACTCAATATAAAGCACCTTCCTAGTTCCTCTCTTACCAAGGATCAAGGCCCAGGAACACACACGCACCCCGCCAGAAAAATCTGACAAACGGCCCACCCTCCCATGTAGAGGATAGATCAGTAGCTTGATCACGGGAAACCACATCACAATCTTCAGTTGAAGAGCAGGACGTGCTTGAACCCTTTGAGCTTGTCAGTAGCTGCCTGCCTCTCTGTGCCCCCCTTCCTCCTTGTTTTGGGCCCATTAGTTCTCATGGGACACAGCAACTTATAGCCCTCCTCAAGTACATTCCCCCCCTCATCAGTATTCCTATATATAAAGGCGCCTTGTGCTGGATTCAGACCTTTGGTCCATCTGTCTCCACATTCTCTCCACCAGGGGTTGGCCATTGGTCATGCCGGCTTGGACATAGGAGAGGTGTCAGCCAAAATACTCGGAGGACGCTGGTTTTCCCACCCCTGGCCACAACTTTCCAGAGCAGGGTGTTTCTCACCCCTATCTGGAGATGTCTGGGATTGAACCTGGGATTTCTGCCTACAAAGCACGGCCTCCTGAAACTGTTGCTCTATGAGTGACTCTAATAGTCTAACTCAACCTAGTTCATCTTCTAGATCTACAGCATTGTGCCCATACTGGCAGACCTCTTGCTTTGCACCTGCCAGGCTTCCCGGCCCTCTCGGTTTTAATTTTGTTCCTTAAGATTCCTTAAAATTAATTTTCGTTAACTTCGGAGGCTGGCATGCTGCAAAGCCAAGTGCTGCCTTCCAGCGCCATCTTTATTTGGGTTCCAAAGAGAGGTTCTGTGTTTCAGAGCTCAGACCCAACCTCTGCCTTGTCCTTAGATTTTGGGCATTTTGCTTTTCTTTTAGCCTCACCCATTTGTCTTCTGGGAAATGAGTATTTTGAGACGAGCCAAGCCCACTATGACAGCCATTTTATGAATGGGCAACCCCTCCCATGGCAGCCATTTTGTGACAGTACCCATGACATTCTTAAAATTCCAAATGTGTCCACTGATCCCAAAAGGTTGAGGAACTCTGTTCTAGGTCAACTTTTAATAATGATAAGCAAAGCTAGGCTAACCAGACCAGATGCTGGCGTCTTGCTTGTGTAGCCGGCATCAACGAAGCCCTTTCTTTACACCCAATGGGAAAGAGTTTGGTGGGATCCAAAATAGTCAGGGGAGAAGTAGCTGTAGTTCCTTGTGCACCTTTCTTATGTACTTCAGGTTGTGCTCCAAGCAATTCTTGATCTCTTGTTTGCACTATATAAAAGAGGATTTATTGTGAGTATTTGGCAGGGATTCCTGATTGATTAATTGATTGATTGATTGATTAAATACCCCACCTTTCTAATATAGGTGCATTATTCAAGAGCTTTGATCAAACAAATGAACAATTAGGGTAAGATTAATTACGGGAGACAGGAGACAAATTCTGGATCATAAACAGAAGCAGAAAGCCGTGCTCTAACTAATATACCAACTTTGAGATGAAATGTTAGAAGCCTTAAATCAAAGCCTGGCGTTTTAATAATTGCAAGAAGTTCATAATGGTCATATCATGCTTGGAGAGCAAAGTTCTTATCTGTCTCTCAGGGGTTGGAAAAATCTGGTCCTTCCAGATTGAAGCAAAGACATTCCGATCCCCTTGTTAGCTGAAGAAAAATGGCTCTAGGAATTAAAGTTTTATCATGACCCCATGTTAGGGCCGAAGCTGATGCTGCAATCTTTTAAAGCCTTAAGCTTCCAAAGTGCCATTAGGCTCTTTGTTGTGTTTGCCTAACAATTGACAGTTTAGGGAAGACTAATCTCTCTGGCTTTTGAGGGGAAAGAAATGTCATTCCAGAAATCCAATTAGTTATTAACAAGACTAATGGAGGTGCCTGACTGATGGAGGTGCCTGACGGGTGTGTGTGTGTGTGTGTCCAATGTGAGTTGAAAGGGTGAGGAGACAGAACAGGTATGAAGTCCTTTCGGTTAGTGCTGTGCCAAAAAATTCTCTCACATTTTTTTAACCATCCTCACTCAATTTGATAGAAAAGAAATTGCTTTTGAAAAGAAACTCAAAGGAGAAGAAAACATTGGAGAAATCTTTAGGGATTAGGGTTTGGGTTTCTTGAAGGTAGCTCACTTATGAGGTCGTCCAGGAGTGTGCACGGGTCTCCCGTCTTTCGCTGCACGGTCATTTCTTCTTATACAAAAGGCAGGAGCCCCACGACTGCTTTATAGCGGTATTGAAGTGCACTGACAACTGTTGGGGCCCATTGACACATATACCATATACCGCTTTCATACCACTTTCATAGTGCTATATTCTGCTTGGTGTAGATGTGTCATGGGCCCCAACAGTTGTCAGTGTACTTCAGTACCATTATAAAGCCCTATGAGGAGAGACTGAAAGAAATGGGCATGTTTAGCCTGGAGAAGAGAAGGCTGAGGGGAGACACGATAGCACTCTTCAAATACTTGAAAGGTTTTCCACAGAGGAGGGCCAGGATCTCTTCTCGATCCTCCCAGAGTGCAGGACACGGAATAACGGGCTCAAGTAACAGGAAGCCAGATTCCAGCTGGCCATCAGGAAAAACTTCCTGACTGTTAGAGCAGTACGACAATGGAACCAGTGGCCTAGGGAGGTTGTGGGCTCTCCCACACTAGAGGCCTTCAAGGGGCAGCTGGACAACCATCTGTCAGGGATGCTTTAGGGTGGATTCCTGCATTGAGCAGGGGGTTGGACTCGATGGCCTTATAGGGCCCTTCCAACTCTGCTATTCTATGATTCTAAAGCAGTAGTGTAGATCCTGCAGTGCACTTCAATACTGCTATAAAGCAGTATTTATTTATTTTTTATTTATTTATTTATTTATTACATTTTTATACCACCTAATAGCCGAAGCTCTCTGGGCGGTTCACAAAAATTAAAAACCATGAAGCGCATAAAAACAACCAACAAATTTAAAACACACATATGAAACACTATAAAATATTGTATTAGTGGTTCCTGCCTTTTTTTTATACCACTTTCATAGTGAAATATTCTGCTTGGTGTACATGAGCCCCAGGACTTTCTCCTGAGTAGCAGAACTGAGTGGAGCCCCACGGTCCTTCTGCATCGTTATGCCAGATTTTCTTCATTTCAGCAGCGCAATGGGAGGAACCGTTTTGTTGTTCCTGTTAGTCAGACAACCTTGACAATCTGCTGCAAATCACCCACAGATTTGCAGTAGATCCAGAGGTACCTGTACCAGCCCACAACGATCCAATTACAATATATCCAAAGTCAGGCTTTTCTAACATTGCACTTGACTAGTCATTTCAGATTGGAGTTCTGCAGGTTTGGCCAAGTTTTGTATTTCTAACTTTCCCTCCTCCAAGCTTCCATTCCAACCACACCTTGGGTACAGGTTCGGATTTCAGGACCAGTAAAGAACCCGTCATGGCTCAGCTTTGTGCCCCAACATGCCAGGTACCCGGAAAGATTGATGAAGACCCAAGGCGCGGGGTGTGCACCAGCATGTCTGGAAGCTCTTGGCTGCTGAAATGCAGAAACACCTTTGAAGCCCTCTGTCCCTGGTCCACAGATGGCATTACGCAAGGTGTGCACTGAACAGGTTGATGGTTTGATTTATATCAATTGGTGCTTGGCAGACCGAGGATGTACAGTCGGAGGGCGTAGATGGGGAGGCGAGGAGGCGCTCTGGCACGCTCAGGCCGAATGCCAGCCTACGTTTGGAAAGGCCCAAACCTGTCTCCTTTTTGAGAGCACCAGGACAGTTTTCCCCAATCTGGTGCCCTCTAGCTGTGCTGCACTACAACTCCCAGCATTGCAGGGGAGTGCTAGGAATTGTAGTAAAAAATCCTCCTGTTCCTTGTGATATTGAGAGTGAAATGAGTATTTCTTCTGTTTTTTGTTCGAGCTGTATGTGTGTTTTCTTTAAGTGCTATTCAAGTGTTCTTGAGACAGAGACACAATGAAGCCCAGGTCTTGCGGAGCGGCTCAATCTTTGTATGATCTTCACACCTTCAGACTGCAGGTGGGGGTTTGCATGATGAAATGCTTTTCCATATAAACCCCCACCACCTCACTGCAAATAAATCCTTCCCCACAGGAAGCTAGCATGTCTGGGGAAAGGCTAGGAGCTAGCTTTCTACACACAGGGATTTTTAAAATGGGTACATCTTAAATTATGTGAGGTCTAAAGTGGTATGGTACTGACCTAGATTGACCACTACAGTGAAAACGAAGTCTGATATGTTCTGATATAAACCTACTGTGTAAAACCTACTTTATCATGACCTTTTAGGTGCTGGGTGAACACTGTTTTATTTTCCCAAACTTTAAGTTGTACTTGATCGCTAGCTGCCAGGTTTATGCCTTCAGTGCTGGTGCAATTGATTCCTTAGCTGACTTATCCTATGTTAATGTTTTTATTCCATTTGTATGTGTTTGAGTTTGCTCGTACGTCACACAGGACTCTGGGTGCCAAAAGGCGGGGCATATAAATGAATAAATAAATACAGGTCCTGTCCATGTCTGTCCAGAGCCTGGGAATAAAATGTTTGCAGACCAAATTTCCCTGGAATTGGATCCTGAGCGACCCATCTCTAGGGACACATTTCTTCACAGGCTTTGGTCATTCTGCAAAACACACACTGGAAAATAACTTTGCCCTGGAGCACGGGGTTATCCGTGGGCTTGTTTTTAAAACTGCTATTTTAATCAACATATTTCTCTTTTCCATGGCTATTTCCAAAACTCTTCTGTCCTGGATGACTTACAGATCTGCTTTATGAAGCCCTTTGAAGTTTTCTTGGTTCTGAAAGAAAACACACGCATTAAAACTGAGCCCCAAATGACCATTTTGGCTAATTTCTAGCCTCACAAGCAAAGGCATTTGCGTCTAGTCCATTCCTCGTGTATGTAAGTTGTACAAACGGCCACTGTAGACGAAGCCTGAAATGAGAGCCTTGAGATAAGGAATTGATGGTTTCCAAATTTCAGGCGCTTTTTGTTTTGGCTTGCAATCCTTCAAGAGCTACCAGGCATCCGTTCCTCTGCATAAACCCAAGACTGTTCCTGGATCCTTCTTAACCCAGTAGCGTGGTGGGGTGTGTGGTGGGGTGCTGTAATTTGGAGATTGGGTCTGAGAAGAGGTTCGGGTTAATCAAAGGACCTTGCCTTGGGTTAGCTGGGGATGAAAATGAGAGACCAAACCATGTGGGCTAAACGTTTGCATCTCTTAAAATGTTATATATTTCTGCTAATTGCCATTCTCTGGACTGAAAGAAAATCTGTCAGCTATGTAAAAAGGCGAACGTTGGGCCAAGAGGCTGCTTAACCAGATATAAAGTGAGGTTATTGTTATCTTTGTACACAGCTGGTTCACACAGTCACAGCGTTGGATGAGGATTTGCACAAGGAACTCCCGAATTGCCCCCAATTAAAGCAGATCACTGTGCTTGAAGTCGCTCCTCGTTCTGTGCTGCTCAATCTATGCTAGCTGTTCCACACATGCACGGCAACACATTGTCTTTGGAGTTGTCAGCTGAGGAACACGCACGCATGAATTTCTGCAAAATTAGAACAAGGCTGTTCTGGTGTTATGAGAGAGGGAGAAGACGTTATCTCTTGAACAGGAAAAAACATCCACCACCAACAGATGCAAGGGCAGACGTTGCAGGAGGCAAAGTGAGAGCTCAGAATCCCATAAGTGCCACACCAGACTTCCTGGAGCTGAAAGAGGAGAAGGCTCCAGGGTGTAAACCTGAGAAGGCAACGCGGGGACAAGGGAAACAGACCCCCCCCTTTTCTGTGTCTTGTGCATGCCTTCCAAAGAGAGAAAATCAACGGAGGGATGCAGGGGGTGGGGGAAGCAGCCCTCTGCCCAAGAATTTGCTGCCGCTTCTTTTTTCTTTGTTTTTTTAAATGGCCCAGATTGCAAACTTGGGCCAGGCCAAGCACACAAATAAAAGAAAGGTTCGAACACAGTCCAGGGTTTTTAAAGCAGTGCATAGCTTTTGCTCCTTCTTGCTCTCTCCCATCCAGCCGACAATGTCCCGGTTTGCACATCACAACAACCCAGGTTTGTTTGTTTGTTTAAATCCTGTGTTGTTGTAAACAAAGTGGGAATACGCAGACATACTGGTTCCCACCACCCAATTGCTCCTGCTGCAAGCAGGAAGAGCTGAGCAACCCAGTTTAATGTGTGAACTGGGAATTCTGGGTTAAACCATGGCTTCCAACTTGGGGTTGTCTCTTCCTCAGCAACCCAGAATCACACAATAGCCCAGGGAGGGAGCATCCCTGGGGCGTTAAGCCCCAGTGGGAGAGAACGAGTGGTGAGAACCAGCTAGGAGGTCTGGCGTTGCGCTTCTGGGACACTGAGCTTTACTTTGCCTCCCACAATGTTTAGTCTTGCATCAGCTGTTGTTTAGGGTGACCCTATGAAAAGGAGGACTGGGCTCCTGTATCTTTAACAGTTGTATAGAAAAGGGAATTTCACAGGTGACATTTGTATATACGGAGAACCTGGTGAAATTCCCACTTCATCACCACAGTTAAAGCTGCAGGAGCTATACTAGAGTGACCAGATTTAAAAGAGGGCAGGGCTCCTGCAGTTTAACTGGTGTGATGAAGAGGGAATTTCACCAGGTTCCCCATATATACAAATGACACCTACTGAAATTCCCTTTTCTATGCAACTGTTAAACATACAGGAGCCCTGTCCTCCCTTTCATAGGGTCACCCTACTGTTCTTGTTGTTTTCCTGCTCAAGAGATCACTTCTTCTCCTTTTCTCATAACATGGCTGGCTGGGGCAGGCTGGGAGTTGTAGTCCAACGCATGTGGAGGACACCACATGACTAAAGTCAGCCAATGAAATGGACCGGCAGCAGATTCAGAACAGACAAAAGGAAGTAATGTTTCATTGGGCGCATGGCTACCTGATGGAAGGCCCTGCCACAGGATGTGGTGGCAGCTTCTAGTTTAGATCCCTTTTGGAAGGACAGATTCATGCAGGACAACTAGTGTGCCAGTCTGATTTCTCAGCTGCTGTTCTCTAAATGAGGAACACCTGTCCATCAGGTCCACAAGCTAATTCCCATCCACCTGGCGCTCCAACCTGCCCCTCTGGGTTCTGAGTTGGCCGCAGAATTTTCTCCTGACGGCTGATCATTTGGTGGCCTCCTATCTTGGGTGTGTTTTTCCCAAGGAGTTAGTGCTGTGCCATTTCCGTTTCTCTGCCTCTTTTGTTAGGATGTAGAGAATTTTGGGGAAATTTCTCCGTGTGCAGGGCTTCAGCACCTGCCTTACCATAAGGAGGTGGCCAAGGGGTGAATGAGCTCTTTCTTTTGCCATTCTCTCCCACCCACCCCATTCTGTCTGGCTGCTTGAAGTTCTTGGAAAACCCTTGGAGAACTTAGCCGGAACTTCCTCTCTTGGGGCTTCCATGTGCTGCTGCATGAAAGTAGTCCTTCTTCTTCTTGGTCTCCTTCTTGGTCATCTCCTCCTCCTCCTCCTCCTCCTCCTCTTCCTCTTCCTCCTCCTCCTCCTCCCTCCTCCTCCTCCTCCTCCTCCTCCTCCTCTTCTTCTTCTTCTTCTTCTTTCCTCCTCCTCCTCCCTTCTTCTTCCTCCTCCTCTTCTTCTTCCTCTTCTTCTTCTTCTTCTTCTTCTTCTTCTTCTTCTTCTTCTTCTTCTTCTTCTTCTTCCTCCCTCCTCCTCCTCCTCCTCCTCCTCCTCCTCCTCCTCCTCCTCCTCCTCCTCCTCCTCCTCTTCTTCTTCTTCTTCTTCTTCTTCTTCTTCTTCTTCTTCTTCTTCTTCTTCTTCTTCTTCTTCCCTCCTCCTCCTCCTCCTCCTCCTCTTCTTCTTCTTCTTCTTCCCCCCCCTCCTCCTCCTCCTCCTCCTCCTCCTCTTCTTCTTCTTCTTCTTCTTCTTCTTCTTCTTCTTCTTCTTCTTCTTCTTCCTCCCTCCTTCTTCTTCTCCCTCCTCCTCCTCCTCCTCCTCCTCCCTTCTTCTTCTTCTTCTTCTTCCTCCTCCTCCTCCGCCTCCTCCTCCTCCTCCTCCTCTTCTTCTTCTTCTTCTTCTTCTTCTTCTTCTTCTTCTTCTTCCTCCTCCTCCTCCTCCTCTTCTTCTTCCTCTTCTTCTTCTTCCTCCTCCTCCTCCTCCTCCTCCCTTCGTCTTCTTCTTCTCCTCCTCCTCCTCCTCCTCTTCCTCTTCCTCTTCCTTCTAATAACAACAAACCAAAAACAAAAATGCCCCTCTCAGCTTTCAGGGGAGGAAGTCCTGGGTAAATTCCAAGAAGCTCAAGCAACTGGAGAGACCGCAAGGGCAGAAGGGTGGGTGGGGGGACCATAAAAGAAAGAGCACACCCACCTCTTGGCCACCTCCTTCCAGTAAGGGAAGCCCTGAAGCACCCTGAGACACTTCTCCAGAATGCTCACCCTTCCCACAATGTTCAGGTGCAGTTTCTTTTCACTGCTCCCATCTCCATGAATGGTTGAAAATAAATAGATCGAAATATTCAGCACAGTGCTGGCTGCGATGCCTCTCCTAAGGCTGGGGTATTGGCAGAAAGAGCTTTCAGCTGTTGTATGGTGGTGTTTTGACCCCACCACTAGGCTGACCCTATGAAAAGGAGGACAGGGCTCCTGTATCTTTAACAGTTGTATTGAAAAGGGAATTTCAGCAGGTGTCATTTGTATATATGGAGAACCTGGTGAAATTTCCTCTTCGTCACAACAGTTAAAGCTGCAGGTGCCCTGCCCTCTTTTAAATCTGGTCACTCTAGTATAGCTCCTGCAGCTTTAACTGTTGTCATGAAGAGGGAATTTCACCAGGTTCTCCATATACACAAAGGACACCTGCTGAAATTCCCTTTTCTATGCAACTGTTAAAGATACAGGAGCCCTGTCCTCCTTTCCATAGGGTCACCCTACCCATCACACACCATTGGGATGTGGCCCCCAAGAACATCTCTGAAGCAGAATGGGGCCCTCAGGCTGAAGGGGGTTTGACACTCCTGAACTAAGAATTAAAACCATCTCACACTACATGTGGAAAAATTTGGCCAAATAAAAATGTCTTTGCCTGGATTTGAAATGACATCACAGTTGGCACCACGATCTCACAGGCCTGGTTTCTCTATGGAAAACAAGCACCTCTCTGGTCCCCACATGCCTCATTTCAGGACTTGGGGGGGGGGCGGGGGCAGAAGAAGGCTGCAGACTATTAGCAAAATTGCTCCTCCCTATTCTGAGGCAGCATATTTTTGGACGCCAGGTAGTGGGGCCAAGGACCAGTGGAGAGGGTCCCTGGCTTCACACCCTGAATGGTGAACCTTCTGGAGGCATTTGGCTGACCACTGTTGGAAACTGCATGCTGGGGTTGTCTGATCTCATGGGGCTGCTTTTATTGTTTGGGCAAATGTTCTGAAGGGCAGTGTATAAGAGCTTTATCACACCAGCGTTATACTGTGCAATTACTGCGAATTGCATGCAAAAGAAGTTTTTCACCTTATAATCTGCTTTTATTGTGAAGGACTCCCAGTGCTATAAAGCCAAAAGAGTCGCCGTATTTAGCCCCTACTTTTTGAGCGTCTCTTCCGAGCCGCCGCTGGGGTGCAGGAGCAGGATTTTAAACAAATGCTTACATCTGCATAAGCTTTAAAGATAAAGACTCCAAAATTGGCACAGTAATAGATATTAGGGAGAGCTTTAAGTATCCCAAATTTGAATTGAATTGGATCATCCGTTGATTTTTAATGTTTTTTTTACATTTCCCCCCTTCAACTCACTTCCTGGTATGCAAAGGATCGCTGTCGCCCAGTAGCAAAAACAACAACAAACGTGAAAGCTTAGTGCTTCGGGGATAATCCGAGGGAAGTGGATATGTGGGATGAAGCTCTAAATGCCTTAAATGAAAATATTTTTTTAAAAAAACTTGCCATGACCCTCTCTGACCTGGAAATAACATCCGGTGCGGTCAGTGAGGCCTTGGGACTTGTGAATGGCATTGGACAGCAGCTGTGAACGGCCCTGGGGAACTTGGCTTTGACACATGCAAATCGTGGCCGGGGATGAGTGGGTGGAGAGGACATTGGGTAAATCTGCAACAGATTCAAATGAGTTCGGATTTCTCTGAACCCGACCTGTGGATTCTGCAGCGGAGTGGCTTTTCCGAGTCATACAGAATCCACGGTGTTGCGCACAAGTGCAGGGTGGGTGGGGGTGGGGAGTTATTGGCCCTAACCCACATGAATGAAAATGCACTCTTGTGCTAGTGTGCTGTAGCGCTAACGGAAATTAGCACAAGTAGAACGAAATCCTGGTTTAACAGTTCTATCAATGAGCAGATGATGGAACAAACGCCTGATAATCCATGAAACACACAAGGAACGGGTTTGGATCTGTATCCCCTGTAGTCATGTTTCATTGTGGTTTGGATCATCGAGCATCTACAGGGAGCCAGCGGGTTGTCAGCACCCAGTACGCCCTAGGCTTTTGTTTCATTTTTACAAAGAATTGCTGCTGGGTCCAGCCCTGCCTTGCAGGTCACATGCTCCCTTCCCCCAAAATCTGTGCCAGGAGGCTGTGATGAGGCAAATGCACCCTCCGCATGCTCAGAGGCAATGTTGCTTATTAAATCACCCAGAGAGCTTCGGCTATGAGCAGTATAGAAGTGAAATAAATAAATAAATTTGGCATGTGGCCTGGGACCCGGCCCTGGAACCCGGCCCTGGAACCCAAAAGCCACAGCAGAGCCAAACTCTGGCTCCTGTTAACCTCCACCAGTTCTGTGTTTGCACAAATATGCAGAGCTTGCAATCACAGTCAGAAAGAATGTGAATTTTCTTTGTATGCAAATTTGATTTCGAGATGGGGGGGTGCTGATCTGTGCATTTGCAATTGGAATATTTGCATCAAGAAGGATGCAGACAAGCTGGAGCGTGTTCAGAGGAGGGCAACTAGGATGATCAGGGGTCTGGAAACAAAGCCCTATGAAGAGAGACTGAAAGAACTGGGCATATTTAGCCTGGAGAAGAGAAGATGGAGGGGAGACATGACAGCACTCTTCAAAGGCTTAAAAGGTCGCCACACAGAGGAGGGCCAGGATCTCTTCTCGATCCTCCCAGAGTGCAGGACACGGAATAACGGGCTCAAGTTAAAGGAAGCCAGATTCCAGCTGGACATCAGGAAAAACTTCCTGACTGTTAGAGCAGTACGACAATGGAACCAGTTCCCTAGGGAGGTGGTGGGCTCTCCCACACTAGAGGCCTTCAAGAGGCAGCTGGACAACCATCTGTCAGGGATGCTTTAGGGTGGATTCCTGCATTGAGCAGGGGGTTGGACTTGATGGCCTTATAGACCCCTTCCAACTCTACGATTCTATGATTCTATGATTTTATATGTGGATGGGAACAGCCTCTACTTCGTTTAGCGGGGCAACTGTGCTACCGCTTCTTAATGCAAATCTTTTTAAAAGGCAGGTAAATTAATGTCCCAGTTCCCCCCTTCCCTAAAATGCTCCCCCCCCCTTTTGATTGAAAAATCAGATATTCGTCTCGCAATAATTTCAAAACTTGGACGCTGAGACCGGGGCTTCTACACATGCATGAAATATGAGATTTGAATGGAAATTCCAATCCCATCCCTGCTGTTGTTTATTTACTCCCTTGCTTTAAGAAAGGGAACAGTGTGTGATGGGATGTATCTATTCCACGCCAGCCTTCCCCAACCTGGTGCCCTCCAGATGTTTTGTAGTCCAGCACCAGGTTGGGGGAATCTGTTCTGCACACACTATTTTCAGTCCTTATTCCCAGCTTGTTTTGTTGTGCAGTCCCATTAAAACTGAATTGTCAGAAATCAGAGGGAGCACTGACACTTTTCAGGGTTTGGACACACACACTCACACACACACACACACTCACACACACACCCCACTCCTCAAGACCCAAGACTTAATTGCAAAGTTGAGATAAGCGCCGATTCCTGACTTCCCAAATAGAAAACATTGCAAAGATCCCAGGGTTGCTGAATCAAAAGCATGACGCAGCCTGGCATGAGTCAGCTTGCCTTCAGCTTTGCAGGAGGTTGGGAGTCAACACAGCCCCATAAAAGGAGGCTGGTGGGGAGCGCCCTGCTTAAGAGGTGGGCTTGGTGGCCAAACTCTCCAATCCAGAGGAACCGTGGATTGCTTTGCTCTGCCCCCCCCCCCAGCTGTGCCTCTCTCCCAGTCATCATGATGGCAACAGCTGGGTTTCCCAGTGCATTTTCTGGTCCCCAGAAACTCTACAAATGCAGGTTTTTCTGAAACGTAGAGAGACCGTAGTCCCCCGACTGGCGTGTGAGCTGTGGTCACCACCATGGGAAGCAGCAACTGCTGGGCATGATTAAAAGCAGCGAGATGGGCGGGGGGACAGACAGATTTGGCTCATAGGCAACACTGTCTTTCATTGTAATGGGGCCTGGGCAAGAACATGCTTCGATTAGGGATGCCCCGATGAGGGAAGGTGGAGGGTGGGTGTGTCCATTTGGCTCTTCCACCTTGGGCACCAAGACAGCTTGGGTTGGCCCAATTTGGAAGCATCGCATAGTTAAATTATGGAACTCACTACCACAAGATGTAGTGATGGCCACCAAGTGGGATGGCTTTAAAAGGGGGTTGGATCAATTCCTGGAGGCGAAGGCTATCAATTGCTACTAGCCCTGATGGTTGTGTGCTATCTCCAGTATTCGAGGCAGTAAGCCTGTGTGCACCAGTTGCTGGGGAACATGGGTGGGAGGGTGCTGTTGCACCATGTCCTGCCTTGTGGGGCCCTGGCCGATGGCTGGTTGGCCCCTGTGTGAACAGAGTGCTGGACTAGATGGACCCTTGGTCTGATCCAGCATCAGGGCACTGGATCTTAAGTTCTTATGTTTGTCCATTTATTTATTTTTAAATGTTATTTTCTGGATGACGAATGCCCACAGGTGTCAAAAGGAGGACGTGCCGTTCAGCACTCCACTCCCTTGACAAATTTTTCCGCCTAAGCGAAGCAGGATTGCTTCACCTCCGAAACATGCCTGCAAGCCATCCAGCAGCATTGCGCGGCTCTAATTGTTCACAGCCCTCGAGACGTTAGTTCCTTGCAGGAAAATTTCCTCCTGGCAAGCGCTCCGGAGCACTGACAGACGGGCTGTTGTGCATTAGTGCGAAATCAGTTTTTCTCATCAGCAAAACTCTATTAAGACGGTTGTTTGTGTTTCATTTGCCCTCACTTACTCGGCGGAGGTCCTGGACGCTGTTATCGACTTTGCTTATAAAAGGGAACGCTGCTTCTGACGGCTGCATGAGCTGACTGTGCGTGTGGAGGGGGCGAGCAAACGCACGGGAGCCTTTTCGCCGCCACAGTGCTGACCTGCAACAAGCCTGAGCAACTTTCTCATCCCCCTTTGGAAACCCAGGTCAGCTAGGCTTTCATCAATCCTAAAAGTGGGAGACCTGGGCAGGTTCTTCACTACTGCTTGCTAACGGTTTATAATGGTTTTGACCATTGTTCAGGCCCAGGACACATTCCATGTAGCATTTTCAAAACGTCAAAGTGTTATAGAATCATAGAATAGCAGAGTCGGAAGGGGCCTATAAGGCCATCGAGTCCAACTGTTAGCAGAACCACCTCCATTTTTAACAGGAAACTGTAAAATCTCCATTGCACACCAAGCAAAATGTCATAATGCCCTGTATGAGAATGTCTCCTTGTGTGCGTCCTTGCATCCTTGATTACTAATATAAACAAGAGTCCTGGCTCCAGCTGTCTGTGTCGAAGTTAACTCTCTGTAACTTACTGTCAGGCCAAAGGTATTGTTTACAGGACTGTTTAGCATAATTAGCTATGCCTCAGTGTTATGTTCTGATCGGTTAATGCTGCTACTGGGCCCTGCCCCTTGAAAGCTTTAATACTGTACCATATTCCCTATGTCTTTTGTCTGATTGCTCCCTTTGAAGAGACCAGGCCTTGATTACTAATCAATAAAGCGCTTTTGAACCCTCTGTCGTTGGAATGGTGGAGTCGTGCTTAAGGGCTGTTTGGATCTCGTCCTTGGGTGAAAAGAACATTGATCTAACACAACCCCCTGCTCAGGGCAGGAATCCACCCTAAAGCATCCCTGTCAGGTGGTTGTCCAGCTGCCTCCTGAAGGCCTCTAGTGTGGGAGAGCCCACAACCTCCCTAGGGAACTGATTCCATTGTCGTACTGCTCTAACAGTCAGGAAGTTTTTCCTGATGTGCAGCTGGAATCTGGCTTCCTGTAACTTGAGCCCGTTATTCCGTGTCCTGCACTCTGGGAGTATCGAGAAGAGATCCTGGCCCTCCTTTGTGTGACAACCTTTTAAGTATTTGAAGAGTGCTATCCTGTCTCCCCTCAATCTTCTCTTCTCCAGGCTAAACATGCCCAGTTCTTTCAGTCTCTCTTCATAGGGCTTTGTTTCCAGACCCCTGATCATCCTGGTTGCCCTCCTCTGAACACGCTCCAGCTTGTCTGCCTCCTTCTTGAATTGTGGAGCCTAGAACTGGACGCAATAGGGGAGTTCTCCCAGCCATTTGGGTCACCCTTTTCTGCCCAGGCCTGCTCTTTTTGAATGTTCGCTGACAAAGAATACGTTTCACTCAACTTCAGTCATGAATGGTAGATTCCATGGGAGCACTGGGCTGTGGCTTGCGGGCTGTGTGTTCACTCACGCAGTGTTTGGTGTCAGAGTCGGGCTAGCCAATTCCAGCGGCTGCGGCCCCTTGAGTCATTGGTAGCGGATTTCGTAATGGTTTGGATACTTTGCATTCCTTCCGCTTTATGGCATTGTGTGAGTTGCTGCTGGGCTCTCCTTACCTCATTAACCACAGAAGTACAGCTTGCGAGCGAGCGAGCAGGAACGTTTCCCACCAAAGGGTTGGCCTTCGCTCTCCGCTTTTGATTGCAGAGTCCAAATTGAGGTAGCCTAAACACAGGACAGGAATCCAAACGGAGCCGGGGAGTTTCGACAGTAGGCTGGAACAGACCTGATAACTCTGATCATAATAATTAGAAGAGGGAAACGTCGCTTTCTTTTTCAGCAAAAGGGAAAAAAAGAGCTGTGTTTTGCATCAGTGAAGTGGCTCGTGGGAATGTCAGTTGGCCTTTGCAGCTAAGCACAATCCTCCTCCTGAGTAATCACACCTCAGAGACTGACCATGTGGACAACCAGTGCACGTAGGTGGGGTGGACGCATCAGAGCATCAGGGTCTGCCCCCAGCTAGAAACCTTGACTGCCATGTTGGAGCACGGTTGCGTGCCTTGACTATCCACACGGTGAACATCGGATGAGGTTAGGCCTCATCTAGAGTACTGCGTCCAGTTCTGGGCTCCACAATTCAAGAAGGACGCAGACAAGCTGGAGCGTGTTCAGAGGAGGGCGACCAGGATGATCAGGGGTCTGGAAACAAAGCCCTATGAAGAGAGACTGAAAGAACTGGGCATGTTGAGCCTGGAGAAGAGAAGATGGAGGGGAGACATGAGAGCACTCTTCAAATACTTGAAAGGTTTTCTCACAGAGGAAGACCAGGATCTCTTCTCGATCCTCCCAGAGTGTAGGACATGGAATAACAGGCTCAAGTTAAAGGAAGCCAGATTCCAGCTGGACATCAGGAAAAACTTCCTGACTGTTTGAGCAGTACGACAATGGAATCAGTTCCCTAGGGAGGTTGTGGGCTCTCCCACACTAGAGGCCTTCAAGAGGCAGCTGGACAACCCTCTGTCAGGGATGCTTTAGGGTGGATTCCTGCATTGAGCAGGGGGTTGGACTCGATGGCCTTAGAGGCCCCTTCCAACTCTGCTATTCTATGATTCTATGATTCTATGAGGGGTCCGATTCACTCTCCAACCAGCCTGTGAACTGCAGCATCCTAGAAATGCCTCTGAGACGTCCAGGTCTGTTGAACGTAGTACACATTCAGACCAAATGCTTACTCCTCTGCCAGCACAACAGTTGAGTCGTGACTCACGTCTGAGAAAAGAAAGGGAGAACCCCCGGAGAGACAAATAAGTGTATTGTAATGGTAAGAGGCAGTGTGTTGTAGCAGTTAGAGTGTTGGACTAGGACTGGGGAGATCCAGGTTCTAGTCCCCACTCTGCCAAGTGGGGCAGCCTCATAAGGTTGTTGTGAGGATAAACGGAGTGGGGAAGATCATGCTGAACTTCCTGACTGTTAGAGCAGTACGACAATGGAATCAATTACCTAGGGAGGTGGTGGGCTCTCCCACCCTAGAGGCCTTCAAGAGGCAGCTGGACAACCCTCTGTCAGGGATGCTTTTGGGTGGATTCCTGCACTGAGCAGGGGGTTGGACTTGACGGCCTTGCAGGCCCCTTCCAGCTCTGCTATTCTATGATTCTATGCTCACCACCTTAGGCTCCTTGGAGGAAAAAATATATATGGTGGGATTATTATTATTATTATTGTTATTATTATTATTTATTACATTTTTGTACCGCCCAATAGCCGAAGATATAAATGTAACAAATAAGTAAATAAGGGGATTCTCTTTTTGTTAGTCTTTTACCAGGTTATAATAATAACCTTGAGATGTTTCTTTGATGTGCACTGCTGGTCCAGCGGGGCTTGCTTCACGGGCTGTGGTGGCTGGTGACAGCTGGTTGTAATGTGCCCCTCTTAAAGAAAAAGTGTTTGAGTTGAAATCTTCTCTGGCTCTGATTGAAAACACCACTGTGTGCTGCCGCTGTGAGTTGCCGCTTGCCACAAACAGAACTGGCAGTTTGGCACACCGCTCCAAACCTCAGTTCTGGGCTGAGTGGCATAGAAAATTGCAAGTTGCGCGTACAAACCAGGCGCGGGAATCTGCATTCGCAGGCACGAGGGATGGGAAGGCGACCAGGGGTGGGGAGGGGGAGAGAAAAGGGAAGAAACAGGTGCTATGGGCAGGTGGGTGCATGCTAGGCTCAGGTTCCTGACCTGCAACTGTGGAGGTCCCAAACGGGGGGGGGGGGGGCAACATACTTTAGGAAGTTCTGTGCAACTTTGTGGCAGAACTCTGGGAATATATACCCTGTTTTGCTTTTAAGGAGAGCCTCGTGTGGCGCAGAGCGGTAAAGCAGCAGTTTTTGCAGCTGAAATTCTCCCCACGGCCTGAGTTCGATCCCAGCGGAAGCTGGTTTCAGGCAGCCGGCTCGGGTCGACTCAGCCTTCCATCCTCCCAAGGTCGGTAAAATGAGTACCCAGCTAGCTGGGGGAAAGGTAATAACGGCTGGGGAAGGCAACGGCAAACCACCCTGCTATAAGTGGGGAGAATGAAACAACTGGGCATGTTTAGCCTGGAGAAGAGAAGATTGAGGGGAGACATGAGAGCACTCTTCAAATACTTAAAAGGTTGTCACACAGAGGAGGGCCAGGATCTCTTCTCGATCCTCCCAGAGTGCAGGACACGGGCTCAAGTTAAAAGAAGCCAGATTCCGGCTGGACATCAGGAAAAACTTCCTGACTGTTAGAGCAGTATGACAATGGAACCAGTGACCTAGGGAGGTTGTGGGCTCTCCCACACTAGAGTCCTTCAAGAGGCAGCTGGACAGCCATCTGTCAGGGATGCTTTAGGGTGGATTCCTGCCTTGAGCAGGGGGTTGGACTCGATGGCCTTGTAGGCCCCTTCCAAATCTGCTATTCTATGATTCTATGATTCTAAGTCCTGCCATGAAAACGTCAGCGAAAGCTGGCATCCCTCCAAGAGTCAGTAATGACTCAGTGCTTGCTTTCCTTTCCTTCCTTGCTTTTAAGGGGAAAGGGTCCAGCCTTGGGTCACTTTCACCATGGCACGCAGACGATCTTCTTAAGAAAGCAAGAGTCCTTATCGGCTGTGGGGCTGAATGAACGCCCCACCGTCCCATCATTTGGAGAACGTGGGGGGCATCCCTCTCTGTGCGGAAGAACAGACGCTAATTCAGCAGCTGCCCTTGCAGCCTCTGGCGGCATGGGCCAAGGCTAATAATGCATGGGGCAGGGGACGGGGTGGGATAAAAGAGCAGCGCTAGATATCGTTGGATATGTGCGTTAAAATAAAGTAGTCACGAAAGATAAAATGAGGCCTGCCTATTTTAATCGGTTGAATTGGTAGATCAATCATGTAACGCTTTCATGGATTTCAGGCACAATCCTATGTATATTTAGACTGGAAAAATAAGTCGTACAACTCCCAACATGCCCTAATCAGCATGGCTGGCTAAAAGGATGCCAGGAGTTGAAGGACTTTTTATTTCTAATCATGCATAGGATTGTGGCCATGGTGTCACTGAACTGATGGAGGCTTTAGCTGGACCTAAGGTTTAGACCGGGATCGTCCTGGGGTCATCCCTGTTCATGTAAATGACACACAAAGGATCCCAGTCAGGGCCGGCACTGCCATAGAGGCCAGTTAGGCGGCCGCCTAGAGCGCCAAGGTAAGGGGGCGCCGAACGGCGCGCACGGAACTCGCCCTCCCACTCCCAGAGCCACTCTGGCCAAGTGAGGGCAGCTTCCGGGCGCGCCGTTACAAAGCTTTCCGCCCCCCTCCCTCAGCGTCCCTGGCTTGGCTTCAGCTGGGCACCTGCCCAGCAGCCGGGCAACCCAGGACACTGGGGGGCGGGGGGGGGCGGGCGGCTCCACATTCTGACTTCCGGCGTGCGCTGGACATCAGAACGTGGAGCCGTCTGACTGCCCTCCCCCCCCCCAGCATCCCGCCAAGCCAGGAGGACTTCAGGCGAGGGATAGGTAACGTGGCCTCATCCCCACCTGTCTCCGCCTACCTGGGGTGGGGTGGGGGTATGGGGGGGTGGGGGGGTGAAAGCAGCTCACCTTGCCTAGGGCGCAAAAAAGCCCGGCACCGGCCCTGATACCAGGAGCAGGCAGGGTCGACCGCGGGACGATCCTGGGATAAACCTTAGGTCTAGCTAAGGCCGGAGGCTAATTTCAACCAGTAATGTTGAGAATCAAGAGCATAGGACGTATTCTGTTACGTTACTGTAAAAGGTAACTCGGAGCTTTATCGCACCAGCGTTATACTGTGCAATCACTGCGAATTGCATGCAAAGGACTCTGAAGTTTTCCACCTTATAATCTGCTTTGATTGTGAAGTACTCCCAGGCATCCTGCCTTAATTGTGCAATAAAGCCAAAAGATTCGCCGTATTTAGCCCCTGCTTTTTGAGCGTCTCTTCCGAGCCGCTGCTGGGGTGCAGGAGCAGGATTTTAAAGAAATGCTTACACTGCGTAAGCTTTAAAGATAAAGGGCGTTACTAGACGAGGCTCTAGCGCGCGTTACCTTCCGCAGCCACGTCGAGGCTTCCAGATGACGTTCACGAGGATCCGCCGTTATCCTGCGGTGAAGCCTCTTTCTCCCGACTTTAAAAAAGTGAGTTGTAGTGCGCCTTTTCCTGCTGTCCCGCGGTAATTTGGAGTACGTGTGGGAGGATGTGAGGTCACTGCGGTCGGCACTGCTCAGGAAAAGGCGTGCTAAGGGGGAGTGGTCAGCGGCTTCGGTCAAGCCGCCTCCGCCATTTGCGCGCAGTCCGGCAGCTGGGGCAGCGCGGCGGAGCGGCTTTTTTTTTTTATTTCCCCAGTGACAGTTTGCGCAGGAACGGAGGACCGCAAAAGTGGCTGGTGACTCCTTGCGGTGGGCAGCTACCGTGGCCGCATAATGGCGGTGCTGTACGCTGCCTGTTAGTGTGGGTACCAGGCTGGCAGAGGGCAGAGCTGTTTGTGGGCTGCTGCCATGGCTACGGCCAGATGTGGGTTGGCTCCTTGGGATGGGGCACAGGGCACAGAGGCGGTCATCGCCGCCGACACCTCAGAGGCATGATGGGAGATGTAGGCACAGTGGCCATGCAGACGATTGACCTCGGGTCATATGACACCCGCCACGACCCCCATCAGGAAGTGAGCGCATCAATGTTGACCCTCAACAGCACCAGCAGCACTTCAGCTGGCACTGGCACTGCCGCCGCTGCCGCCGCCAGGGCCGGCGGCGGCATCGCTGACGGCTGCGCAAGTTTGCGGTCTTTCGGACGTGCGCAAACCGTGCAGCGAGCGAAAAAAAAAGCCGCGGCAATCAGGCCGGTGTGGCTGCGCAACCGTGCTCGCGGCGGCAGCAGCACAACCGGCGCAAACTTCCGCCATAAATCGAAGGCAGGTGTGGATCATGAGGCGTCACGGCTGAACGGGAAAAGCCGCTTTCACCGCTCCTCAACGACGGAACACCCGGTAGGTCTAGCAACGCCCAAAGACACCAAAATCGGCACAGTAATAGATATTAGGGAGAGCTTTAAGCATACCAAATTTGAATTGGATTGGGTCATCCGTTGATTTTTATATCATTTTTTTTACATTCCCCCCCTTCAACTCAGTTCTTGGTATGCAAAGGATCGCTGTCTCCCGGTAGCAAAAACAACAACCGCGAACGCTTAGCTCTACGGGGATAATCCGAGGGAAGCAGGTAGGCGGGATGAAGCTCAAAGAGAGAAAAATAAAAAATGACCTCTCTGTTTAAGAACAAATGACTGTTCATTTTTCGCTAAGCTCTCTCTCTCTCTCATCCCCCCTTCGCCCCTCTTTTTAATAACGCCTGTTTTGAGGTTTTAGCAATAGTGCAGGACTACGCAGCTGATACAAGTTCTTCACATATTAACAGCTCTCCTCTTTTGCTTTAATTCCAATTAATACTTCTGTGCAGGCAATTTATGTGTGTATCATCATTTGTGAAGTATAGTATAAATATTTTTCCTGCCGTGAAAAATAGAAGATGTTGTTCCAGGGGAACGGGTTCACGACCTCATTCCACTTACAAACCACTTGAAAATTGCTGGATCGTCTTGGCAAACTAATTAACAACCTTTTCGTTCGTTTGTTTGTTTGTTCTACAAATCCAAGCGCACGCAGAACTTGTATTTTTAACCCTTATAACTCGTACAGCAAACCATCTAGCCTGTTGAAGAGTTCTGGAGAACTCAAAAGCTTGCACCTTATTTTGTGACCGAATAAAGGACAATAGACCCTAATAAGTGTTTTGGAAAGTTTTGTTACCTTTGATGTTACATCTGTAGTTAAAAGATGCTTTTCATGGTAACTTTGTTTTAAAGGTTGCATATTAATGTCGGGTAAATAATGTGGGTACATGTGAACATGACATGAACAAGGAAAATTTACAGCTTTGCGTTTTCAGTGTATGCCCTCCGCCTCTTTAAAGGGAAGATTTAATAACACCCCTGTGCACCAAAGACTCTGCATCTGTGAGACCATTTCTAGATGAAGGTTTAGCCTGAGCTGATAGCCGGGCTCACCTCTGTGCGTCCAGATGATGCACAGGGGATCCCGGGGTCACCCCAGGCTAAGCCCTCCCTTGGCCCGGGATAACTGGCACTGGTTGTGGCCCGGTATTTCCGCAGCCCAGGGCTGCGGAAGGTCTAGCTAGTTCCGCAGCTTTTCCCGGCTATGCAGTTTACTCGCGTAGGAGTGCTGTGCCCATCGGGCCGGGGGGGGGAGTCACAGGGGGGGGAGATGGGGGCTGGGGTGGAAGAACAGACCCGGCGGGAGAGATGGGGGTGAAGAGCGGAGCCAGGGGGGGAGATCGCAGCCAGGGGGGGCAGAGGCGGCATCGGACATGGTGGGCGGATGATTGGGCGGGCGGGTGATTGGGCAAGCATGTCGGGCGGGGGTGCGATCGGGCGGGGGGGGCATCGGACATGGCGGATGGGGGAAGAAGAACAGGGCCAGGGTGGGTAGATCGCAGCCGGGGGGAAGGAGAACGGGGCCAGTGGGGAGATCATGGACGGGGTGGGGAGGAGAACGGGGCCAGGGGGGGAGATCGTGGATGGGGGGGAAGGAGATTTTTTTTTAAAAAAAACCACAAACCCACTTACCTTTCCTGGCTCCTGTGCTGCTGCTGCCGCTTTAAAAGTAAAAGAAAATGGTGGGCGCGACGGCTCTCCTCCAGAGCTCGTCGCGGCTCGCGTGTGAACAAGGGCGAGATCTCGCATTCTTCATAACGCGAGGTCTCTCCTCCTCTCCCCCGGATTTCCCACCAGGTCTAGCAAAGGCCTGAGTCAGGGGAAGTGGGGACATTCAACATTATCTGTTGTGATGCCCTTTATATACATCCCCTAGACAAAAAAATCTCGATTTCACTCTTCACGACTTTTCTAACTGACCTTCCCTTGAGCAAATCTGCGTCTTGCTGGCTGGCAATAATGTATTTATTTCTGCTCTGGTTGCAAAATTTGCTTTGGCTGCAAGTAAGTTGAGAGCGAGGCATCAAGACCATTTACAAGTATCGTAATGGGGAGCTGGAGATTTTGCCCTTCTTATATGTGTTAATTTATTTAAATATAAATTAAGCTCTTAATTTATGTAAATGTGATTTTGTATTTTTATATTCTTGTGGTTTTGTTTAGCTTTTTTATTTTATTTTAAATTATCTATTTTTATTCCATTTACTTACAGCTCATCTTTTTTCTTGTATTTTATTTTTCTAATTGTGGCCTTAGCTAGACCTACCTGATAGTCCATGACGGAGGAGGGAAGACCTCGCATTGTGATCAACGCGAGATCCCTCCTCCGTTTACACGTGAGGCGCGGCGACCTCAGGAAGAGAGGCGTCGTGCCCGCCATTTTTGTTTTGTTTTAAAGGAGCAGGAGTGCACGAACGGTCGTGCGCAAAGGTATGTGCTTTTTTAAAATTTAAATTAATTTCCCCGCTCCCCACACCCTGCCCCCGATGGGCGCAGCTCCTGGTCCTGCGCGAGTAATCGCACGGAACCAGGTCAAACCGCGGCAACGGGCCGTATGTTCCAGCCCGAGACCGCAGAAAAACCAGGCCCAAAGGGGAGGGCTTGATCCCAGGGCAAGGGAGAGAAGATCCCTCCCTGATCCTGGGATCCCTTGTGCATCATGTGGACGCACAGGGATGATCCTGGGGTTCGCCTCATGATAAAGCCCTGTCTAGCTAAGGCCTGTGTTAAAGTGTGATGACTTATCGCTCTTAGCAATAAAGATTTCATTCATTTGTTCTCAAGGAAAGAGAAGAATCCTCATCCCTCTCCTGCCTGCTGATTCTTCCCTACAAAGGCCTCCTAAGGCATTAATTCTTTCTGGCTTCCTCCTGCCCACCCTCTACTCCTGCCACTTGCCCTTACAGCTTCGGAGCCCAGTTGGGGAGACAACCTTCTTAAAAGAACTGTCAGGAGAAGGACGTTTGTATGGTAAAACTGGCAGGCAGGAAAAGGGTGTAACTAGTAGTAGAGATGGGGTACACACATACACACGGTCTAGGTTTGGATTGGCCGTGGGTAGTACGATTGAATTCCTCCCAAAATGGAAAAAAAAAAGAGAGGTTGTTCTCATCCCAATATTTTTGTGAACTGCAAAGAGAGTTATGGCTATAGGGCAGCACAGAAATATAATAAATGAATGAATGAATGACGAATATGGACCCGTCCCAGGAACGTTGAGCGTCCTCCATCAACACCCCCCCTCCACCCCAAGTCCAATCCTGCTGCACCATTATCTTTATTATTATTATTATTATTTATTTATTTATTTATTTATATAGCACCATCAATGTACATGGTGCTGTACAGAGTAAAACAGTAAATAGCAGTAGCAGGAACAGTAGCAGCAAGGAGGCCTTTGCCAAATCTCCGTTGCTTCCCTGCAATCTGGGATGGCCCCTGCCTGGCACTGGGGACTCAGGACATGTCACTTCTGGAACATCTGATGGACCTACAAGTTATTCCGGTGCTTGGAAGTCCACGTTGAGCATTCCAAGTGCCAGAGAAGAATGGAGGCTGGGTAGACTTTGCATGGGCCTTTGCCTACCTCTAGGTATGTTCTGTTGGAAGGGATGGGGGTGCCTAGGTTAGGGTGCAATCTTATGTAGGTTTAGGCAGAAATAAGTTCTATAACTCCCAGCATTCCTCAGCCAGCCCTGCTCATTATGAGCCAGGCCTGAACTTCAGGGGAGGTTGGGCTCAGATCATAATAGGTGTGCGGCTACGTGTGTTTGAATGTTTACATCCCCAGTTCAGCTCTCCCAGTTCAGCACCATCATTCATGATCCTTCTGTGCCAAATCCTGCCCGCCTCTGCATCCCACCAGCACAACACATTTGCTATGTTGGGGCAAGGGAGAGGGCTTTCTCTGTGGCGGCACCCTGGCTGTGGAAGGCCCTCCCCTTGGAGGCCCGACTGGCGCCAACGTTGATTGCATTTCGACGCCAAGTAAAAACATGGCTTTTTAACAAAGCCTTTGATGGTTAAACTCACTGGCACATTGTTTTAACTGTTTTAACTGTATCTATTGTTTTTAAATTATATATTGTTTTAACTTGGTTTATGGTTTAATTTGTTTTTAGCTGTGTATATTTACTGTTTTTATACTGTCTGCTTTTATCTGTACGCCGCCCTGAGATCTTATTGATATAGGGCAGGATATAAATGTTTTAAATAAATAAATAAATAAATAAATAAATAAATTAGCCTTATGGGACAAATAGAGGGTGGGGAACCCAGTGTTTCCAGTTTAACGTTTCATTCTGACCAACTACTCTTCCACTGTTAGAATTCACAGACATGTTTTTAAATTTCTGCTTTGGCGGTAGAAGGAATTTTAGGTTCTTTTTCGTGGTCTCTGTGCATCACACTATGGGCTCTGCGCTTGCGCTGAGCTTTGCCTCGGAAATACTTCTTAGCTGAGAAAACGTTAATTTAGGCGGGAACCCTCCCCCACCATCCACTGCGCATGACTGCGCGTGTTCCCGCCTTCCCCTCAGTTCCTTTGCGACCGCCTTAGCTGCTGCCTCGCAGGAATGCTTCTCCTCCTCATCCAAAAAGTTTGAGTAGCTGAGTTACCTATATAAATCTTCTTCTTCTATCGTTCCCTTTCTTCTATCGTTCTCTCTCTTTCTGGACTCTTCCTCTTCCTAAAAAAAAAAAAAAAAAAATCTTGTTAATAATTTCTCTTACTTCTACTTATCTTGTATGGCCCTTAAGGCACCCTTTCGAAAGTGCGTCCGTTGTGGCAACAAACTACCTGCAGCGGACGGCCACTCACTTTGTCTTTTGTGCCTGGGTGAATCCCACATAGTGGAAACGTGCCACTTTTGCCAAGGTTTCTCTAAACAAACCAGAAGGCACAGAGCAGACAGACTAAAAGCTGAACTCTGGAAACAAACACTCCAAAAGGTCCATAATCCAAAAACTATGGCTTCCTCTACTACACCCGTACAAGACGCGATATCGACCGAACCCTCAACATCGGCACCACGCAACAATCCATCGACATCGAAGCGCTCCCTTGCCGTATCAACGGCAAAAAAGCTAGCAAAGAAAGCAAAAACTGCTAAGTCTCCTCCTACCGTACAAGACAAACCAAAGAAAAAGAAACTCAAATCCGCAAAATCGGGCATGCCTCCGCCACGCCCAGCGGCTACAACAGAGAGTTCTAACCCAGCAGAATTCCCGGCTGTTGAACTACTCTCGACAGTTTCAGAAGGGGAAATTCGAGAATTACCGACACCTACTCAGCTATCGAATATTCCCCTAACTCAAAGGGACCCGCCCGACTTAAACACAAGGCGCGGCCGCTCTCCTCCACATCGATCTACATCCCGACCTACATCTAGGGCAAGATCAAGAGAACACAGTGAAACCTGCTCCCGATCGGAACGCTATGAGCGAGATAGACGCCTCTCCAGATCACGGTCTCGATACCGATCACCGTCAGCCTATAGCGATAGATACGCTAACAGACGTCGACACTATTACCGTAGCAGATCCAGATCCCCATATCGTGATCACGATCGCTACTCTGAGTATTCATACCCTCCGAGGCATTATGAATACTATTACAACAGGAGACCATCTCACCATGACGATCGTAACTCACATCGCCCTCTTCAGGCAAAAAACCTGCCAACGACATCGACTAATACAGACGCAGGTCGATTACCAACCCAACCAACACGCGAGGAAACACGCGCAACCTCGCCAAGGTCTCCAATACTCGTTGACGACTATGAGTCTGACGCCTCTTCGACATCGGATCAACAACCTTCTCTGCCCTCACCCGACAATAACCTCGGCCCCAAAGAAAGAGGGTCACCTTCCGAAGAGATGGGCTCTTTCGCAGAACAGATACTCTGTATGGCTCAAGCCCTCGGTGTCGATGCACAGCAACAACAAGAACAACTTACAGACCCTATCTTCGAACCAATATTCACTGAGGCATCAGCCCCAGTAGAAATTCCATTTGCACCTACTCTACTCCAGGCTATTAAACAGACTTGGACCTCTCCCTCTCTAATGACGCCGACATCACGTCGCTTAGAATCAATGTACAGGGTTCAAAAGAAAGATGTAGAATTTCTCTTTACTCACCCACGCCCGAACTCGATAATAGTCGAATCATCCCACTCAAGGTCTCAGAAGCTCCACTCTTCCCCTGTTGACAAAGAGGGTAGAAGATTAGATTTCCTTGGCAGAAGAGCTTACTCCGCATCAGCTCTAGGCTTACGTGTCACAAACTATCAAGCCCTCATGTCTCTGTATCAGTTATTTCTTTGGGACAAAATCGGCTCATTGTGTGATTACTTACCGGAAGACCACAGAGAACTAGCTCGCGTATTCCAATCAGAAGCCTCGCGACTTTCAAAACTACAAATCAATACGACTCGACACCAGACAGATTGCTTTGCAAAACTGATGATGGGCTCTGTAGCCCTTAGACGCCACGCTTGGCTTAGATCGGCAGGAATGGCACCTGAGGCACGTTCTAGAATAGAAGAATTGCCTTTTGATGGCGATGGACTATTTAATGCTTCCACAGATGAAAAAATGGACACAGTCCAAAAAGCCAGAAACAATGCAAAAAAGATGGGATTAGGCCAGCAAAACCAACCCCAACAACAAAAAGGTCGTAAGTGGTTCCGCCAATATCAAATGTACCCTCAAAGACCAACGGACAAAACACCAAGATTCCAATCTTCACAATCTTTTCAACGGAAACCATATCCTCCAACCAACCGTTTCCGACCTCAACAGAAACCGGACAACTCACACAAGCGGCGTCTTTGACTCACCCATACACAACGACCAATACCTTGCATTCAGCGATCGTCTATCCAAATTTTACCACGCCTGGGAAACCATCACCACAGACACCTGGGTACTCCAAATCATCCTCCACGGATACAAAATCGAATTCGAGACCCTCCCTCCTCTCGGTACAGTAAAGATTACAACCCCCTCTGTCACACTCACCCAAGAAACTACCGCTCTTCTCTCAAAAGGAGCTATAGAACGCACTCCACTCGAATCCAGCCACACGGGGTTTTTCTCCAGATATTTCACCGTACCGAAAAAGGATGGGGGTCTCCGACCCATATTAGACTTAAGAAATCTAAACAGCTTTATTCGCCCCAAAAAGTTCAAAATGACGACGCTAAACAACATCTTACAACTTCTAAGAAGGAATGCATGGTTTGCGGTCATAGACCTAAAAGACGCTTATTTTCATATTTCCATTGCCGAGACACACCGCCACTACCTCCGATTCGCCATCAGAGAAGACATTTATCAATTCTGCGTACTTCCCTTCGGACTCAGCACGGCCCCACGAGTATTCACCAAATGCATGGCCGTAGTCTGCGCCCATCTCCGCCTATCCAATGTCGAGGTATATCCATACCTAGACGATTGGTTACTGACATCGGATTCAAAGGAAACTCTGTACCACAACATTTCCCTCATGCTTCAAACTCTAAACACTCTAGGACTTTATGTAAACATCGAAAAGTCAATCCTACAACCAACTCAATCCATAAAATTCATAGGAGCAAGACTAGAATCTCCTTCAGGAAGAGCATACTTACCTCAAGATCGAGCGTACCATCTAATCTACAAAACAAAAGCTCTCATCATGAAACCACGCACATCAGCTCACAAGATCCAACGCCTCCTCGGTTACATAGCATCAACTACCACAGTCGTACAATGGGCCAGGTTCCACATGCGCCCTCTACAACTCTGGTTTCTTCAGCACTACGACAAAGATCGCGATTCAAAAACACACTTCCTCAATGTCCCTCCCATCGTTATCAACAGCCTACAATGGTGGACAAAGCCACATCACCTTTTAGGTGGAGTTCCTTTCCAACAACCGGCCCCATCCAGAATACTTACCACCGACGCATCCACAACAGGATGGGGAGCCCATTGCGGATCATTACAAATCCAAGGCCAATGGACGGCCAAAGAGGCTACCAACCACATCAACTTCTTAGAACTAGAAGCAGTCCGGAAAGCCCTCAAAGCATTCGAGCCATACATCAAAGATCACCATGTCCAAGTACTCACCGACAACACTACAGTGTTATGGCACATCAACAAGCAAGGGGGCACAAGATCCCCAAAACTAGTCGACCTCACTCTTCAAATCCTCAAATGGTCCATCCCCAAGAACATTTACCTGTCCGCTCTTCACATAGCAGGAACCGACAACACTCTCGCAGACTCCCTCAGTCGCACATTAACTCTTCACCATGAATGGCAGATGTCAAATGCCATACTGCATCAAATCTTTCAAACCTGGGGTCAACCAACAGTAGACCTATTTGCTACAGCAGAGAACGCTGTATGCGAACGGTTCTGCTCCAGAGGAGGACTAGGTCACAAATCCATGGGAGACGCATTCATACACAAGTGGACCAGCACCCTCTTCTATATATTCCCACCTTTCCCACTATTAAACAGAGTAATCACAAAAATCATACAAGACGAAACGAACTGCATTCTAATCGCACCGTGGTGGCCCAGACAAACATGGTTCTCACAGCTGATGCGCCTTGCCAACGGTCACGCCTATCGACTACCTCTGACTCCATCACTTCTATCATGCAACCACGGCCAAATCCTCCACCCCGATCTACACAGACTCAAACTGACGGCATGGAGGATCAACCACAATCACATCTAGACAACAACACGCTACCCCTACCACCTGAAGTCCAACACGTTCTATCCGCATGTGTAAAACAATCCACCAAGACATCTTATGCCAAAAAATGGGCATCCTTCCGTACATTTGCAATGGCAAACTCCTTTCAATCTGATCAGTGCTCCATCGCTGACATATTAACTTTCCTACGACAACTTTACGACAAAGGACTAAAATATTCCTCGATTCGTGTCTACCTAGCCGCTATATCTGCACATCGAGGAGAGATTCAGCATAGATCCATCTTCTCCACTCCAATAATAAAGAGATTCTTAAGGGGTCTCAAAAACTTAATACCTCCAGTTAAACCTATTACCCCCAACTGGAGTCTATCTGTAATTCTGAATGCATTGACAAAAAGACCATTTGAACCTCTTGCTACGGCTCCTATACACCTTCTCTCTTGGAAGGTAGCATTCCTAGTAGCAATAACGTCAGGAAGAAGAGCAAGTGAGCTCTCAGCCCTTCGCATCGACCCTCCCTTCACCATTTTCCATAAAGATAAAGTTGTCCTAAGACCAGACATCGCTTTCTTACCTAAGATAGTGTCGGATTTCCATATCAACCAGAACATTGTCCTCCCAACATTCTTCCCTTCTCCATTGACGAATCTAGAGAAAACATTACATTGTCTCGATGTCAGGAGAGCACTGGCATTCTACAAAGATAGAACAAAGACATTTCGAAAGTCCCAAAACCTCTTCATATGCTATGGGGGCAAACAAAAAGGACAAACACTCTCCACTCAAAGACTTGCTCAGTGGATAGTGCAGACTATCTCTCTAGCTTACCGTCTAGCTAAACTACATCTCCCACAGGGAGTGCGTGCACACTCCACCAGGAGCCTAGCCACTTCCACTGCCTTCGCAAGAGGAATTTCACTAGAGGACATCTGCAAAGCAGCGACATGGTCACGTCCTCTAACTTTCGTCAAGCACTACAGCATTGACATCCGCTCTCGCAGAGACTCTTCATTCGGCAGAGCAGTGTTATCAGCTGTACTCCAGTGACACCTCCCCACCACCGGTGAGTGTTAGCTTGGTAATCGCCCATAGTGTGATGCACAGAGACCACGAAAAAGAAATGCATGTTGCTTACCTGTAACTGTAGTTCTTTGAGTGGTCATCTGTGCAGTCACACAACCCTCCCACCATCCCCACTTCGGTGTCATACACTGAAGGATTATCCTCTCGGTACCAAGATCGTTAGTCGGTCTCAAAGGAACTGAGGGGAAGGCGGGAACACGCGCAGTCATGCGCAGTGGATGGTGGGGGAGGGTTCCCGCCAAAATTAACGTTTTCTCAGCTAAGAAGTATTTCCGAGGCAAAGCTCAGCGCAAGCGCAGAGCCCATAATGTGACTGCACAGATGACCACTCAAAGAACTACAGTTACAGGTAAGCAACATGCATTTTTTCATTAATTTCTTCCTTCCTTTCCCTGAAAAGCATTTATTTGATGTGTCTCATTTCCCAGAAACAAAACTATCCCACATTTGTCGTTAACCCTTAATGTGGGACTCCTCCTTCTCCTCCTCTTCTTCTTCTTCTACCCCCCCAAACCAAAAACTTCCTGACTTGTTATTATGCAGCAAATTGCCATAATTGTGGAGCTACTTGTATGTTGCTGTTTTCATTAAAAGAGAGGTGGGAAAGTATGGTAACTATAGTAGCTGCTCTGAATTAGCATGGAACTTGAATACAGAAAGGCCTCAAGGTGCTCTATCACCTTGTAATAGTCAGGGGAAGGTTCTTCCCCTGGCACCAGTTTAAGGGGCTATTCCGCACTATAAAGCCATGACGCTCTAGCCGAGGAAGCCGGCCATCCCTTCACGTTTAGGCAGGAGGAATGGGGTAAGCCTTGGGGCTGTATTTTTAAGGCTCCATTAAAAGTGCACAAGTTGTAAGCCTGAGGTCAGGACTTGCCACATTATTAATCGTTATAATTCTTGAGACTTTTAGAGCTGAAGAACAGGATAAAAATATTGTAAATAAATAAGAAGGCCAATTGAACTCCCCAGGGACTTACTTCCGAGGAAGATCGCATAAGCTGGCACTGGGGCATTGCAAGGCCCTTAAAAGATTCAGAGCCCGGGCACACAGGACGCATATCTGCAAATGCTAATTTTTTTAAAAAATGCTAATTTATACATAATAGCACTCTTCAAGGACTTGAAAGATTATCACACGGGAGGGCCAGGATCTCTTCTCGATCCTCCCAGAGTGCAGGACACGGAATAACGGGCTCAAGTTAAAGGAAGCCAGATTCCAGCTGGACATCAGGAAAAACTTCCTGACTGTTAGAGCAGTACGACAATGGAAACAGTGACCTAGGGAGGTTGTGGGCTCTCCCACACTAGAGGCCTTCAAGAGGCAGCTGGACAACCATCTGTCAGGGATGGTTTAGGGTGGATTCCTGCATTGAGCAGGGGGTTGGACTCGACGGCCTTGTAGGCCCCTTCCAACTCTGCTATTCTATGATTCCATGATTCTATGATTGAGCAGGAGGTTGGACTCAATGAACTTAGAGGCTCCTTCCAACTCTACTATTCTATGATTCTACGATACTGTCTCTGATAGTGGTGTTATAATATGTAGCCAACATGAGCAGTAGCCATTGATAGCATTAGGCTGTGTGGATTTGTCAAATCCCCTTTTAAAACCATCGAAGTCGATGGCCATAACTACTTCTTGTGGCATCAAACTCCATTGTTTCATTACGTACATCGTCATTATTTTTGACTCTAGTTCTGCAGGTAGTGTCAGGATTGAGCATCTCCTGGTTCAGCCAAACCACTTGCTGAAGGTTTCTGAGGATATGTTGAGTTTAGCAGCAATCTGGTTATGTGTTAGTTTATTGACCAGGGCCACATCCAACCCTCTTCCTCCTGTCCTCCAGCAGTCAACTCCTGGTGATGTCACCATCTATGCACCGTATTAAAAAGTGTTCATGTTCCTTGGCTAAACATCTCTTACATGTACATTTTAAAAGCTCTCTGATGAAATGTCCTGGCTTCGGGAAGTCTTGGGCACTTTTCCCATTGACTTCACTCTCAAACTCCAACTTAGAAACGCACGCAATGATGTTCCCAGTGCATCCTGGGACAATAAAGGTTGCTGTCCAACCCACAGCGCTTATAAATCAAGACACTCTTAGGCAACGACAGAGGCAGGGACTGCTTGAAACTGGTCAGGTGCGAGATGTCAAGGAAGCAGGTGGCCATGTTGCCACTACAATTGGAGAGAGAACAAGCCAGTGGGGGAACGCCCCCGAATCACTAGTAGTACCCAGAAGAGAGATTTGTTTCAGAAGACTCCTTTCACAACCTTGGCGAGAGCACAGGCATTGTCTGGATTTATAGTTGGTCTGCATGACGGATGCTTGGAGGCCTCGTCCAAATGCTGACCTCTGGAAAACACAGAGGAATGATACAGCTTCCTGTTCCAAGGTCTAGTCCTCTCTGCTCTGCATCCGGTAGTTTGCTCCCTTCTTTAGTAAAGGCCCACACGTGGACGAAGAACCATTCCTATCAGCTAGAACAGGGGTGGGCAACTTGTGGGCCTCCAGATGTTTTGGCCTCCAGCTCCCATCAGCCTTTGCCACCACGGCCAATGGTGAGGGAGGATGGGGGGTTATAAGCCCAAACATCTGCAGGGCCACAAGTTGCTCAACCCTGTTAACATTCTGCACATCTGCAAGGCTGTCTGTCTGGTGGTGTCTCCATCCTCTGCACCCTCCTAATCGTGATTTACTAGTAGAAAGCTTGAAACCTAGGAAGCTCTTTGGTCTTCCTAGCCCAGGACTGTCAACACTGACTGGCAACAAAGGTTTCAGGCAGGAGTTTTCCAGCCCTCCCTAGAGAAGCCGGGGACTGAACCCGGAATCTTCTGCATGCAACGTGGGGGCTCTTACCCCACTGAGCTACAATCGTTCCCCTAAGCTAAGAAAGTCCAGATGGCCCCATTCACAACTATTGGACCAGGTGGCCGTTTTTCATAGTGGAGGATGACACACACGCGGCACATGCTGGTTCCAGGTAGGAGTTACTTAGGCCTTAGCTAGACCTAAGGTTTATCCCGGGATCGTCCCAGGGTCATCCCTGTTCATGTAAATGACACACAGGATATCCCGGGAGCAGGCAGGGACGACTCCGGGATAAACCTTAGGTCTAGCTAAGGCCTTAGAGAAAGGGTGGCATTTTGGACTAAGGAGATCTGAGCCAATTTCCTGCATGGCAGTGAAACCCTCTCGATGGTTTAGGGCAAGGCCCTTTCTCTTATTCTTGCCAACCTCAAAGGACTGTTGTAAGACAGGCTTCCCCAACTTGGCTATGCTGGCTGGAGAGTGGTGGGAGTTGTAGTATAGCTCTTTGGGTGATTTGGAGAAGGTCCTGTAAGTTTAAACTGGGGCCTCATCTACACCAAGCAGGATGAATGTGTTATATAAAAGGCAGGAGCCACATCAAGCAGGATATAGCAGTATGAAAGTGGTATGTGGTATATGTGTCAATGGGCCCCCACAGTTGTCAGTGCACTTCAATTCTGCTATAAAGCAGTCATGGGGCTCCTGCCTTTTCGTATATACCGCTTTCATACTGTTTTCATAGTGAAATATCCTGTTTGGTTTAGATAAGGCCTGGGAGTTAGGGGTAAATATAGTAAATTAAAATAAAGTCGCTTCACGTTATCATAAGACAAATGCTTGTCTACATGGATCCTAGACAGGGTTTCCTTTTAGGATGTGTGTGTATGTGTGTGTGTGTGTGTGTGTGTGTGTGTTGGGGCTGGGGGGGAGGGGGAGGGAGAGCTGGCCTTCTGAGGGCTGGGGATGTATGAGAATTGCATTTGTGGGGATGAAAACCCGACGGATTTCCCCCCCCCTCTGATTTGGCCATTCCCCCCACTGCTTCTGTGGTGAATCAAACAAATACACAGATTCCTTTTTTCCTTTTTCTTTTTAATGGCAGCAACTTGTGCAATTTTGGGGAAAGGGCCTTGATGCCAGAAATGATGAGGCGGCACTATAAAAATGCTTTAAATAAATAAATAAATAAATAAATGCTTTAAATAAATAAATAATAATAAATAAACTTGAAATTTGTGCAAATCGTGTTGTCATTCCGTTTTGTTTTTTATGAATCGTGATGTTGTGCAGTTGCACATGACCGCAAGTCTGACAGTCCATCAGGGAGCCCCCCTAGAGGCATATTCTCGCCTTGTCAATATCTTTGCCAGTTTCACCATCTCCACACACTACTTTGTTTAGCCCAGCAGAGCTATATTCCATATGTGTCAAAGAACTTGTCAATGGAAAGGATGAAACTGACATGGAGACTGAAAAGAGAGGAATATGTCCTCTTGTGTGGCTGCAGAGTGGACAGGCGGACTTGCGATTGTGCACACTTGTGCAAGATTGCCATTTTTAAATTAAAAAAAAAGACACCATTTGCACAAATTTCAAGACCCCTAAATTAAAAATATTTGCGCAAATTACAATTTGTGCTAATGGACGAACACCCCAAACTTGTGTAAAATATTTCCAGATTTGGGGTGGGGGGTGGAATCCACTGCAGTACACTGCTGCTTACTGGGCTTAAACAGAATGGAATTCCCAGCATTGTGTATCCCTACCAAGGACACTTATTTTTAAAATTGTTCTTGGCATAGCGTTAGAAAAGTTTACAACCCGTGTGTGGAAAAACCTGGCGGTCAGGGAGCGGATTAATCTCTTTAATGCACTTTTTAACTGTCTGAGCATGAATGCAGTCCAGATGTGTCAAAAGTAAAAGAGGGGACTTCATTTTCGAAAATTGCTGAGCTCTTGGTTTTTTGAAACTGGGCTCGATTTAAGCATCGCACATTGAGCGCCCAGATGTGGAGATTTCCAGGAGACTCTGGCATTGGCTGGTGCCACACTCTGAAACCAAGACAGCCTACTTGGAAGCAAGATTCCCAGGGAACATACTTCAAAGTAATTGTGCTTAGTCGTGCTGCCTTAGCTATTTAAATACTTCTTCCTCTTTTAGGCTGTTCACACAACCAGGAACTATGGGTGTTTTTTGAATATATATATATATATATATATATATATATATATATATATATATATATTATTATTAATTATTGCATTTATATCCCAACTTTTTCCCTCTTGCAAGTTACCCAAAGTGGCTTACATGGTCTTCCTCCTCTCTATTTTATCCTCACATCAACCCTGTGAGGTAGGGTAGGTGGAGAGTCAATGACTGGCCCAAAGTCACCCAGTGGGCTTGATGGGTGAGCAGGAACTTGAACCCAGATCTCCCGAGTCCCAGTGTGCAGCATTCTCCCTGCTGCACACACTGGCTCTCGGTTATATCGGTGTTGTTACCCTGACAACTCTGCTTTGACCAGGTCCGGGTGGGCGGACGATGAAGCAATGGAGGGTCCCTCTTTCACAAGTTGTCCTTTGCTTTCCCTTGTAATGATACATACAAAGAACGTAGGAAGCAGCTGCATTATTGAGTCAGACCAGCGATTCATTCAGCCCCTTTGCTTTTCACCCTGACTGACCCGGTCTCCAAAGTGCCGCACCTCAGCCTTATGTATATATGTATTCATAGAATCATAGAATAGTAGAGTTGGAAGGGGCCTAGAAGGCTATTGAGTCCAACCCCACATTATACATACCCCACATTCCTATCTGATAGTGCCAGATATTGACTGCTAGTATTTTAGGTTATAATGTAATCACTGAAATTAACCTTGTGACTTAGGCATGTATGTTACTGTTGCGATAGCAAAGGGTAGGTGCTACAAATAAATGGTGCACCCCTAGAGTGACCCACTGACTGACTCCTTGGTTGAGCAAGGACTGTACCTTGAATATTTTGAATATTTCAAATAATGTGTGTTGCTATATGTGAGCAATTCTGTATTTTGTAATGGTTTTTTGTGCTACAAACAAATAAACTATTCATTCATACCCCACATTTTTACCCTCCCCCCGAAAATGGTGTTCGAGGCAGCTAACAGTAATAAAACAAAGAATAAAATAAATGCAGCTAAAACAATCATAAAAACTAATAGATTAAAACAATTACAAACACAACAGTAAATATAATATAAAAGTAGCAACCAGCCCAAAAGAACAACGTTACATGAACAGAACAGCTTACATGCCCAAAGCTTGTGTAAATAGAAATATATTTGCCAGCTGGCAGAAGGGGCGAAGCACCACCTAGGTTCCCTCGGCCTGGAGTTCCAGAGCCTGGGAGCAATCACCGAGAAGGCCCTGTCTCTGATGGCAGTGGAACCGAGAGAAGGAACTCCCTAGAAGATCCTAAAACTGGGCGGGCTCATATGGGAGAATGTAGTCTTTCAGGTATTCTGGTCCCAAATGTTTCCTATCTAGCTGGCAATGGAGACCCCTGAAAGTACTGGCAATACTGGAGATGGCAGAGACTGAACTTGGGACTTTCTCCGTGAAAAACAGGTGCTCTGCCATGGAGCCATGGGGCTCGTTTACACCAAGCAGGATATTCCACTATGAAAGAGGTGTCAAAGCAGTATAAAAGTGTTGGGGCCCATGACACATAACATATACCACTTTTATACCACTTTCATAGTGTTATATCCTGCTTGGTGTAGATGTGTCATGGGCCCCAACAATTGTCAGTGCACTTCAGTACCACTATAAAGCAGCAGTGTGGCTCCTGCCTTTTACGTACCGCTTTCATACCATTTTCATAGTGGAATATCCTGCTTGGTGTAGATAAGCCCATGGCCTCTCCCTGCTTCAGCTGTGACATCGAATATTAGAGCAGTACGACAATGGAATCAGTTGCCTGGTGAGGTTGTGGGCTCTCCCACACTAGAGGCCTTCAAGAGGCAGCTGGACAACCCTCTGCCAGGGATGCTTTAGGGTGGATTCCTGCCTTGAGCAGGGGCTTGGACTCGATGCCCTTGTAGGCCCCTTCCAACTCTGCTATTCTATGATTCTATGATTCTACTGGAGTGGAGGGAAGACCATGATGTGGGTGGAGCAATTGGACACGGCAACCGTTGACTTGTGATTTGGCCCAGCACTCCTTTCAAAGCGGCCTGTCTGTGAACCTAGTTGCTGACCAGGAAGGCTGTTTTCAAATGTAAATGGCTCATGAAAATATGGCGATAGATATCTGGACAAGGCAGCCCATTCAGTCTCATTCTCCCTATGTAGCAAAGAGTGGTTTTGCACATGATACCTGCAGCACTTTTGATGTTCTTTGTCTATAGTGATTCAGTTTGACGTGTTCCTCTTTCAACTCCACATTGAGAGCAATCACTCATGTGCACCACAAGTAGCCACAGAGAGGTTCAGAAGCCTCTTTCAGCCCATCCTGGGGAACCCTGTTATGTCCTTTAATTGAGGAGGAGGCAGCGGCGGTGGCCAGGGAAGCTGTTCTCCATGTAGAGAAGCGCAAAGTGCCCATTTGTTGCCAATGTCCTGCCGAACGCATGGAACTCAGACTTCACTCAGAGCCGAGGCTGATGGAACATTTCCTGCTGTTCGACTTCCAGTGGAAATCCCCTGGAAATGAGAGAAAGGCCCAATGATCATACTATGTTCCCACTGAACGCCAGTCGGTAGCAGACTTTTAAAACACTGCTGGGCAAAGAAACGGATGGATTTCCAGAAGGAGGTGGTGGTGGAAGAGATGGAGAGACAGATGAGATTCCAAAAAGCCGGCGAGAATTCAGCGCTGCTTTGCCAGGCCTCAGTGCCCAGCAGTGGCATGAGATGAAGTCTGGATCAAGCCAAGCCTCATGACATCACCGAGGCTGGGCTGGTTAATGTGCAAAAAGGCCCAGAGCTCCAGAGAGAGACAGTAGCTGCGGTTGAAAACCGGGGACTGTGAAACGCCGTGCCAAAGCTGCTTGCTGTGTCCAACACAAGCAAAAACTCCAAGCGAGAAGGATCCGTCTCTGGGAAACCTCTTCTTGTTTTGAGGTAGCTCCTCCGATTCTTTGGAAGCGCAACTTCTTTGTTTATGGAACGAGAACCCCAGGATGACTCCTGCTCTTGAATGGTCAGGCCCTTTGCCAAAGTCCGATGTAGTCAGTGGAAAGAAACGTGTGTGTGTGCGCGCGTGCGTGTGGTTTGAATTTGATCTGTTCTTCCTACAGAGCCAGTTCCCTTTCTGCCAGCATCCAGATGGGGTGATCAGCCTGTCTGTCTCTGTATATTCCCTCGACACCTTCAAATATCAACACGGCATGGCCAAGCAGCCCCCTCCTCACTACCTGGGACGGCTCTGCCAGTAAGAACCACTCGCTGAGCAGCGCAAGGGTCCTCAGGTCCTGGGAGTGTAGTTCTCCTCCCCTCCCAAAGTGCAGGACTTCATTTATTTCTCCTACAAATATATATACATATATTTGAAAAGTCTGGACTCAGGTCACCTTGGAGAGGGAGCCTTGTTGGCCTCCCACCGCTGAAGTTCTAGGCTGGTCTTCAGAAACCGTCCTCTGGAGGGGGCTTTGAAAGCAGAACACACAGCCAGGGCAGCTAGAAACATAGAAAGTTGCCTTACACGGACTCAGGGCCTCACGCTACCATTTCCAACACTGACTGGCAGCGGATCTCCAAGATTTTAGGCAGGATTCTTTCCTAGCCTGACCTGAGGGTTGCTGACCTGAGATGCTGAGAGTTGAAGCCAGGATCTTCTGCATGTAACGCAGGCGTCCCACCCCCGTGCTACGGCCCTCTGTCACACTGTATGGGGCCATAGCTAGACCTCAGGTTTATCCCTGGATTATCCAGGGGTCAAACCTGTTCATCTAGGTGACGCACAGGGGATCCAGTGCTCAGGCAGGGGCGAACCCTGGATGATCCCAGGATAAACCTTAGGTCTAGCTGTGGCCACAATGTAACGTGCATTGTTGGTAAGAATTCATTGTATTTCATAGGAATGTCATTCCTAATTGGCTGTGTATGCTGACTATAAGTGATCAGCAACAGATGTGATGAGTTCTGTGTGCGTGCTGAGATAACCGAGTAGTGGAATGCGTTCTTGGAAATAAGAGAAAACATTCTCGGAGCAAGGCCGCCACAAGCGGGTTGGTCAAGTACTGGAACCAGAAAGCCTCTTAGCTTGGCAGGGATAATAATAATAATAATAAATTATTATTATTATTATTATTATTATTATTATTATTATTATTATTACCCGCCTCTCCACTTTGATCGAGGGGCGGGGAACAACAGTAAGTATAAAATACATAATTTTATACTGTATTTCAAAATTGTGTTTTTAACCTGTTGGATGTTTTTTGTGGTTTTAATTTTTGTGAACCGCCCAGAGAGCTTCGGCTATTGGGCGGTATAAAAATGTAATAAATAAATAAATAAATAAAATATAAAATGCCTTCATCCAGGTGTTACTGGTGTCAGTGGTACACCTGGCTACATTGAGGCCTTAGCTAGACCTAAGGTTTATCCCGGGATCATCCCTGTTCATGCAAATGACACACAGGATATCCTGGGAGCAGGCAGGGACCACCCCGGGACGATCCCGGGATAAACCTTAGGTCTAGCTAAGGCCTGAGAGTAATAGGAGTAGTGGTGAAACTACCTCTTCTTCTTCCTGCTCCATCCGACTGGCTAGCTTCCCAAATTTGGATGGGTGTATCTGCGATTCACCATATCACCATATCAAGAGACACTACAGTGGTTTTAAGGACAGACCCCACTCGGTGATAGATTTGCAAATCTTTACTGAGTGTTTTGGGCTTCAAAACAAGGGTGCTTGGCTGGAGGACGTGGTCTTGCACGTACTCTGAGGCGGTGTCGAAAACGTTCAGCCTGAGGGCCAAATTCTGTTTCGCAGATGCTCACGGGTGCTGTGTTCCAATAGTGGGCGGGGCTGAAGTCACTAGAGGTGGAGCGAACCCACCCCTTACCCCCAAATACCAGCATATTTTAGCTTGAAGCTCTTAGTGACAGGGCTTAAGCCTTAGGGGAGACATTTCAACCATTTAGGATTTGTGGTGGGGGAGCTGTGCAAAAGCCGGGGAACTACCAAATGCTTGGAGTCATGGCAAAAGGGTGTAGCCACCTGGGGAATACCCAGAGGGCAGACTTGTGGGCCCAGGTGGGCTGACTTTGACCCCAGGCCTGAACCCTTGAGCTGTAGCATGGGAGATTTCCCCTGACAACGCCGAAGCCAAGAATGCGATGAGAACTGTTTTGTGATATTGGGATCCACTGAACCTCATTTAAGAACATCTTTTGTGCACCAGTTGGCTTAGCTTTTTTATTTCTGGACAGGCCAGTGAGTCCCTCCATTTGGTGGCGGTTTTTCATTCCGATGTTTTGATCTTGACAAGGGGTGCTAGATATATACCAATGGCACCTCCTGATCTCACAACCTGCATGTAGTGAAACCAGCTCTACTAACACCACGTTTTGCCTGGTGTACCACCTTGTCTACACCCCTTTAAGCCAAGCTTTTGGATAACAAAGCCCTATGAAGAGAGACTGAAAGAACTGGGCCTGTTTAGCCTGGAGAAGAGAAGGCCGAGGGGAGACATGAGAGCACTCTTCAAAGACTTAAAAGGTTGTCACACAGAGGAGGGCCAGGATCTCTTCTCGATCCTCCCAGAGTGCAGGACACGGAATAACGGGCTCAAGTTAAAGGAAGCCAGATTCCAGCTGGACATCAGGAAAAACTTCCTGACTGTTAGAGCAGTGCGACAATGGAACTAGTGACCTAGGGAGGTTGTGGGCTCTCCCACACTAGAGGCCTTCAAGAGGCAGCTGGACAACCCTCTGCCAGGGATGCTTTAGGGTGGATTCCTGCATTGAGCAGGGGGTTGGGCTCGATGGCCTTGTAGGCCCCTTCCAACCCTGCTATTCTATGATTCTGTGATAGTCTGAACATGCTCTGGGTTGCTCTCCTTGAAGCAGGCTTTGGTTCCTCTTCTTTTATGTCCGGAGCATTGATGGCCCAGCTTTCGAACATGGGGGTTTCCTTTACAAGCATTGCTTCCAGTTTCCATTAATTCTGGGAATAATGCCATGGCCAATAAGAAATGTAGCCAAATGACCCAAATGTCATTGGCCAGCTTGAGAAAGTTGGCACTTGAAAGCTCTCTCTCTATGCCTTTGCTGGTTTGTAAGTTTATATGTTATTTTACCCTGTAGTATTCTGAGGAATATATGGAGTAGCGCCTGAGGAAGGGTCTTTGAATTGGATCATGTTGTTGGGCTATAATATTAAAAGCATCTGGTTCGCTACAAGAGCACGTCTTTTCCAGGGACCAAACTAGATGAGATACTAGCGCACAACTTTATGATGTAAGTCACAGTTTCAGGGGAGTAGCATTGGGCCACAACGGGCCGGGGGTGGGGGGGAGAGTTTATTTAATTTTAAACCCACCATTCCAGAGAGAGAGAGAAAATACTGCCATGTTTCTTACAAAAAGCATCTGGCCAGCACAAGATGTATTGATTGGTTGATTTGTACCCTGCCTGTGTCTACCAAGAAAAAGGTCACTCAAGGCAGTTTAGGGTTATAAATAAAACAATTAAAAGAATAATAAGACAAATGCATTAAAATCCGATTAAAAACACAGCAACAACAGAGTAAAAACAGCATACAGCTCAGCAGATCTGCTTGCTCACCAAAGGCCTGCTGAATATGAGCCAACAGTGCGATATGGCTGCAAGAAAGGCAAATGCTAGTTTGGGCTGCATTAATAGAAGTATAGCTTCCAAATCATGTGAGGTACTGGTTCCTCTCTCTTCGGCCCTGGTTAGGCCTCATCTAGAATATTGCGTCCAGTTCTGGGCTCCACAATTCAAGAAGGACGCAGACATGCTGGAGCGTGTTCAGAGGAGGGCAGCCAGGATGATCAGGGGTCTGGAAACAAAGCCCTATGAAGAGAGACTGAAAGAACTGGGCATGTTTCGCCTGGAGAAGAGAAGATTGAGGGGAGACATGATAGCACTCTTCAAATACTTAAAAGGTTGTGACGCAGAGGAGGGCCAGGATCTCTTCTCGATCCTCCCAGAGTGCAGGACACGGAATAACGGGCTCAAGTTAAAGGAAGCCAGATTCCAGCTGGACATCAGGAAAAACGTCTTGACTGTTAGAGCAGTACGACAATGGAATCAGTTACCTAGGGAGGTGGTGGGCTCTCCCACACTAGAGGCCTTCAAGAGGCAGCTGGACAACCATCTGTCAGGGATGCTTTAGGCCAGGATTCCTGCACTGAGCAGGGGTTGGACTCAATGACCTTGTAGGCCCCTTCCAACTTTGCTATTCTATGATTCTATGACAGCAGAGAGGAAGCCAATCTCTCACCAGGGAGACCCTCAACTGGGGAAGCCTCCCTTGGCCATCGTCTAAAACAGGGCGCTGGATCAAATGGATTTTTTGGTCTGATCCAGCAGGGTAGGCCGCCTCTTGTGAGAAGGGCCAGATCTACGCCTTGTGTCAAATCATTACAGATGTGGAATGAAAAGCAGGATATAACACTTACAAAAGCGGTATATGGCGTGTGTCCTGTGTCCCAACAGTTATCAGTGCAATTTAATACTGCTATAAAGTAGGGCTGTGCACACCCTCCCCGAACCACTTCAGATCCTGATCCAGACCTCCCATGATCTGCTCCAGAACTGGATCCGGAGCGAAATCCTGAGGTCCGGATCGATATTCTGACGCCATTTTGCCCCCTTCCCCACTTGTCTCCACGGTGGGCAGTGGAGGCAGGTAAGTGGGGAAGGGGGGACAAAATGGGGGCCAAATAAGCCCCCCTCCCCCACTTAACTGGCTCTGCTACTGTCGCTGCACGCACCGTGGCAGAGGCAGGTAAGCTCACCTCCCCATTTACCTGGCTCTGAAGCTTTGGAATGGTCCAAATGGCTTCGGACCGTTCCAAACCGCTTCGGGCCGATCCAGACCTCTCCCGCTCAGCTTCGGAACTGGGCTTGGGAGGTCCAGTTCAGCCCACTCCGCTTCGGATCTGGGGATCCGTAACAGAGCAGAGCACACCCCTACTATAAAGCAGTAATGTACTGTGGGTCTAGCCCTGGTCTCCCATACAGTTTGATTCTGATCCTGACAAGTGTTTGTTCCTAGGCAGGGATTGGAGCGAGAACAGCCAAGGCCACTCCAAGCAAAACATGTCAGACAAGGGGAATCAATGGAGGCGAGGGAGGGATTATCTTTAGCTGAAAAAAACTGTGTGTGGTACCCTGCAGTAGGCACCAATAAGGACTTGTTTGTTGCTATTGTCTGTACTGGAACTTGGAAATAGCCAGAGCTGGAATTCTCTCTCTCTCTCTCTCTCTCTCTTGTGGATTGGGAAATGTTCCATTAATGGCCATCCCTAAAACATTTGCATTATGTAAATCCTCCAAGGCCATATGTTGATGAAGAACAGATCCATGTCTTTGCTCTATGCATCTGGATTTTGGTAGCTGTAGTGGAGAAGATGTCTTCGTATAGTATTTGAGTTGGAACTGGTTGGGTCTCGCTTCAGCTTTGAGTCAGAAGCCAAGTGAGCCCCGTCGTCGGTCTTCCATGGCTTCCATGCTCTTGCCCGGCCCCCAGAGGTGGGAGGAGAGACCCCCAGTGGGGTGGGGCTGCGGTAATTACTGTCAAGCTCCACGGTAATTAATGACAAGGCTGTTTACATGTCAGGATTCCTTGTTTATATCCCTGGGATCTTCTACGTGCAGTGAACTGCCAGTGGACAGCCCTGCCAGCGCTTTCTGACTTGTGACACTGAGCAGATGTGAGGGGGATCTTTTAAAACAAAGTCATTACATAGTTTGTATTGCTTAATTAATGGAGCTTTGAGGCCGTTCCTGCTCCGCCTCCCCTGGCCTTTGCAGAAGGGCCATGCGGAGAGCTCTCTGATTAGACCTTTGCTGAAGCCCTTTGCTTTGAACTCTAGTTGAGGGTTTGGGAGTTCCCTGCTTGTGGAGGGGGCGGGTGTGGGACGTTTGGAATTGAAAGGGACACGCGGCGGCCCCATTCTATGCATGCTTACGTGGGGGCCAGTCGCACAGCGCTCCGTGGTGCTTACGTCCAAGTAGGTGTGCACAGGACTGCAGTCTGAGAGAGAGAGAGAGAGAGAGAGAGAGAGAGAGCGCAGGCATCAGAACTGATTTCCGGAGCAAAGCTGCAGTTTGGTTCTGTGAATAAGTGGGGTTTTCCAAAATTTCAAACCTTGCCATTCAAATTTTGCATAGCAAAACCGTATAGCAAAAATCCAAAAAAAAACTGTATCGTAAAACGGCAAACTTTGCACATTTTATATTTCAGAACTCTTTGAGAATTTTCTTCCCCAAACTTGCTTCAGTTAAAATATTGGGGTATCTAGCTGATGGGAGTGGAAGTCCAGAACACCTGGAGGCCGCCAGTTTGGGAAAGCTGACACCAAAAGGTCTTTCCCCTCCCCTCCCCTCCCCCCACCCCGCCACTCTTTAGGAACAAGGCAGTGGAGTCCGATATCAGTGGATTTGCTCTGGGTCTCAGTCACCTTGGATCACTCTTTTGGAGTTCTGACCGATTTTGACTGAAACCCAGGCCTTAACTAGACTGGGCTTTATCAGAGGGCAAACCCTGGGATCATCCCTGTGCGTCCACATGACGCACAGGGGATCCCGGGATCAGGGAGGGATGATCCCTTCCTTGCCCCGGGATAGAGCCCTCCCCTTTGGGCCTGCTTTTTCCGCAGTCCTGGGCTGAGCCGGACACCATGGAACATGTGGCCCGTTGCCGCGGAGCCAGGAGCCGCGCACGGGGCGCAGCGCTCCTCAGGAGCACTGCGCCCATTGGGGTTAGGGTGGGGAGAGCGGGATAAGTAATGAAAATTAAAAAAAACCTTACCTTTAGCGCACAAGCGTTCGTGCGCTCCCTCCTCTTTAAGAAAAAAAATGGCAGGCGCGACGCCTCTCCGCCTGAGCTCGTCGTGTCTCATGTGAAAACGGAGGAGGGATCTTGCGTTAAACACAATGTGAGATCTTCCCTGCCTCATCCTGGATCGAAACGTAGGTCTAGCTAAGGCCCCAGAGTGGATTTACTGCCCCACTGGTATCGGAGACAGCAGCCCTCGCTGGAAATAAAAGCATAATTCTTTGTGCTTTCTGGGAATATTAGAATGGCAGAAAATCTATTTGTGGTTCCAATTCATGTACTGGACAAGTCCAAAACTCAACGCCCAAATCCTTGTCAAAACCTGAGATCTGACATATATGCAGACTCGACCGGCGGCTGGCAGTTTTCCTCCAAGCCTCCCACGGAAAACTTGACATGCCACATTTCAATACAGCGGTGAGAACCCTTCCACTACTTTCAGCTGCTCAGCTTTGGTATTTCAAGGTTTTTGGCCTCGTGGGCCCCTGGAATGCAACGCTCCCCCCCTCCCCATGGGTCTTTAGGCATTTCTCTCCCTCTCCTGTGGAAGGATCCCCTTTGCCTCTCTTAGCTCATGCAATGCTCACCACGCAGACTTCACGATTCTTCAACAAGGTAAAATCTTCCATCCAAAACATCCCTTAATCCACTTCTTATTAAAGAGCTTTGCCAGTAGGAGCATAATAAATTAATATAAAGAATTGTACAGGGCTGAAACCTGGGACAAAGTGATGAAGAGTCAGGCCACTGTGCAGGCCAGGTTGTTTCCAACGTCTGTCTTGGCCTGAGATATTTCGTAAAGGGAAGAGGCAGCCTGGCTGGCAGAAGGCCAGGGCCGGTGCCAGGCTTTTTTGCGCCCTAGGCAAGGTGAGCTGCTTTCACCCCCACCCCCACCCCAGGTAGGAGGAGACAGGCGGGGATGAGGCCATGTTACGTATCCCTCGCCTGAAGTCCTCCTGGCTTGGCGGGACGCTGGGGGAGGAGGACAGTCAGACGGCTCCACGTTCTGACTTCCGGCGCGCACCGGAAGTCAGAACGTGGAGCCGTCCGTTCGCCTCCCCAACCCCAGCGTCCCAGCTTGGCTTTGGCTGGGAGCGCCCAGCCGAAGCCAAGCCAGGAAGCTGGGGGAGGGCGGTCAGACGGCTCCACGTTCTGACGTCTGGCGTGCGCCGGAAGTCAGAACGTGGAGCCGTCCACCCACCCCCGCCCCCCAGTGTCCTGGGTTGGCTTCGGCTGCTGGGTGGGTGCCCAGCTGAAGCCAAGCCAGGGACGCTGGGGGGGGGGCAGAAGGCTTCGGAATGGCGCGCTTGGAAGCTGCCCTCACTCGGCCAGAGCGGCTCTGGGAGTGGGAGGGCGACTTCCGGGCGCGCCGTTCGGTGCCCCCTTACCTTGGCGCTCTAGGCGGCCACCTAACTGGCCTCTATGGCAGCGCCGGCCTTACAGAAGGCGACAACAGCCACCAACCCCAAGTAGCATAGAAACAAAATGATTAGCCCTGAAGACCAATGAACAAATGTGAAATGGAGCCTCCACTTTGAGTGGTAGTCTATTAGCTTCATCCCACGTACCTGTTTCCCTCGAATTATCCCTACAGCGCTAAGCTGTCGGTGTTGTTGTTGTTGTTGCTACCAGGCGGCAAGACCCTTTGCATACCAGGAAGTGGGTTTAAGGGGGGAAATGTAAAAAAAAATCATTAAAAAATCCACAGATGACCCAATCCAGTTCAAATTTGCTATGCTTAAAGCTCTCCTTAATATCTATTACTGTGCCGATTTTGATGTCTTTATCTTTAAAGCTTATGCAGATGTAAGCATTTGTTTAATTTTTCTTCAAATCCTGCTCCTGCGCCCCAGTGGCCGCTGGGATGATACGCTCGAAAACTAGTATCAAAATACGGCGAGTCTTTTGCTTTTATAGCACAATTAAAGCAGGGTGCATGGGAAAACTTCGGAGTCCTTTGCATGCAATTCGCAGTGATTGCACAATATAACGCTGGTGTGATGAAGCTCCATCTCTGGCCGCAGCTAGACCTAAGGTTTATCCTGGGATCATCTGGGGTTCGCCCCTGCCTGAGCACTGGATCCCCTGTGTGTCATCTAGATGAACAGGTCTGACCCCTGGACGATCCAGGGATAAACCTTAGGTCTAGCGATGGCCTTGTCTGCATCCAAGCTTCTGGGGAAGGAGAGCTGTTGCCTTCGATCCCTACCTGTGAGCCGAGCAGGTCAGAAACAGAGTGCTGGGTTTGGTGGACCCGGTAGGGCTGTGCCTTCCCTTTGGATCACTAAGGCTGGGAGAATGCATCGCCCACCGCTAATGATTTTGTACGCCACTCTGGTCATTTCAGCCGTGACTCTGGTGAAATTGTTTCAAACCGAGTCTAGGAATGGTGTCAAATTGAGTCTAGGAATGCCCGGGGGTGGGGGTGGGGGTTGGAACCAGGAGGCGGAGCTGAGCTCAGAGTAATCCGGATTAGCTTGGAAGCGGGGCAGCACTTGATATGCTGAGGCCTCGCTTCCACTTCAAGTCGTGGAGAAGAGGCCAGGCAGGGGCGGTTGACCACAGGGGTTCGAGAACAATAACTGTGCCTATTTTTCCAGCTGTCAGCTATTTAATGCTATTTAACGTCTCCTTCGCCTCTCCCTCCCCCTGCTTCCACAGCTGTAAGGGAGCCAGTTCCTGGGCCAGATTCATGGCTGTGGCTTCCCAGCGGATGGAGGGGGGTGTTTTGGGGGTCTCTTTGGCCTTTTTTCAGCAAGGAAGCAAAGGGCGGTGTGTGCGGTGGTGGTGGGGCTGGGCTGGGCTGGGGGTCTGGACGGGACACTGAACAGCCATCCTTGCAAAAAAAAGACAGGAGAGTGGAAAGCCACAGTGCGTCACTGCTGCCTGCGACTATCTTCAACAGGCTGTTTTGCTCCCTTTTCCGATGGAGAATAAGATTTTGGATTATGGGGGGGGGGGGGGGCGGGGGGGAGGAGAGGGTTGCTGCTTTGGGGTGTAACTCTTCTTTGTCCTGCTCAGAGCCAACCTCAGATTGCACCTTCTCTCCCCTTTCCTAATGCATTAACAGCCTCACGTGCAATACGATATCCCGCCCCCTGGGTCGTGCAGAAGATCGAAAGGTTTGGGGGGTTTTGTCTGGAGAAACCCTTGGGGATTCCATGTCGTTCTTAGCTATGCTCAACCAAATGTGCTCCATCACGGCACCAGCGAGTCCTGCCTTCCACCCAGAGATCAGTTTGTGGTGATACACTTTGGGCCCATGGCTTCCTGGCTGGGGGATACAGGGACCACGTGGGAACACGTGGCATCTCACAGCGGAGTTTTATGGGGTCATCTTGGTCTGAGTCAGCCAGGTCCCCTCTGCCCCGCTACCGTTTCTCCTCCACCTCTGCTTTCTGGGACCGATCCCTCCACTTTATTTTATTTTTTATTTTATTTTATTTATTACATTTTTATACCGCCCAATAGCCAAAGCTCTCTGGGCGGTTCACAAAAATTAGAACCATAATAAAACAACCAACAGGTTAAAAGCGCAAATACAAAATACAGTATAAAAAGCACAACCAGGATAAAACCACGCAGCAAAATTGATATAAGATTAAAATACAGTTAGAACAGTAAAATTTAAATTTAAGTTAAAATTAAGTGTTAAAATACTGAGAGAATAAAAAGGTCTTCAGCTGGCGACGAAAAGAATCCTCTCTGGGGAGCTCATTCCACAGCTGGGGCGCCACAGCAGAGAAGGCCCTGCTCATAGTAGCCACCTGCCTCACTTCCTTTGGCAGGGGCTCACGGAGAAGGGCCCCTGTGGATGATCTTAAGGTCCCGGCAGGCACATATGGGAGGAGGCATTCCTTCAAATAACCTGGCCCCAAACTGTTTAGGGCTTTAAATGTCAACACCAGCACTTTGAATCGGGCCTAGACCTGGACAGGCAGCCAATAAAGTTTTAAAAGGACTGGCGTAATGTGATCTCGCCAGCCAGTCCCTGTTAGTAAACGGGCTGCCCTGTTTTGTACCAGCTGAAGCTTCCGGACCGTTTTCAAAGGCAGCCCCACGTATAACGCATTGCAGTAATCCAAACGAGAGGTTATCAGAGCATGGATAACTGTAGCTAGGCTATCTCTGTCCAGATAAGGGCGCAGTTGGTATATCAGCCTAAGCTGATAAAAGGTGCTCTTTGCCACTGAGTTCACCTGTACCTCAAGTGACAGTTCTGGATCCAGGAGCACCCCCAAACTACGGACCCGATCCTTTAGGGAGAGTGCAACCCCGTCCAGGACAGGGCAAACATCACTCGCCGGACAGATGAACCACCCGCTAACAGTACCTCCGTCTTGTCTGGATTGAGTCTCAGTTTGTTAGCCCTCATCCAGTCCATTACCGTGCCCAGGCACTGGTTCAGAACAGCCACTGCCTCACCTGGGTTTGATGAAAAGGAAAGGTAGAGCTGGGTGTCATCCGCATATTGATGACACCTCAGTCCACATCCCCGGATAACCTCCCCCAGCGGCTTCATGTATATGTTAAACAGCATAGGGGATAAGATAGAGCCCTGTGGAACCCCATGGATCTCCATTTACCTGGCTTGAGTGACATCACATTTTCCAAAACTCATTTCATAGCCTTCCTCGAGCGAACAGGGGAGGAGAAGAGGGCTGGACGCATATTTGCAAGAACGCTTAAACTTAGTCCAAACATCCTCCTGTACTTTTCGCTGGAGCCATCGCTCCGTGACGGAGCACATGCACTGCCTGCAGAAGGCCCCAGCTTTTATTCCTGATCACTTCCGTGCAAGGAATCTCAGCTAGAGGGGCCGGAGAAGATCCCTGCATGGGGTCTTGGAGAACTGACGGTAGTCAGAGTAGACCATAGTGGACTGGACGATATTGAGCTAGGCGGACCAATGCCGTGACTTACTACAAGGCAGCTTCATATGCTAAATGTTTCTTTAGAAGTCAGTGCACCAAAGTGCACCAGGTTGCAGGAGACCCTAAGCTAGGCATGTACAAGGATTTTGGTTCTGCTCACAAAGCGTGCCTTATTTGCACCCCCGAATGCAAGTGTGCAAGCAGGAAAAGGTGCCCACTGAAAATGACTGCAGATTCTTAAACATGTGCTCACATTTGATTTGTGCAAATTTCCCCGTTTGATTTTGCGCAAATTTCAAAAATTGCCAGAAGCCGACACTAACATACACACACACACACACACACACACACACACACACACTGATATGGTGCCTTGGTGAATTCAAGCAGAGGCATCTATCCTGTGAGGTCATCTCTGTACAGAGCTCCGTTAGCAGTCTGCTTTTGAGAACATCCTGACTTCCTCGTCTGTTATGAAGAGGAGAGCAGATTCCTCCTTGTTTCTGTGCAGTGGGCGGTATGGCATCGTCTTTCTAGGACCTTTCTCTTACACATAGAGGAAACGTCTGTTCAGTGTAAGCCTTACATGCTTGCTGGCCGCAGGTTGCTGGGAATTGTAGTCCAACACATCCAGAGGACATCAGGTTGGAGCATCAGCCTCGTCCAGTGCACGCATGTCTGCCTGAATCCCTCTTCGGGCCAGAGAGCGCAGCGCTGGCAGTGTGGGCGCTCCACCGTCAACTCTGGTGAGGCCTTGCGGCTGTCTTTGGGGCCGCCGTAGAGACCGATTTCCACAGCAGCAGGCCAAGATGACGATATCGTGTATCACTGCTGCAGCCCTCTAAATCGAGCCTTGGCAAAAGGGGCTTGCAATCCATCACTCCCAAGGAAACCTTGTGGGAGGACGGAGGAATAAGATGAGAATATTGTAATCATAACATTTAGGGCCTGGAGCAAAGCTGACCTTTTCCAAGACTTTGAAATCTAACCCTTTCCACGAGACAATGGCCGGCCTGTCAGGCGAAAAGCAAACGAGGCCGTTGCAAGGGTCCCGGGGGAGGCTCCCGCACACCCGGCCAGCTCATCGGCGGCTGTCAGAGTCCGTCTGAACAGCCAGCCAGTCCTTGCGTGGAGACCGAATAAGAAACGTCGGGGTCTTTCGGCCGCAGGTATCGCTTCGCGGCCACGTAGTGTTTTGAAACGGAACTCTTGAAATGGGACTCAACCGGTGCCGCTCGGCCTTGATTAAGGATGAATGAGAAACTAGTTTCAGTTTGCTTTAGACCAGGATTGACCCAATTCACAGCTCCAGAACCTGCAGTTTGCACATTTCCCAGCCTTGCAAGGCGATCCTGTGGCCTGAAAAAAAAAAGGTGCGTTTGATATGGACTCGATGGCCTTGTAAGCCCCTTTCAACTCTGCTATTCTATGATTCGAAGACAAACCCCTGAAACTCACATCTCAGCAAAGAGTTTCATAGGTTTGCATCTGAACTCCAGGTTTCTCTGCCATCGCTGGTTCTCTCCAGCCCCGTGTTTCATACATATCCCCCATCCCGAGTAGACATCAAGTAGATCAGCCTTCCCCAACCTGGTATCCCCATGCTGGCTGGGCATGATGGGAGTTGCACTCCAACACATTTGGAGGGCCTCAGGCTGGCGATAGTTGATGTAGCTCCATCGACAAGGCGAGCCAGCCTCCACAGGCGCCGTTTCCTCCCAGGGTTCCTGGACGTTGCAGTTCTTCTCACGTTCTGATGGAGAGCAGAAGCTCACAACAGCCAAAGTAAGAAGAGGCCCTAGTTTCTCTCTCCCCCTGCACCCCCCCTCCACCACTTCTAATTTAAACCTTCCTGTCCGTTCCTTGATCCAGCACTACTTCTTTGGCAGAGAGCGGGGAATGAGTCATGGCCGGCCTGTGCATTCACCCCCCTCTCTGTTCCCAAGAGGCTGAACGGTCCAAGTCCTTTTCAGAGTCCCGGCGAGCTCTAAACAAAGCGTCCGCTTTGTCAGCCGGCCTCCTCCTATCTGCTGTTTGTCAGGGTCAATTGAAAGCAGTTGGCCTGATGGGTACAGTTAATTCACGGACTAATTAGATGCCAACGGTGCAGGGCACGGAAGCGGCCTCCGCTGCTGCCGAATGGGATCCGGAGCTCTCCCTGCTTCGGGGCGGAGGTGTTTTGTGAGCTCTCAGGTCCTACGCCATCGGGGGCAGGGGAAGAACATCCTTGAAGAAGCTCAAGGAAGGAAGGAAAGAAGCTGGGTGGAAATGCAACGTGAAATGGGGTTTTTCCATGTAGAAGCGTTTTGGTGGGTTGGACTCAGATCTCTGGGATCAAATGACCTATGACCCTGAATGTGGATGTTGCCAACCATCGTCCTTTCCCATGCTGATAATGTCTAGTTGTAGGATTGTAGGAATGTATGGGCTAGATGTCATCATCACTGCTTCACTCCACTCCACTACTTGGTCCTCACAGTAACAGCATGTCAGGTGGCTTCTTTAATGAAACAACATAGAATCATAGAATAGCAGAGTTGGAAGGAGCCTGCAAGGCCATCGAGTCCAACCCCCTGCTCAGTGCAGGAATCCACCCTAAAGTATCCCTGACAGATGGTTGTCCAGCTGCCTCTTGAAGGCCTCTAGTGTGGGAGAGCCCACAACCTCCCTGGGTAACTGGTTCCATTGTCTTACTGCTCTAACAGTCAGGAAGTTTTTCCTGATCTCTAGCTGGACATCATCATCATCATCATCATTATATTTATTTATATCCCGCCTTTTCCCCAGTACTGGGACTCAAGGCAGTTTACAAGATTAAAACATGTAGAATTAAAACATATAAATATAAATTACAAGCGTTAAAATAGAATAAGGAAAAGAAAGGAACCTCTCATGCAAGCACTGAGTCATTACTGACTCTTGGAGGGACGCCAGCTTTCGCTGACGTTTTCTTGGCAGGCCTTATAGTGGGGTGATTCGCCGTTGCCTTCCCCGGCCATTATTACCTTTCCCCCAGCTAGCTGGGTACTCATTTTACCGACCTCGGGAGGATGGAAGGCTGAGTTGACCCGAGCCGGCTGCCTGAAACCAGCTTCCGCTGGGATCGAACTCAGGCCTTGGGGAGAGTTTCAGCTGTAGAAACTGCTGCTTTACCGCTCTGCGCCACATGAGGCTCTTATAAAATAGAATAAAACCTACAGTAAAATTAAAAATATGTTTTAAAAATTAAAAACTGTAACAGGTTAAAAGGGGGGGGGATCCAATACATTAACACAGGTCCAGTATAGTTCCGAAAACCTGCTGAAACCAAAAAGTTTTTGCCTGCTTCCGAAAGTGTAGCACAGAGGGAGCCAGCCTAGCCTCCCTGAGAAGGGAGTTCCAGAGCCTTGGAGCAGCCACCAAGAAGGCCCTCTCCCGCATACCTGTCAGGCGTGCCTGGGATGTTGGTGGGACTGAGAGAAAGGCCTCCCTAGAAGATCTCAGAGCACTGGCAGGCTCATAGGGGAGAATATGGTCTTTCAGATAACCTGGACCCAAGCCATAGAGGGCTTTATAGGTGATAACCAGCACTTTGAATTGTGCACATAATGAAAGAGATACTATGTGGTGGTGGCAGTGACATGGTCATGGTAACGTCTCATTTGGATCTCAGATAAGTGGGCTCCTGCGTATTAGAATCCTAGAATAGTAGAGTTGGAAGGGGCCTACAAGGCCATCGAGTCCAACCCCCTGCTCAATGCAGGAATCCACCTTAAAGCTTCCCTGACAGATGGTTGTCCAGCTGCCTCTTGAAGGCCTCTAGTGTGGGAGAGCCCACAACCTCACCAGGCAACTGGTTCTATTGTCGTACTGCTCTAACAGTCAGGAATTTTTTCCTGACGTCCAGCCGGAATCTGGCTTCCTTTAACTTGGGCCCGTTATTCCGTGTCCTGCACTCTGGGAGGATCAAGAAGAGATCCTGGCCCTCCTCTGTGTGACAACCTTTTAAGTATTTGAAGAGTGCTTCACCTATGAGAGCCTTCCCTTTTCCAAACAAGCCTGTGAGGTCAAGCGCTGGTTCCCATTTTACAGATAGGAAGAGTGAGGCCAAGAGAGTGCATGAATTGTCCAAGGCCACTCCGACAGTGGTTATGGATGGCTGAGGATTTCATTTTTGATTGCAAAACTTGCGAGTATGCCTCGTTCGAAGCTCCAAACGTGGGCACGACCGTGTCCGCCGAAAATATTCGTAAAATATCAAACATATGTTTGTGTCCAACCCGTTCCTGATTCCTAGTTCGATTTTTGCACCTCTCGTCCGTGGACTGAATCAACCGCATTTTAGTCTGTGTGAAAGTTGCATCTGCAAATTTCCCACTTGATCGCTGCTTGGTTTGTGCAAGTTTCCTGTTTACTCAGCGTGGACAGCAATCTCAAACGCAAACCAGAATTGTGTACAAGACGAGCAGTAAGACAATGTACAGGATCCTGGCGGTCTTGAGCATTGTTCATTTGCCCATCCCTAGGTATGACTAAGCAGGAACCTGGATCGTGCCATCATGGGTTCAGATGTGGTGGCTCACGATACGGAGTCACTGTTTTTGTCAGGATTAAAGCCTTGTGTAGCCATGGATGGACAAGCGTCGTGGATGCAATGCAGTGGTGGATTGCTGTTATTCCAGGTTTCGTACCATGGCTATTTCTGAAGGCTGTTGGGGATTCTAGTTTGGCAACCATGCTGAGAAGTTTCTCTTGGCAATCACCCTCCCCCCTTTTCAGGATTTCATGGGGAGAAGGGACCTGTTAACCAGTCCAAAGTTTCTAGTCCCTTAGTTATGCTCTTAGTCCCCATCTGAAAAATGTGAATATTAATGATGACCCAGAATCCAATACCGTAGGGTGACTGTGTGTCCTAGGTTCAGTCTCCAGCATCTCTAGGTAAACATTTCTTAGGAAACAGAGCTAATAAGGAGAATTGCTCTTAGAGCTTGCTGCCAATCAGGGAAGCAGTAGCCAATAATTTATTTATTTTATTTATTATTGCATTTATATCCGACCTTTTTCCTCCAAAGAACCCAAGGCGGCGTACACAATCCTCCTCCTCGCCATGTTATCCTCACAACAACAACCCTGTGAGGTGGGTTGGGCTGAGAGTCTGTGACTGGCCCAAAGTCGCCCAGTGAGTTTCCATGGCCGAGCAGGGACTAGAACCCGGGTCTCCCGACTCCCAGCCCAACACTTTAGCCACTAAACTACAATGGGGTGGATGGAACCAATGGGCTGACTTAATTGAGTACAAGCAATTCCCCTTCTTTAAACATCCCTCCCTGCTTCCGGGATCCCCTGTGCGTCATCTGGATGCACAGGGATGATCCTGGGATGATCCTTGGGATCACGTCTGGTCTAGACATGCCCAGTGTCAGCAGCACTCCAAGAGTGGCTGGGAGCTGCCATTTTCATTTCCTAGAATGCCCTGGAGCCCCTGATGTGTGTCATTGTGGAAAATTAAAATGGACCCTCTCAGACCTAGCTGCCTGATGTGGAGGGTTTGAGGCAGTGCTGATGCTGTTTCAATAAATGAACAATCTTTACTAATTTGCTATGCGCAGGGGTCCAGAAATTTTCCCTTAAAGTGGGAATTCTGCTGTGATGATATTCCATTCTTTTCTAATAGTAAAGCTGCCATTCTTTAGAGACATGTCTAGTCTTAAACTAGACATGTTTAATCTTCTCTTCTCTGGGCATGTTTAGCCTGGAGAAGAGAAGATTGAGGGGAGACATGATAGCACTCTTCAAATACTTGAAAGGTTGTCACACAGAGGAGGGCCAGGATCTCTTCTCGATCCTCCCAGAGTGCAGGACACGGAAGAACGGGCTCAAGTTAAAGGAAGCCAGATTCCGGCTGGACATCAGGAAAAACTTCCTGACTGTTAGAGCAGTGCGACAATGGAATCAGCTACCTAGGGAGGTTGTGGGTTCTTCCACACTAGAGGCCTTCAAGAGGCAGCTGGACAAGCATCTGTCAGGGATGCTGTAGGGTGGATTCCTGCATTGAGCAGGGGGTTGGACTCTATGGCCTTGTAGGCCCCTTCCAACTCTGCTATTCTATGATTCTATGATATAAACGTGCCTTGTACTGAGTCACATAGCTCAGCATTTCCTAGCCCAACAAACACTTCGTAGTCTCTCTTGATCTGAAATTATATGGAGGTTCTGGGGACCTTCTGCATGCGGGGGGCCCGCCTTGATCTGGAGGGAGAGGCGGGTAATAAATTGTTGTTGTTGTTGTTGTTGTTGTTGTTGTTATTATTATTATTAATCTGCTCTACCACCGAGTGATGGTCCCTCTCTTTCTTTCTCAGCCATTCAACTTAACTTTCTATGACCAATGTACATTTGTGACTCCATTGCTTTTGACTTCATGTCATCTGTTAAATATCTTTTTTAATGGATAAAAAAAAAATCCCCTGAGTTTCCCTTGCTTGTCTGCACACCCCGTCCACAGCGGCCAGTTGAGTGGGAGGAGGCTGGATTTCTCCCTCATTCCTCTGAACCAACCAGCCAGATAGTTGGCCGTGAGTCTAGACCAGCTTGATTCTCTGCCATGAGAAATGGGAGGTTATTTTCCAGAAGTTGCAGTGCCATCCATCCTGGTCATGTGAATCCACAGGAACAGAGCCGTTGGCTTGTGGTGCCAAGCAGTTGCTAGCCTTGGTCCTCATTTCTGTCCAATAATAATAATAATAATAATAATAATAATAATAATAATAATAATAATAATAATAATTAAAAAAAATACCCTAAGCAAACTCCAAGCTCAACCCTGTCCATGTTATCCGAGTGATGCTCTTTTCATATGACAAGATCCTTCCCCAACCTGAATGCAACTCCCAGCATTCCAAGCTAGCCTGGCCATTCTCTTGCTGGCTGGGAATGAATGAAGTTGCAGTCCCACACAACTGGAGGGCACCAGGTTGGACGAGGCTCAACCAAGGCCATAGCTAGACCTAATGTTTATCCCTGGACCATCCAGGGGTCAAACCTGTTCATCTAGGTGACACACACCAGTGCTCAGGCAGGGGCGAATGCTGGATGATCCCAGGATAAACCTTAGGTCTAGCTGTGGCCCAACTCACATTTCCCTGTATGCCCCATGTAGAACATGCTGTGATGTCACAGAGGGCATCACCAGTGGGACTCATAGGGCTGGTCCCACGACAAGGGGAGGGCTGAGCAACAGGATCTTTGCTTGCTCTCTCCATTATTCCATGGCCTAACATCGGAGGTTGCGCTGGGGACCATCAGTGGCTCCCACGAACAAATAACATCTGGTGAAGCAAATACCCCCTGGTACCTCTAAAAACAAAAACAAAAAAAACTCTGAAGGTGAAAGAAGAAAGTGCAAAAGCTGGTTGCAGTTAAACCTCCAAAAAACCAAGATTATGGCAACCACCTTGATTGATAACTGGCAAATAGAGGGAGAAAACGTGGAGGCAGTGACAGACTTTGTATTTCTGGGCGCAAAGATTACTGCAGACGCTGACTGCAGCCAGGAAATCAGAAGACGTTTACTTCTTGCAAGGAGAGCAATGACAAATCTTGATCAAATAGTTCAGAGCAGAGACACCACACTGACAACAAAGGTCCGCATAGTGAAAGCAATGGTACTCCCCGTAGTAACCTATGGCTGCGAGAGCTGGACCATAAGGAAGGCTGAGCGAAGGAAGAGAGATGCTTTTGAACTGTGGTGTTGGAGGAAAATTCTGAGAGTGCCGTGGACTGCAAGAAGATCAAACCAGTCCATACTCCAGGAAATAAAGCCAGACTGCTCACTGGAGGGAATGGTATTAAAGGCAAAACTGAAGTACTTTGGCCACATAATGAGAAGACAGGATACCCTGGGGAAGAGGCTGATGCTAGGGAAAGTGGAAGGCAAAAGGAAGAGGGGCCGACCAAGGGCAAGATGGAGGGATGATATTCTGGAGGTGACAGACTTGACCTTGGGGGAGCTAGGGGTGGCAACGGCCGACAGAAAACTCTGGCGTGGGCTGGTCCATGAAGTCACGAAGAGTCGGAAGCGACTGAACGAATAAACAACAAAAGGATTAAGTCAATGAACACAGCAACCTTGTTTGCATTGACCAGATGGATACTGGTTATGAAGCAAGAGATGTGGGAAGTCAGACGTTTGCATCCACTCGGGAGTCTATCTCAACTCCATTGACATCCAACCTCTTCCCTCTGTTGTTAGCTTTAGATCCAGCACTGTAAATTCAGAGGTTTTAGAGACCCTCCAAGTTAAACACGGGGGTGGGCACAGCACCAAAAGCCCATTTTGGTGTGACGGCATTTGTTTTTCCTCATGGTGAGAACGATTGTCTCTTCATTTCCTCCACTTTCTCTGCGGCGTGGTTCTCTGCGGCTTGGATGTTTATAGAACCAGCTTTGTTGCCTTAGCAGCCCTTGGGCCAACCTGGCAAGTCCCCTTCTACATCCTGACCAACCGGAGCAGATGGGAAGAGCCAAGGAGTGTTTCCTGGTGCCGTCATGACTGGCCGAGGGAGATGAGACATGCTGTTAAGTGCCTGGATGTCAGACTCAGATAAAGATGGATCCTGGTGGCAGACCCAAACTTCCTGTAAACCAGTTTTCCTAACCCAGTTCCTGTTGTGAATGAAGACTGGTGTGAAGAATCCAGCGCACAAAAGTGTGCATTTGGGAAGAGAATAGGATCATACACTATAGCTCTCCTTTGATCTCCATGTGTTACAAGATGGGGGATACTTGGCTCAGCAATACTACAAACAAACGAGAAGGATCTTGGAATGGTTGTAGATCACAAGCTGAATAGGAGCCAACAGTGCGATATGGCTGCAAGAAAGGCAAATGCTATTTTGGGCTGCATTAATAGAAGTAGAGCTTCCAAATCACGTGAGGTACTGGTTCCTCTCTCTTCGGCCCTGGTTAGGCCTCATCTAGAGGATTGCGTCCAGTTCTGGGCTCCACAATTCAAGAAGGATGCAGACAAGCTGGAGCGTGTTCAGAGGAGGGCAACCAGGATGATCAGGGGTCTGGAAACAAAGCCCTATGAAGAGATACTGAAAGAACTGGGCATGTTTAGCCTGGAGAAGAGAAGATTGAGGGGAGACAGGATAGCACTCTTCAAATACTTAAAAGGTTGTCACACAGAGGAGGGCCAGGATCTCTTCTCGATCCTCCCAGAGTGCAGGACACGGAATAATAGGCTCAAGTTAAAGGAAGCCAGATTCCAGCTGGACATCAGGAAAAACTTCCTGACTGTTAGAGCAGTACGACAATGGAACCAGTTACCTAGGGAGGTGGTGGGCTCTCCCACCTAGCTGGACAGCCATCTGTCAGGGATGCTTTCGGGTGGATTCCTGCATTGAGCAGGGGGTTGGACTCGATGGCCTTGTAGGCCCCTTCCAACTCTGCTATTCTATGATTCTAAGTTTGTCTTTCTTTTCTGGCTCCGTTGTGAACTTTGTCTAGGTGTGAGATGGGCACATGCTAGAAAAGGGGTAGCCATAGGGTTGGATCCAATAGGAGCCTTGCACTGGTGTCCTAGGCCTGCCGGGAGTGGCGCATGCGCGCCCATTCCCACCAGCAGCAGCCACATGCAGCCTCTGCCTCTGGTGACCCACAGTATAGCACTTCTGTGGCCAAGAGGCGAAATGAACAGACATGCTCATTTCTGAAAGGGCGGATGGCATCCCTTCCAGAAACAAACATTTCTCTTCATTTTGACCCTTGGCTGCGGAAGCACTATACTGTGGCCACCAGTGGGAGGCGCTGTGCGTGCATCACGGCCAGTAGGCCTGGGCACCAGTGCAAGGGTCCTATTGAATTCAACTGATGTTGAATTCTACTTTTGGGCCTATCCTGATTCACCAAAGATAGGCCCAAAACAATGGTCCTGAACTTTATATGACGGGAAGGTACATTGAAGGCTTATGTGCATTTATTTTACTTTATTTATTACATATTTATATTATTTATTATTATTATTTACAATATTTATATACCATTCCCCTTTCAAAATTTTGGAGCAGGGTACTGGGTAAAATAAAATAAAACCAGAATAAAACACTTTAAAATAGATTTTTAAAGAAGCAAAATGTAAAGTGAACCGTGGCTGGTCATTAAGGAAAGTCTTCCTGGAATAATGACATTTTCAGGAGGCGCTGAAAGGTATACAAAGTTGGCGCCTGCCTGACCTCCAAAGGCAGGGAATTCCATAGGAGGGGGGCCACCACCGTGAAGGCTCTTCCACTGGTGGACTCCAATCAGAGGATGGGTCTATGTGGAACCACCAGGAGTGTGCCCTCGGATGACCTCAGTGACCGGGCAGGTTGGTAAGGGAGAAGGCGCTCTCTCAGGTATCCTGGTCCCAAGTTGTTTAGGGCTTTGTACACAAGTACAAGAGCCTTAAACCTGGCCTGGTAGTGAATAGGCAGGCAGTGCAGCTCCCTCAGCAGAGGAGTATACAGCCCAACAGCCAATTTGGGCAGCTTACAATTAAAAACATAATACACAAAAATCAAGGTTTAAAACTTTAAAACAAATTTAAAATGCCATATAAAACCAGAATCCATTACAGTCCAGGGAAAGCTTGTCTAAAAAGATACGTTGGAAAGACAAAAAATAGGGCACCCGTTGAATAAGAACCGAAAAATAAATAAATGCTACAGAGCATACAACTGCACAAAAATATATAATGATGAGCGACAAACCAATACAACAGAAAATAAGTATATGGCAATGTACAAAGTGAGCAAAAGTAGGCTGAGCGTCGCACAGGCAATTGAACAGAAAACACACGTGCTAGAAAACGAGAAGGTTTTACAGGAACCCAGTTCTGCAAAATTTACCGCCATTGAAGCTGACTGATTGAGTCGCCGGGGATTTGGGCCAAACTTCCTTTGGGGGAAATTGATAAGAGATCCTGGCTCAGAGAGACTGCCTATGTGTTCAGCTCTCTGTGTTCACACAGTGGTTGGCCACCGTGTGAACAGAGTGCTGGACTAGATGGACCCTCCTTACGTACTCCCACGGCGTTATCCATTAGTGGTGTCTGATAGATAAAATATCACTTTCCTGAAGAAGCCGGACATGGTGGAAGAGGACTGAACCGGGTTCCTGTAAAAAAACACACACACACAAAAAAAAACACTTTGCGATCTGAAAAACTTTCTCATTTCTGCTTTTGTGTTTCTCTAGTACAGTGGTTCTCAACCTGGGGCGCTCCAGATGTGTTGGACTGCATCTCCCAGAATGCCCCAGCCTGGCTGGGGCATTCTGGGAGATGCAGTCCAACACATCTGGAGCGCCCCAGGTTGAGAAAGGCTGCTCTAGTACATGGGTTTTCTGTTCAGTTACCTGGGCGACACTCTGCCTGTTTTTGCGTACTCTGTACGTTAAAAAGATATGTTTTCAGGAGGCGTTTGAAGTATGTTACATTTTCCACCTCCCAAACCGCACGCCAAGCTTAGAATAACGCTGATCAGTTGTCTACCGATTGAAGTGTCATGACTTCCCCCAAGGATAGGCTGATCCTATGAAAAGGAGGACAGGGCTCCTGTATCTTTAACAGTTGTGATCAAGAGGGAATTTCAGCCGGTGTCATTTGTATGCATGCAGCACCTTGGGAAATTCCCTCTTCATCACAACATTTAAAGCTGCAGGCACTATACTAGACTGACTAGAAACAAAAGAGGGCAGGGCTCCTGCGGCTTTAACTGTTGTGATGAAGAGGGAATTTCACCAGGTGCTGCATGCATACAAATGACACCTGCTGAAATTCCCTTTTCTATGTAACTGTTAAAGATAGCAGAGCCCTGTCCTCCTTTTCATAGGGTCAGCCTACCCAAAGAATTCAGGGAGTCATAGCTTCGTGAATGGAATCCTCTGTTATAATCCTTAGCGCACACACACACACACACACACCCCGAACTACAGCTTCCCAAGTTCCTTGAGTGTAAGAGAATGACTGTTAAACCCCAATTAGGATTGGGCTTAACTAGGTGGGTACGTCAGAGCGGCCACTTAGGCATAACCAAAATAGAGGACTGAAGAGGACACAGATTTGCATAATATTTGCATATGCTAATTTATAGATAGATAGATAGATAGATAGATAGATGCAGACTTAGAAATACTATAATTTAAATAGAAATACAATACATCTCACCATAGTGTGGGGGGCTGTGACCAGGTGACCTATGTGCCTTACTCAGTCTGCTGCCCAGGTGCTGTTGGTGGGCATCTTCAGGGCCCTGTAGCTCTTCCTCCTGAGGGTTCTTGATCTTTATACTGGACTTGGACAAAAGTTAGGACAGCCCTCCAAACAGAGGACACCTTCAAACAGAGAACTGTCCTCTAACAGCCCTTCAAAGGAAGGATGGTGAAGTAGGACACCTGGACATCCCAAGGCACGTCCTCTTCAGATTCCTTACCTGGACTAGCTCCAAGTCTCTGCTTCTTGCATGGCTTCACTGCAGCCACTTGGCCATTTCCATGAACTCGTGTAAATTGAGTCTGCTGCAAGGGTAAGGAAGACAACTGAGTCTTCCTTACCCAAGCCCGTTCATTGAACACGTGAAGACTGCCTGCCGGTTTAGTAGCAATGGCTGCCTTGCCTCCCCAGCTTCACATCAAAGGGAACCATGGAAACTAAAACCAGTTTGGGGCTTCTTCTTTTTTTAATGGAAATGGAACTTAAATCCTAGTTCAGTCCACTCTCCCCTGCCCTCATTTTCCTGGGAAGGATGAATTACTTTGCTTCCTAGAAGTCTGGCCCAATATGTGTTTTGCATTAATCCCAACAATGAACATAACATGTTTTTCTCTGTGTGGCATCCGGATTTATGGGTTCCTTAACTGACTGTAAAAGAGTCGTCTCGGGCTTCGGACGCTCTGTTTGCAAGAGCCGGAGACAGCCGGCCACATCCCGTAAAGCCTCCCTTTACAATAGAGCCGATGCTGCACAGCGAATGAAGCAAGCAATCTTGTTTTACAAGATGGAGGCTTCAAGCTTCTGAAGAAAGACTTGTTAATTATCGCCAGGTTTCTTTTTTAAAACAACAACAACACCTGACTAATCAACTGTAGGCATTTTGTAATGTGTGAAGCAGCCCTAAATAGAAGGTATCCCTGTAGAGTTCCCCTGAATTCTATCCCTTTCCTAAAAATCTTTTGTGGAATAGTGGTCGCCACTGCTGTACTACGGATGAGGCCATCGCCACAACAACTACAGCAGCAGAGATTTAAGGAGCTGCCTTACGCTGGGGTGGACCATTGGCTTTTTAGCTTGGTACTGTATAAGTCAGAGCTTTCCAAACGGTGTGTCGCGACACGTTAGTGTGTCGGCTGCAGTGTGTAGGTGTGTCGCGCGAACGTATTACAATTTATGTATGTGTCCGTATCTCTTATAAGGGGTTAGTTTAACCTCCGGTTTGCTAGTAAAACTGAATTACTGTGTCGCGAAATGATGCACGTCTAAAAAGTGTGTCATCAACATGAAAAGTTTGGAAAGCTCTAATATAAGTGATCGCTATTTTTAAGGGCCCTTCATGATATCTGAGTACTCTCCTTGTTTTGGCTTATGTGGATTTTTGGTGGGTGGGAGGGGGACGTAAGGGTTCAGATTTCTGCTCAACCTTGAAAATGTCTGAACAGCTTTGGGGTGGGTTTCATTAACTCACTCTAGCTTTATTTATAACATAGAGGGGGCATTAATGACCTGGCTTACACAATTGTGGGAATGGTGAATAATACACTTGGCATCTTAGAAATAGGCAACCCCAAGTAGCAGCCATTTTGTGAGAGTGCCCATGACACTCTCTCTCAAAATTCAGTGTATGCCCACCAATCCCAAATGTAGTGCCGTTATTTAGTTTGGGCTCTTTCTTAAATGTAGTGGGAACTGTATTTTTACACTGCTGTTGCTGCCATTCATTTTTATTTGATAGTTGATATTTTGTAGTTGATGTCTTTGGTGGCTTTAACTTATGAACTTGTTAATTTGTTTGATTTTAAAAAGTGGGGTATTTTATGTATTTATTTGATAGGCTTCTGTATCGCTAAAGAGATTTAAAAATAAATCTAAGCAATATAAATGTATGTAATAAGAATAAGAACAGGAAGTAGTACATAATGATTTATTTACCTTAAATATTTTTACCCCACCTTTCAGCAAAAGCTTCCAAGGTGGATGCAAACAAAATGACATTTAACATTAAAGAATTCATATGAAATTTAAATAATAAAGATATCACAAAGCAGCAGTGAAAGCAGCAATAGAGGTGGAGAAACGCTCACAATGAAATTAGAGCAGCCTTCCTAAACCTAGGGCGCTCCAGATGTGTTGGAGTACAACTCCCAGAATGCCCCAGCCAGCTCTGCTGGGGCATTCTGGGAGATGCAGTCCAACACATCTGGGGCGCCCCAGGTTGAGGAAGGCTGTATTAGAGGCTCTAGGGAAGAAAATTGGTATCACCTTTTGACAATTATCTAATATAGTGAGCACCAGCCGAGCATCTCAGGAGACATTATTCCACAACTGGCGTGCCGCCACCACAAAGGCCTTTTCTCTATTCTAGGGTGACCATATGAAAAGGAGGACCGGGCTCCTGTATCTTTAATAGTTTTATTGAAAAGGAAATTTCAGCAGGTGTCATTTGTATGCAGGCAGCACCTGGTGAAATTCCCTCTTCATCACAACAGTTAAAGTTGCAGGAGCCCTGCCCTCTTTTAAATCTGGTCACTCTAGTATAGCTCCTGCACCTTTAACTCTTGTGATGAAGAGGGAATTTCACCAGGTTCTCCATATATACAAATGACACCTGCTAAAATTCCCTTTTCTATGCAACTGTTAAAGCTGAGTTGCAGTTAAACCTCAAAAAAACCAATATTATGGCAACCAGCTTGATTGATAACTGGCAAATAGAGGGAGAAAACGTGGAGGCAGTGACAGACTTTGTATTTCTGGGCGCAAAGATTACTGCAGACGCTGACTGCAGCCAGGAAATCAGAAGACGTTTACTTCTTGCGAGGAGAGCAATGACAAATCTTGATAAAATAGTTCAGAGCAGAGACACCACACTGACAACAAAGGTCCTCATAGTTAAAGCAATGGTATTCCCCGTAGTAACATTTGGCTGTGAGAGCTGGACCATGAGGAAAGCTGAGCGAAGGAAGATAGATGCTTTTGAACTGTGGTGTTGGAGGAGAATTCTGAGAGTGCCTTAGACTGCAAGAAGATCAAACCAGTCCATACTCCAGGAAATAAAGCCAGACTGCTCACTGGAGGGAATGGTATTAAAGGCAAAACTGAAGTACTTTGGCCACATAATGAGAAGACAGGACACCCTGGAGAAGATGCTGATGCTAGGGAAAGTGGAAGGCAAAAGGAAGAGGGGCCGACCAAGGGCAAGATGGATGGATGATATTCTGGAGGTGACAGACTTGACCTTGGGGGAGCTAGGGGTGGCAACAGCCGACAGAAAGCTCTGGTGTGGGCTGGTCCATGAAGTCATGAAGAGTCGGAAGCGACTGAACGAATTTTCACCAGGTACTGCATGCATACAATTGACACCTGCTGAAATTCCCTTTTCTATGTAACTGTTAAAGATATAGGAGCCCTGTCCTCCTTTCCATATGGTCACCCTATTTATTCGCCACCCATTTAACATGAGAAAACTAGATCACCTGGATTCATCAGCTGGTCCTGGCCACCTGGAAGGAACATATCTCTTCCCAGGGCCGGTGCTACCATAGAGGCCACGCAGGCGGCCACCTAGAGCGCCAAGCTAAGAGGGGCGCCGGGCACAGCACAGCACTCACGCGCATTGGCTGTGAGCCGGCCCAGCCCGAGGATTCAGCTGGGCCTGGGTGGGTGAGATGGCGCCCTGCGCCCGCCCAGCCGAAACAAAGCCAGGGACGCCTTACCTCTGATAAGGTTATCGTGGAAATGGGTCAGCTCACATGGGAGCAGGTGGTTCTTCAGATACCACCATGCTTTATAAGTCAAGAAAAAAAAGCACTTGAGTGGTACCCAGAAATGAACTGGAAGCCAGTGAAGCTCTTTTTATATGGAAGAGACAGGGCCGGTGCCAGACTATTTTGCGCCCTAGGCAAGGTGAGCTACTTTCACACACACACACACACACAAAGCCAACTTTGATTTTTAAAGAACATACGTTTCCTGGAAAAAACAAGAAGCACAAAACTTGAAACTGCTAAATTTATTTTAAAGTGCAAGAAATACGTCATGCAAATTATAGCAAACAAACTGGAAAGGACCATCTATGGGTCTAAAATGCATCATTTAATGGGAATATCACCTCCAAATCATCCCCAACTCACATACGTGCGCGTGCGTACACACACACTCAGCATCACTCACTCCAAACAAACACACGCATGAACACATGCATTAATTCAAAGACCCCATGCACCCCATTCACCCATACATTCTCTCTCTCTCTGTCTCTCTTCCGGGCGCGTTCCGGAAGTCCGAACGTGGAGCCACCCCACCCTCACCCCAGCGTCCCTGGCTTTGCTTCGGCTGGGTGGGCGCAGGGAGCCATTTCGCCCGCCCAGGCCCAGCTGAATCCTCGGGCCGGGCCGGCTCACAGCCAATGCATGTGAGTGCTGCGCTGTGCCCGGCGCCCCTCTTGGCTTGGCGCTCTAGGTGGCCGCCTGCGTGGCCTCTATGGTAGCACCGGCCCTGGGAAGAGACATGTTCCTTCCAGGTGGCCAGGACCAGCTGATGATTTGGCTGCCGTAATCTGAACCAGCTCAAGAGTCCATGTTTCCAAGGGCAGGCCCATGTAAAACACCTTGCAGTAGTAGTAGGGTGACCATATGGAAAGGAGGACCGGGCTCCTGTATCTTTAACAGTTGTAGAGAAAAGGGAATTTCAGCAGGAGTCAGTTGTACGCATGCAGTACCTGGTGGAATCCCCTCTTCATCGCAACAGTTAAAGCTGCAGGTTCCCTGCCTAGGATGACCAGATACAAAAAGGGGCAGGGTTCCTGCAGCTTTAACTGTTGTCATGAAGAGGGTATTTGTATGCTGCATGCATACAAAGGACACCTGCTGAAATTCCCTTTTCTATGCAACTGTTAAAGATACAGGAGCCCTGTCCTCCTTTCCATAGGGTCCTGCATTGAGCAGGGGGTTGGACTCGATGGCCTTGTAGGCCCCTTCCAACTCTGCGATTCTATGACTCTATGAAGTAGTAGTCAAACATGGATGTTACCAGAGAATGGACAACCATGGCAAGACTATCTCCATCCAAGAGGAGCCATTGCTAGCGCACCTGCTTACGATGGTATTCAGATGTAAGTTTTAAATGTGATGGAATACATGAAGACTTGGATAATTGCCTGGGAGCAAAAAAGGCATAAAAAGATCTCAAATTATATTATTATTATTATTATTATTATTATTATTATTATTATTATTATTATTATTATTATTATTGGGACGAAAAGGAAGGACACTTGTTCTTGCCTGCAACTTTCATTTTTGTTTTGGTCATTCCCATGAGAGCTTCCCCCTTTTTTATTTATTTCTATTCAGGAAGCTCTGTGTTTAAGGTCAGGGAGATCCAGTCCCCCACCCCACCCTACTGGAGGCTGAGCAAAGGCAGACCCTTGTCAGCCAGGAAGTACAGACATAGGCAACCATCCTTGCTGGCCAGCTTTCAAAGGGAGGCAGCGACATAACCAGACATGACCCGACGTGACTCTTCTCTTTATAGCATTTCCGAGTCTCCGTAAAGAGCGCTTTACAGAATGAGGCGTGTTTGACTTTCAAAGGAGGACTCGGGTGTGGACAGACTGAAGGAACAGCAACAAAGGGGTGCTTGTGACCAAGGGAGGAATTCTTGCGGGGCGGGGGAGCCGGGCGGGGGAACGCCGCAGCATGGCAAGGCCCTGAAAAGAGCATTACTCAAGCCTCTGCTGTGCAGCCCTTCGCTCCCACAAGACTCCTGGCGTGTGGCTTTCCTTCTGACCAAATTAGCAGCGAGGGAAACGGAGTTGCAAAGAAGTGGGATGAGAAATCACATTCCTAACATGGAATTCCCCGAGCAGGCAGAGAACGACGGTGTCGTGAGCGTAGTGTAATGTCTCTCTCCTCGTCGTTTTCAGTAGCGGTGTCATCATTTGGGGTAAGGTGGTCGACGGCAGAGACCGGGGGCCGAAAGGACAGAGGGGCAAGCCTTGCAGGCCAAAGACAGCTGAACTGTACAGAGGGAATAATGGTGTATTTAGGATAATAAATAAGAGCGTTCTTTCCAGGCGTGGGCACAGGGAGTGCCCGCCCGGGTGACATTTAGAGACACACTGAGCAAGCGTTGTTTTACCACTTGGCTCCGTCGGGCTGTTTGTACAGCTAAGGTTGCTCTCCACATTGGGCTCCTGTATGGGAAGGTGGCTGGTGTAGAAGGCAACGCCTACGGGAGAATTTGCCGCCTTCGATCAGCCGCAACCCATCTGGGCCTGGCCTTCTAGCCTCTGGCCTGATCCATACACTCGGCTCAAGCAAGGGCGGCTCTGATCAGGGAACGCTGATCAAATTTGCAGATGACACCAAATTGGGTGGGATAGCTAATACCCTGGAAGACAGAAACAAACTTCAAAGGGATCTTGATAGGCTGGAGTGCTGGGCTGAAAACAACAGGATGAAATTTAATAGGGATAAATGCCAAGTTCTACATTTAGGAAATAGAAACCAAAGGCACAGTTACAAGATGGGGGATACTTGGCTCAGCAATACTACAAACGAGAAGGATCTTGGAATTGTTGTAGATCGCAAGCTGAATATGAGCCAACAGTGCGATATGGCTGCAAGAAAGGCAAATGCTATTTTGGGCTGCATTAATAGAAGTATAGCTTCCAAATCACGTGAGGTACTGGTTCCTCTCTATTCGGCCCTGGTGAGGCCTCATCTAGAGTACTGTGTCCATTTCTGGGCTCCACAATTCAAGAAGGATGCAGACAAGCTGGAGCGTGTTCAGAGGAGGGCAACCAGGATGATCAGAGGTCTAGAAACAAAGCCCTATGAAGAGAGACTGAAAGAACTGGGCATGTTTAGCCTGGAGAAGAGAAGATTGAGGGGAGACATGATAGCACTCCTTAAACGCTTAAAAGGTTGTCACACAGAGGAGGGCCAGGATCTCTTCTCGATCCTCCCAGAGTGCAGGACACAGAATAACGGGCTCAAGTTAAAGGAAGCCAGATTCCAGCTGGACATCAGGAAAAACTTCCTGTTAGAGCAGTACGACAATGGAATCAGTTGCCTAGGGAGGTTGTGGGCTCTCCCACACTAGAGGCCTTCAAGAGGCAGCTGGACAACCACCTGTCAGGGATGCTTTAGGGTGGATTCCTGCATTGAGCAGGGGGTTGGACTCGATGACCTTGTAGGCCCCTTCCAACTCTGCTATGCTATGATTCTATGATCTTCAGTTTAAAAGATCCAGTAGGAGAAGATGGCATCTCACACACACACACACACACACGAAACCTTGGAGATCTTCTGCCAGTCGGAGCAGACATTAGCAGATAGTCTGACCTAGTCCAAGGTAGCTTCCTATGAACTTCAATGACTATATTGACTCTTCTTGTTCAGTTAGATCTAGAAAGTTCAGTGGTGGGAGAGATATTCAGACAGAAGGGAGGTCTTCTTCACAAACAACCTAGAGTGAAATGATGGAATTTCTTACTACAAGTTGTAGTGATTACATTTATACCGATTTTGGAAAATTCATTCCACCTGCGTTTCACAAATTGTTTGGTGTCTTTTGTTCTGTCACCCGCTCATTGATGGAATCACATTTATGAAAATAAGCATATCTCCCCAAAATGTGAATGTTCATACTTTACTCTATGGGGGAAATGTGCCTTTTCGGTCAGTGTTTTTTCTTTTCACATTTTTCATATTTTTCTTCGACCGTATTTGCATAAAACCCTAGAGAGTAAACAACAACAATAACAACACACCGGCCCACAAGTCGGGACTCATTTGGTTCCATTGTAGATCTGTCCAACATATCTAGTAGTGGTGACCGCCAAGTTAGATGACATTAAAAGGGGGTTTCATGGAGCAGAAGGCTATCAATGGCTACTAGTCTTCATGGCCATGTGCTACTTTCGGTATCAGAGGCAGTATGCCTTTCAATCCCAGTTGCTATTTGACTGCTCCTTGTAGGTTTCCCATTGGAGCATCTGGTTGGAATAAGTGGGCCTTTGGTTTGATCCTGCAGGGTTCTTCGTTTGTTCTTAAATAAGTATTCTTCGTCCACACCTCTTACGTTTTTATGAACCATACTAAAGAGTGCTCTCTGGGCATACTGTTAGGAGCTTTTCTACAGGAGGCATTTATTGTGCACTCGTCATTCCCTACTCAAAGGTGTTATGAGTCCTTCGGATGTTGTTGTGCCCCTCCATTTTCGCTTCTGTTTGTAAACAGCACTTTTCAGCGAGAGTTTTTATAGCAGGGATAATGGGGTGCTATTTCTGAAAGCGAAAGAAAATGCTGTTCCCCTTGTGAGTTGCATTGTTCCGCTATATCAAAGTGCCACCTAGAGGTTATGAACTGGAAAAGCAGGAAAGGAAATGCTACTCAGGTAGTGCTTGAATCTCAATTCTGTGATGAAATTGAGAGTAGATGCAGTGGGTTAAGAGCTCTAGCTTCAGTTGGGATAGTTGTGCTCTCCGGGTCAAGAAAGAACAGCCCTGGGGTGAATCTTACAAAAGAAATTGGGCCTCGTTCTGCAGAAATCATTGCTGGGTTAGCTCCATCCTTTGAAAACATCTCAACAGTTTGAGAAAAACAAGTTTATAGCATGGGCACCTGTCCACATCCCCAGCCCACACGCACCTCGTGCCTTGTGGCTTTGCGATGCAGACTAGCACAGCATTGCACTGGCAGAGTTGGTGGAAGAGATGCTTGGCCTCATGCTTGGTATGGAAATTCACGTCGGCATTGCTTGGAGAAGTCTTGCAGCTGCTGGCAGAGATGCCGTCTGTGAAGAGAGGGATTTCCGTTGCGCTGTGTCATCTACAGCCTTCTGGATTCCGGCAGATTCCTGACACCCATAACTTGCGAGCGTTCTGGCTGTGGAAAATAATTTCCCAAACATTGCCTCTTCTTAGGCTGTTCCTAATTTTTTCAGATTCGGAGCATGAGAATAATTGGAGCCACATTTTTCGGGGAGCTGTTAAAGTACTGTATCTCAACATTTCACTGCATAATATTGTTGGGACCTGTTGTAGTGTAGTGTTAAAGTACATGAGCCATTCGCTGGAAAATCTGGAGGTCAACTAGAGTTGGCCCATCTGACAAAGTGTTGGGAAAGCTGCCAAAAAGGACGGCCAAAATGATCAGGGAGCTCAAGTTGGACTCGATGGCCTTGTAGGCCCCTTCCAACTCTACTATTCTATGATACTATGAGTCTAAGTAACTTCCCCGCAAAGGTTTGGGTCTTTCTCATTTCAGAGAAAGAGAGGTAAGTGGAAGGTTTGTAAAATTCTGCGTGATGTTGGAAGTGTGGATAGAGAGAACGTTTTCTCCCTCTTTCTTAATACTGGAACTCGAGGCCACCCAGGCCATAGCTAGACGAGGGCTTATCCCGGGGGTCGCCCCGGGATCATCCCTGTGCATCCACATGACGCACAGGGAATCCTGGGAGCAGAGAGGGATGATCCCTCCATTTCCCTGGGATTTTGCCCAACCCTTGCAGCCTGGTTTTTCCATGGTCCTGGGCTGATCCCGAGACTGCGGAACATGTGGCTGGGCATCACGGTTTGACCCAGCTCCTTGCATTTACTCGCGAGGAGCCAGGAACCGCTCACAGGCCACAGAGCTCCTCAGGAGCTCTGCACCCATTTTGGGTGGGGTGGGGTGAGCGGGAAATTATTATTATTATTATTATTATTATTATTATTATTTTAAAAAAACTACCTTTGAGTGCACGAGCGCTCGTGCGCTTCTTCTGTGTGTTTTTCAAAAAAGAAAATGGCGGGTGCGACGTCCTCTCCCTCCCAGGTTGTCACGCGCCACATGTGAACGGAGGGGGAGATCTCGTGATAAAAATATCGTGAGTTCCTCACCCCTCTGTCGCACTGGACCAGGTAGGTCTAGCTGAGGCCCCAGTCAAATAGACTGGCCTTAGATTTAGGACAGAGAAATTGGGTTCCAGTGCTTTGAGAGAGGGAAGCACAGTGCTTAATACAGCGCTCTCTTGTCCCATGTAGGCCTGTCATCCTGGCCAACTTCCCACTATATGTTTATTCAGAAGTAAGCCTTGCTCAGCGAAGGTCCCCTGCAACTTTAATTAGAACCTTCCTCCTCTTGCCTTCTGCCTCTAGTTTCTTATTTATTTAATTTAAAATATTCCTTGGCTGCTTTTCAGGGTAGGATCCCTCCCAAGGCTGCATACAGCAATAAAGTGCACAGTCAAAAGAGCAACAGTAGTAACAGCAGTATCAATAATAATAATAATAATAATAATAATAATAATAATAATAATATCAGATACAAAAGAGGGAAGGGTTCCTGCAGCTTTAACTGTTATGATGAAGAAGGAATTTCACCAGGTGCTGCATACATATGAATGCTGAAATTCCCTTTTCAGTACAACTGTTAAAGATACAGGAGCCCTGTCCTCCTTTCCATCGGATCACCCTAACTCTTACAGACAACTGGAGCTACAACCCAGACTGATAAAACATCATCAGGGGAAGGCCAGAGTAAAACATCATGTTTTCAGGGCCTTACTATTTTACTTCCCATTTGGTACAGACGGTCCCAGCATTGCTGATAAACTGTCCCTTAATTAGTCCATTCCTGGTCTTCTCAGGGGGTGGGGTGGGGTTTGCCATTATTATTGTTGCTGTTGCAAAATAGGATTCTGCTATTACTTTGTAAGATATTTTATTGCTTACATCGTTGTTTGTTTATTACATTTCTATACCACCCAATAGCAGAAGCTGTCTGGACTCCGCCCCCCCAGATTTAGGACAGGTGACCATTACCTGGCAGGCCAAAACGCATGGCTTATGGCTGCATTCAGTGTTGGTGTCACAGGTTGTGCCGGCCCTTGTGCATCAGTTCACAAGAAAGCAACGTTTGCTTGACGTTTTCACAACAGTAGGGTGACCCTATGAAAAGGAGGACAGGGCTCTGGTATCTTTAACAGTTACATAGAAAAGGGAATTTCAGCAGGAGTCAGTTGTATGCAGGCAGCACCTGGTGAAATATTATTATTATTATTATTATTATTATTATTATTATTATTATTATTATTATCCCGCCTTTTGCCCAATGCTGGGCCTCAAGGTGGCCTTACAAAGTTTAAAATACACATGGGGGGGGGAGGGGAATAAAACCATAAACAATTAAAAAATACACAACAAAATTATAAGACATTAACATAGATGGAGGGCCAGATTATTCTCCAAAGGCCTGCTGGAACAAACAAGTTTTAGCCTGCTTCCGAAAGCCCATCAAGGAGGGAGCCAGCCTAGCTTCCCTGGGAAGAGAGTTCCAGAGCACCGGAGCAGCCACCGAGAAGGCCCTCTCCCATGTTCCCACCAAGCGCGCCTGTGAAGAAGGTGGGACTGAAAGAAGGGCTTCTCCAGAAGATCTCAAAGCACGGGCAGGCTCATAAGGGAGAATACATTCTTTCAAATAACCTGGACCCGAACCATATAGAGCTTTATAAGTCATAACCAGCACTTTGAATTGTGCCCGGAAACAGACTGGAAGCTGTCATTTGTACGCATGAAGCACCTGGTGAAATCCCCTCTTCATCACAACAGTTAAAGCTACAGGAGCCCTGTCCTCTTTTGTATCTGGTGGGGTGGATTCCTGCATTGAGCAGGGGGTTGGACTCAATGGCCTTGTAGGTCCCTTCCAACTCTGCTATTCTATGATTCTATGAATAGGGCAGGGTTCCTGCAGCTTTAACTGTGGTGATGAAGAGAGAATTTCACCAGGTGCTTCATGTGTACAAATACCTGCTGAAATCCCCCATTCTATGCAACTGTTAAAGATACAGGAGCCCAGTCCTCCTTTTCATAGGGTCACCCTACACAACAGTGCCCGTTTGGAACTCGGGGTTCCACCCCGCGCTCAGTCAGGCCCCCGCTCCCCACCTGACTACAGCAGAGTTTGATTCATTGCACAGAATCCCAGGGGAGGAGAGAGTCTCTGCAACGGAGCGAGCGGACTGGCGTAATTGGATCCAGGTGCCGTCAGGAAATGAAGGCCGTCTATTTGGTAGTTGTTACCAAGAAGAACAGCTAGGAGGAGGGAGCCGAACGCTTTGGTTTCAGAAGCAGGGTTTGTGGTTTGTGAGGCGGCCAAGCTGCAACTCAGCTGGCGGAGTCATGGCCATCCCATGGAGGTTAGAGGAGCTGCTCCAGAGGTGCGATTGGGCCACCGCCTGCAATACGGGATCAGGCTTGAGAGACAAGGGCTGAGTTCGGATGACACGCTAATCAACTGGTGTGTGTGTGTGTGTGTAAGAGGAACAGAACGGGAAACAACCGTAGATTACTGTGTCGTCCGAACTCAGCCAAGGTGTGCTTCTAGGGCTCCTAGCTCAAGGTTGATTGATTGATTATATTTCTGTACTGCCCAATAGCTGAAGCTGTCTGGGCTGTTCACAACAATTACACCCACTAAATACATCACGATAAAATATAGTAGTTTAAAACTACGGTACAAACTAGGTCTCCTGACTGACTGACTGTTAGAGCAGGGATCTGTCAGGGATGCTTTAGGGTGGATTCCTGCACTGAGCAGGGGGTTGGACTCGATGGCCTTGTAGGCCCCTTCCAACTCTGCTATTCTATGATTCTGTGATTCCTGCGTGCTGCTGTGCTTCTACATACAGTACAGCCACACTCTCTTCCATGGCGCTGTAACCTGTAAGGGGCTCAAACAGGCCAATTTGCACCCCAACATTCAGTCCTCATTAGGCTGGGGAGGGATGGTTTCAGCTGGGAGGGGGGAAGGCTGCCCCTTTCATTTTTCTAAAATATGCGTTGTTCTTTTGCATCCTGCCCCCCCCCCCCGGGTTCAGCTGATCATGTTGCCCACGCCCCCCCACTCCCTCTTGTTTCTTATTGGCCTGTTTCGGCTCCAATCCCCTCAACACTCAAGCATTTGAGCTCACTGTTACATGGGATGATAGTTAAACCAGAACCCAGGAGGAGTGGAATACAGGGTTGAGCGAACCAAAGGCACAAGAAAGGAACGGATCTGGGAATATCCTCTTGTCCCTAGGATTCAGGGGTGGTGAGAAGGCTAAGACCTGATTCACAAACCATACTGAGACATTTTTGGTATCTGTGTTTTCCTCCCTGGAAGGATTTAAGTTGTATTTCTCCTATTCTAGCTTAAATTCTGTTTATTTCCTATGGGACAAAACTGGGAGGGAAGAAGCAGCGTGTGACTTGATGAAACAACTGCGCAAGCTATAAGATCTCTCTATTGTTGGGATGGCCCATAAAATGTTTGGCACGTGGCAGGTGTGATTGAGTTAAGATGGGATCCAACTTCTGCTAAGTCAATTATGAAGACTCAAAAGCTAAGGCACTTAAACCTGTTTCCGTAAAGACTGTCCAGGGATGGGTGGGTGTATTTGGGGAAAACATCTCCTTCCTCCTTGAGATTTATAGGTTTTATTCATTCTTCTGTCTTTGTCCCTTCCCAAGATTAATTTTGTTTTCCGGATGGCACTATCCCATTCCCTGCCTGCCCTCAGATCTTTCGGGTAACAAACTGCTAGTGTAGTTAATAAAAATTATAATACCTCTGGTCACTATTAAAGTCAGTATCCAGCAGGGACAAATCCAGGCACTTGTGAGCCAATCCTTTCTAAAGCAGTTCAGACTTTCCTAAAGAGGAATCAAAGCCGCTAGCTGTTGAATTCAATCCTTTGCCCGAGATCAGTGGTTCCCAAAGTTGGTGGTACCACCCCCTTGGGGGCAATAGGATTGTATAGGGGGTGTTAAGAGGCAAGAGGGTGGCAGGGGGGCACTAAGAGGCAAAGGGGTAGCAGGGGGGCGCTCGAGGTGGTCTTTTCCGAGATGCGCCTCTCCAGAAGGTCTTAACACCCAGGGACATTTTTGTGGGAGAAGGTAGTTTGGTCCCAAGCCATGTAGGGGAAGGATCCACACATGTATTAATACCGTTTAAGAAGAGTCCTTTTAACAATGAATTGAAATATTTCAAAAGCACCAAAATGCTAATGAAGAGACATCCCTGGCTTGGTGTGCCCCGTCATGCCGGCTGCAAAACAGAGGCGTTCGCTGATCATAGAATCATAGAATAGCAGAGTTGGAAGGGGCCTACAAGGCCATCGAGTCCAACCCCCTGCTCAATGCAGGAATCCACCCTAAAGCATCCCTGACAGATGCTTGTCCAGCTGCCTCTTGAAGGCCTCTAGTGTGGGAGAGCCCACAACCTCCCTAGGTGACTGATTCCACCATCGCACTGCTCTAACAGTCAGGAAGTTTTTCCTGATGTCCAGCCGGAATCTGGCTTCCTTTAACTTGAGCCCACTATTCCGTGTCCTGCACTCTGGGAGGATCAAGAGAGATCCTGGCCCTCCTCTGTGTGACAACCTTTCAAGTATTTGAAGAGTGCTCTCATGTCTCCCCTCCATCTTCTCTTCTCCAGGCTAAACCTGCCCAGTTCTTTCAGTCTCTCTTCATAGGGCTTTGTTTCCAGACCCCTGATCATCCTGGTTGATTCAGTTTTATGTATTTTATCACTTATTATTGTTCCCCGTCTCGATCAAAATGGAGAGGCGGGTAAGAAATAATTTATTATTATTATTATTATTATTATTATTATTATTATTATTATTAAAACCACATTCATAACAACTTTGGTTCCATTGTCGTTTGCTGGGAACCAAAGGGAATGGGTCTGATCCAGAATGGATTTAGGGAGCAGGTTCTACACATCTTGTGCCCATTCTCCTCCTCCCCCCTGCTCCCCGGCTGTCTTTCGGCATTCAGGCCATTGCTAGCTTTAATTATGTTCCACTTAGAGCAGCCTGACACCTTCCAAGCAGTGACAGTCCGGCCGCAGGGGCAACCCTCTTCAGGCCGCCGTGCTCTTTTGGGCTCCGGCCTTTGGAATGAGATGACCTTTGGCTCGCATGCCCCACCTTAAACCTTCTGCTTTCCCCCCAGGTATTTCCTATGGGAGGCTTTTCCAAAGGAAACATTTTGAAGAGCTGTTTGAAGTGGCCTCCAGAAATGCAAAGCACTTGTAGGAGTAAAGGAAGGTGTGAGGTTTCAAGGAAGGGGGGGAACGGCGTGTTTGCGCCTGGAAGGTACAAGGTGGGGAGACTGCTCGACTCTGACGATTGTTTGTTCACCTTGCTGGGACGTGCTTTGCACGGAACACCAAGTACGATGCTTCATAAATGCCAGCTGGAGAGGACGGCCGGGCCGTTGCCGTCCAGAGACGCCATTCTGCCACTGATAACCCCCAGGGTGCTCTTAGCGGCGGTGGCTGCCCGGTGCTCTGCCGAGGTGACCAACCTCTTTTAAGTGCTGCCGGAGAAACTCGCTGACCTTCTCCAAGTTTCAAGATGAGAAATTTAGGATTATATGGAGGCTTTCCCCCTCTCCTCTGGACAGAGAGATGTGCCCATGCAGCAGGGCATTCCACTATCCCCAGGCAAAGTTGACTGGGTGAAAGGCCTGAGGGCGAAGGAGTCAAAATCCTGTTGGGCAAAATGACATGTCTGCAACAACACTCACCCTTGTGTCCCGTCACCTCAGACTTCCCAGCTCATGGGTGCAGGGTTCATAGAATCATAGACTCAGAACGGCAGAGTTGGAAGGGGCCTGCAAGGCCATCGAGTCCAACCCCCTGCTCAATGCAGGAATCTACTCTAAAGCATCCCCGACAGATGCTTGTCCAGCTGCCTCTTGAAGGCCTCTAGTGTGGGAGAGCCCACAACCTCCCTAGGTAACTGGTTCCATTGTCGTACTGCTCTAACAGTCAGGAAGGTTTTCCTGATGTCCAGCTGGAATCTGGCTTCCTTTAACTTGAGCCCGTTATTCCGTGTCCTGCACTCTGGGAGGATCGAGAAGAAATCCTGGCCCTCCTCTGTGTGACAACCTTTTAAGTATTTGAAGAGTGCTCTCATGTCTCCCCTCTGTCTTCTCTTCTCCAGGCTAAACAGGCCCAGTTCTTGCAGTCTCTCTTCATAGGGCTTGCTAGTTTGCCCTGCCCTTTGCTCCTTTGCCAGCGAATTCCAAGAGGTTCCTGCCTCGATGTCCCACCTGTTGCTCTGACTAAGTGCCCTGGGAAGGGCTTCTGCAGTTGTTCTCATCCACCTGGTTCCTGACCATTTCCCCAAGGACAGGAAGGAGCTTCCTCTTTTTATCCATAGGAACTTGGCATTAGCTCTTCTCTTTCAGGCTGCTGTGGCACTTGGAATGTCCACTTCAAAGAGCCCTTGAATTCTTTTTTTCATCAGGAACCTAATCTGCAGGAAACAACTGGCTGGAGCTGTGTGTGTGTGTGTGTGTGTGTGTGTGTGGTGTGTGTAAGAGAGGGAGGGAGGGAGGGAGGGAGGGAGGGAGGGAGGGAGACAGAAATATGTAGGGGTGGCACATTCAACCTTCACTGTAGCTGGTGTGATGTTGTAGCCAGTTAACTTTCCCTGGCATGACTGGGTGGATTCGTTTTGGGATGAAAGCGTTTTGCTTTGGGGCAGTACGATCCCTGGCCGTTTTATTCTCAATTCCTTTTCTTATAATGCCTAACATGGAGTTTCCCTTCTTTACAGCGGCCGCACACTGGGTGGACCTTTTCATCGAGCTGTCCACCACAACCCCAAGATCTCTTTCTTGTTCGGTCACCACCAGCTCAGATCCCATTAGGTTATACCTGAAGTTGGGTTTTTTTGGCCCAACGTGCATCACTTTACACTTGCTTCCATTGAACCGCATCTGCCATTTGGATGCCCACTCTCCCAGTTTGGAGGGATCCCTTTGGAGCTCTTCACAATCCCTTTGTGTTTTAACAACCCACACTAGAGGCCTTCAAGAGGCAGCTGGACACAATCCTTTTCTGTTTTAACAACCCACACTAGAGGCCTTCAAGAGGCAGCTGGACAACCATCTGTCAGGGATGCTTTAGGGTGGATTCCTGCGTTGAGCAGGGGTTTGGACTCGATGGCCTTGTAGGCCCCTTCCAACTCTGCTGTTCAATGATTCTATGATAATTGGGTGTCGTCAGCAAACTTGGCCACCAGGGCTAAGAGATCCTTATGTGATCTCTTAGCCCTGGCTTGCCATGAGGTTGCTGCCTCCCTTGCCCAGCAGAACCATTGAATATTCTCACAGTTACTGCCCCCGAGGACATCCCACTTGATTGATTAAGATCTCACTGCTTTTCAGACTTTCATCCTGATAGAGAAGGTTCTCAGCCAAAATATATCTCGGATTCTCAGCCAAAATATATGACCATGTAGGAGAAAGCATAGCCGTTTGTCTCTTTCTTCCTTTCCCTGCAAGGCTCTGCTGAAGCTTGTGTACACTATAAGAAGAGAACTCTCACTGCTAATTAAGCAAACAGCCAGTTTTATGAGCGCTGGCCACAGCTGTTTCCATCCAGGTTCCAAAAATGAATAGAAACACTTGCAGGAACATTTTCATGGCACCAGGGTTGCGAGAGAATCCACATCACTTCTGGCATCCAAGGCTGTCTAAGGCCCAACCAGCCGCCGTGCCTTCAGTCATGGACAACAGGGGTAGACAACCACACACACACACACACACACACACATACACATACCCCAGCCACCAGCTTCTGCCACCTCTCAGTGCAGCCCTGCCCCCCTGGTGCCCCCTGCCCCTGGGGAAAAAACTGTTTCTAAAAGGTGGAGATTGGGTGGAAATGGTGTCTGCAGAATTACAGAACACCAAAAAGGGTTTAAATTGGAGAAAGGGATAAGAAGGCAATAGATCAAGCAAACAAACAAATACATTGTTATTAATATCTGTATTAATATCTGTGTAGAATCTAGACAACAGATTCTCCCAAACTGTCAGAAATCCTCCTCCAGGTGCCCAGCCTTCAAGGGCCAGAAAGTTTTTCAAGCAAATAAAAGGGGCTTTTTACAGCAGTGATACCTCAGTTGTGCAATGTTCTTCTCAGCCAGGTTCAAATGGCAGATTTTAAGTAAAGCTTTATTGTTTTAGTCAATGGTTACAACAAGCATGTTTAAAGTATGACTGCTTTCTGAATGTTGGTGTGGATGTATTTTGGTAGGCCCAATTTCTGAAGGTTTTCTGTATAGTTTTTTGATGTGATGCTAGTTACTGATGTGACAAACGGAATAATTGTGACCTTTTCCTGTTGCCGTAGTCCTTTGACCTCCATGGCCAGTGGTGTATATTTCTCTCTCTTTTCCTCTTCCTTTTCAATAACATTTTTGTCATTCGGTATTGCTATGTCAATGAGGTATTTGTTTTGTTTTGTTTTGTTTTGTCTATGACCATTACGTCTGGTCGGTTGCAAGGTATTGTTTTGTCAATATGAATTGTTCTGTCTCAGGCCACAGCTAGACCTAAGGTTTATCCTGGGATCCTCCAGGGTTCGCCCCTGCCTGAGCACTAGATCCCCTGTGTGTCACCTAGATGAACAGGTTTGACCCCTGGACGGTCCAGGGATAACCATTAGGTCTAGCTATGGCCCCAGTATATTTTATGATATGTATTGTTTAACGTGAGTATGTATAATATGGTGTAGGTTGTTTGATAAGGTTGAATTTGTTGGCCAGTTGTTGGTGAATTATTTTTGCACCTGCCAGAACTTTACATCCTCCTGTTACATGGTTTATTTTTTCTTGGAATTGATGGCTTTTCCTGTATAGGTCTGTTGTTACATTGTTATCTTTTATGATGTATTTTTGGTAGTTCTTGGTTGCTGTAACTTGATCCTGTATAGCTATTAGGAATCCTTCTGTTTCTGGAAATAGCTCACTCTTCCTGGGCCACTTGTACGATGGTTTATTTGTGGGTTCTGTGTTATGTTCGAGTGCTTTTTGTGCCCATTTTTCTTTTTTCTCTATGAGTGAGAGTGGTCGTGTTTGGTCTTCATGTTGTTGTTGTTGTTGTTGTTGTTATTATTATTATTATTCAAAATCTTGAATGGGCAATTGGCACCAGCAGGTTGTCTTGGTCTACTTTTAATTACACTTTTTGCTGCTTTTTCTTGATGCCGGACTGTTCTATCGTGTTTTTATAGTTCCATGGTGGGTGTTTTTTTTACTGTAAACTGTTTTGGCTATTTTGGTATTTTGATGATGATGATGGTGATGATGATGTAGGCTTTGCTGTGAAACAGACACACCTTTTACTTTTGACTTAGTAACTTTCTTTCTTTCTTTCCTTCTTTCCAGTTAAACCAGCTGGACAAGGCAGCTGATGCTGCACACACCTTCTTTTTGGCCAACCCAGAACACATGGAAGTTCAGCAGGACATTGAGAATTACAAGACGATGGCAGCAGGGAAGGTGGATTTAGTGGACCGAGAGGCGAGGCCACACATGGTAAACTCAGAAAGGGGCAGTCATGGCGAGGGGCTGTTGGGTGCCGCGGCATTCATGTCCTGCTGGTGGGTTTCCCCATGGGCAGCTGGACTAGATGGACCTTGCTCTGATCTAGCGGGGCTCGTCTTCCTTTCTTAGAATTGGTCCTGTCTACAGAGCCTTCAGAGGCCTTTCTCTGGGTGTTCCTGCTGAATGAGTTTGGATGGGTGACTATTAAGGAGAGATCCTTCTCAGTGGTGGCATCCCAGCTGGTGGGGGCTTGCATTGTATGCAGAACGTTCAAACCATGGCTGTGAAAGGTGGTCAAGAAAATAACATGATCAAGAACATCAGAAGAGCCATGCCGGATCAGGCCAAAGGCCTCTCTAGTCCAGCATTCTGTCCATGTAGTGGACAAGCAGATGTCCCAGTGGGAAGCCCATGAGTAGTGCCTGCAGTTGAGGGCCTTCTGTGTTGATGGATTCTCTGGTCATCTCAATCATTGTCCTCCAGACGGGCACCCGCCTAATTCCCATTTTTGGTTTTACAGGAGGACTATCTTTCAGGAGTTAGGCACTATGACAAAGAAGAGTACCACCTGGCCATTGATTTCTTGGAGCGGGCACTAACCGAGTACAGTGTGGCTGATTTGGAGTGCCGAGTCTTGTGTGAGGGACCACAGAGATTTGAAGAATACACGTATCTGGACTATAAAGCCACCCTCTATGAAGCAATTGCAGGTAGGCTACCTGGGGAAAGAAGAGTGTGGCTCCCCCGCCCTGCCCTTCTGGCCTAGACTGAGGTCCAGCCAGGAGTAATTGGGTTATCCCAAATGCATTGTCCTTTGTCTCCCAGCAGCCCTTGCAAAAAGGAAGTAGGTCATCCCTTTTTCACTCTGAGAAGCTGAACTCCTCACAAATGGAGCAGCCACTCCTTTAGGAAAAGCCAGGTGGCAGATCTTGGGTATCCCTCACACAAGATTCGTCATTGCCTGAGTTAATGGCAGGCAACGCAAGGAACTTCCTGGGATGCCCGGCTGAGAGTGGTACTGGGCTCAAGGTGACCCTGTCATGGGCTACCAACTCAACTATCCCTGCAGCAGCTGGAACAAAGAGCGCGGACAGTTCACATGGCACCAATACAGGCAGATCTACAGATCCCAGTGTGCAAGTTTGTCATCTTCTATAAGATGTGGAAACATCAACCCTGTACCCTTGGAGTGGGCTACAGGTGCAGTAAAAGTGAGGTGTTCAGAAGCTGAACGAATGAAGAAACTCCTTGTCTTGAGGTGCCATTTGTACCCTAAGACTGGGTGCGCGTGGTTGGCAGGCAGCATGAGGCCTTTGGATTGGACAGGCCAGATATAAATCCTGGGAGTGTGACTTCCTGCCTGTTTGAGAACCTTCTGCTCTCTAGGCTCCTGGTTCCACCTCCGAATCCCCAACTCCAGCAACTGCCTGAAGTGACCCTGGGTTGGAGAAAACACTCATGCCAGGCCTGTGTTCGCGCACAGTGGCATCTGCTTGGGCTTCACGCTGTCTAAGGGCTTTGCTAGACCTACCTGATAATCCGGTGGGGAGTAAGGGCGACGCCGCGCTACAGCTAGCGCGGGCCGTCACCCTTTTCTACACGTAACGTGATGGGATAAGGGAAAGCCCCGTTGCGTCCTCCATTTTTTTTTTTTACTTAAAGGGCCATGGGCACAGGAGCGCACTCACGGAAAAGTAAGTGTTTTTTTTAAAAAAAATATATATAAAGGGTTCCCCGCTCCCCTGCCCCTGATTTCCCCCCCACAATGCCTGATGCCCCCCTGCCCGCTCGCTCGCCCATCCTCCCCCCGCTCGCCATGCCCGTCCCCCGCTCGCCATGCCCGTCCCCCGCTTGCCATGCCCATCCCCCGCTCGCCATGCCCATCCCCGTTCGCCATGCCCTGGCCCCATTCTTCTCCCCCCCGTCCGCCATGTCTGATGCCCCCCCTGCCCGCTCGCCAGCCCACTCACCATGCCCACCCGAACACCTGCCTGCCATGTCTGATGGCAGGCAGGTGTTCCGCCATCAGACATGATGGCAGAACACCCGCGCCTCCCCACATCTCCGCGCCTCCCCGTCCGTGATCTCCCCACCCTGGCTCCGCTCTCCCCCCCCCCCATTTCTCCTGCCGGGTCCGCTCTTTCCCCCAGCCCCCATCTCCCCCCCACCGTGATTTCCCCTCCCCGGCCCAATGGGCACAGTGCTCCTATGGAATGCTGTGCCCAGTGCGTGGCTTCTACTGGCTACTCGCGAGTAAGCGAGCAGCCGGGAAAAGCCACAGAATTAGCTAGACCTTCCGCAGCCCCGGCCTTAGCCCAGGGCTGCGGAAAAGCCGGGCCATAAGCGGATCCGGTTATCCCGGGTCAAGGGAGGACTTATCCTGGCCTGACCCCGGGATCCCCTGTGCGTCATCTGGATGCACAGCAGGGAGCCCGGGCCTCACACCGCGCTTACTCCTCGTTTAGCAATGGCCTAAGCCTTCTTACCTGTTCTTTCGGTCTTTTATGCTCTGGATCTGATTCCATCCCAGGCTGCTGCCACCCAGCCAATCCAGAGCCCTTATACTGCCTGTCGATCTTAGGGATTGATGGTGCCTAGGAAGACCCACCTTCTTCTTCAGACTATTCCTGAAAATGCCACTCCTGCCCTAGCGAGCCCCTGGGAGGGGCCTGAGGCTTGAGTTCAACATCTGCAAGGTCCCGGCTGCTGGTAAAGAGGGGGAATGAGAAATGTGCTGTGAGAGACGAATGTTGGATTTAGCCCTTCCTCGTTTCTGACTTGGCCCTCAGCCTGGCCGGGTTAAAGTTGGAGAACATCATAAATGGCCTGATGGGCCATTGGGGGAAATGTTGGCGGTAAATCAGAGCGTGTTTGGCTGCAGGAGGCTTCCTTAGCGGAACCGGGCAGAGGACCGAGGTTTATTTCTGCTGCCATTCTGCTACTATGGAAAATAAATATTGCCCTTCAGAGAAACAAAAAAACCACAGGGGTTCAAAAATCCAGGTTCCCATGAGCCACTGGCACCTCAAAGGCAACACCTGGGGGCTGGCATCTGTGTGCCCGAGGGGGGGCCCAGGGAGGCGCGCTGCCCGTGCAGCAAGGCTGAACTGGACGGCGCTTATGGGGGGGCCTCCATCCGCCCTCTCCGCTTTCCCCACGCTTAGTCCCACAGGGGCCCTGCAACAGCGGCTGCAAGAGAGCGCCCAGGGGCTGGATGGTGACTGTTCTTGAGTCCCTCCGGCACCGAGGGCTCGAAATGGCTCTTCCAGGTGGTGGGGTTGGGAGGACAGGTGGGGTGTCAGCGCTGGGGCCCCATCTTCAGCTGTGGCTCAATGCTGTTGCCATCGAGGCACCAGTTAAAGGCCTGTCTGCTGGTGCAGGCTTTGGGAGTGTAGACAAGTGCTCTCTTTGACTGATTGAGTTGGTGGGTTTATTGTATTTTATGATATATGGGTGAACTTATTTTTAATGTTGTCTATGTAGTGCTGTGTCCTGGGCTCCTTGTGAGGACGGGCAGGATCTAAACTAAATAAAACCAGTCAATCTGTAATCCAACAGTACCTCCACTGGCCTTTGACTGGCCGTAGGATTACACTTCTCATGTTCATCCCTCATTCTCTGGATTTCTCCCCTCACCCCTCTCTTCTTGGTTTTGCTGGCATGGCATCTTTTCCTCCATCTGTTCACATGACCTCAGACTTGTACCTCCATTCCGCCATTTTACTTGGTTTGACTTTTACACAGAGTGCTGAGCACAGTCCTTTTCCAGGAAGTTTTCATGCATACAGTTCCCTCATGCCTTCCCCATCAATGCGCATGTGAGCAAGTAGAATCATAGAACCATAGGCCATTGCTAGACCAGGGTTTAGCCTGGTGTGAGCCCCGGGCTCACCCCTGTGCATCCAGATGACCCTCCCTTGGCCCGGGGTAACTGGAACCGCTTGTGGCCCTGTATTTCCCGTGGTCTCAGGCTGAGCTCAAGACTGCGGGCGTGTAGACCGGTCCGCCGCTTTTCCCGGCTACTACAATTACTCGCGAGTAGCTGAGAAAAGTGGCGGACGGGGCACAGCGCTGCGCAGGATTGCTGGGCCCATCGGGGCAGGGGGAGAGATTGGGAGTGGGGAGATCGCGGGGGTGGGGAAGTGGAGATCACGGGGTGGGGAAGTGGAGATCGCAGGGGGGAAGTGGAGATCGGGGGGAATCGCGGCCAGGGTGGGGAAATCGGGGTCCGGGGGGGGGAGTAGGGAACCCTTTTTTAAAAACAACAACAACCACTTACCTTTGTCGTTGGTGCGCCCCTGCGCACTCGGCCCTTTAAGACAAAAAAAATGGCGGCCGCAACAGGGCTTTCCTTTAGCCTGTCGCATCTGACGTGTAGACTGGGGCTCGCCCCTTCTCCCACATGGATCACCAGGTACGTCTAGCAATGGCCATAGAATAGTAGAGTTGGAAGGGGCCTATAAAGCCATCGAGTCCAAGCGATAAAGTACTCTTTCCTAAAAGGTCGTCCTGATGTAACTGCATTCAGATTCTTTTTGTGTGGCGTTTTATCGATGTGCACGGGGGACTGTTTACATTAGTAATAACACTGCAGGAAAGCAAACTTGATTTGGTTGTATGTTCAGTATATCAAGATTCTGTTGTGAGGTTTTCATTCAATACGGAGCAGGGAAGTCTACAGAGGCTGAAAAAACTGAAAGTTGGGCATACAAAACTACGCACGCGGCAAATTTTGCATGCCCAAAATTTATTTTAGAATTGTTCCTAGGTAATCTGGAATGGAGGAGGAGTGGAACAGAATGAAAGGAATCCTCTTGCGCCTAATTATCACGAATGCAAGACCCACAGCCACCATTCCAGTTAACAATTCAGCTGAGTTCTTACCTAATCCTGTCTGCATGGTGCCGTGTTTTAGGGACCGTATGGAAAAGTGACTTCATATCCGTGGGCAGGTCTCCAAATCTCCCGTTGGTTAAAAGAAAATATTTTTTAAAAAGGAGAACAGGGATGTGTTTTTGCTTGATGGTGATGCACATTTTTAAAAAGAAAAATGCAGCCCAGGAATGCCCTGGGATTACTAAACACAGGTTCTAACTTTTGTTTGAAGCCCGTGTTTGTTCCTTGAAAGTTTAAACATCTTCAGAGAAGAGGCAATTGAGATCAAGCTGCAAGTTCATTGACTGGAGAGGCAGCTGCTGTGATGGAATTGCTGACCTTGGCTCAAGTACATGGTAGCTGACACGGTCTGTCTGTTAGCTTTCCATTTTCCATCCACTGAAAATGCTCTATTAACCTGGGTGCTTGCCATTCAATTCAATCAGCGAGAGAGGCAAATAGCAGCGGCGTTGCTGTTCTCTCTTCATTCGGAACAGTCTGATAGTTTCGCTTGAAATCACGACTGCAGCAAACAAGCGAGAACCACAAACCATAATTCTGTACCACAAAGGAGAAGATCTTCCTGACAGAAAAAAAACAACACATACTGTATAGGCGTGAAATCTGGTACATTGCTGGCACTTCGTAAATGGCAGAAAGCGCAAATAATCAGAAGGGCTGGAAGCTTACGAAAGTGTGGGGAAACTCTATTCAGGCAGCCGACAAAGTTGCAGGAGAGTTAGACTGCTACGAGAGTACAGCTGCAGTGAGCGAAAGCAGAGAGTTTAAATGCGCACAACTTCTTACTTTTGGCCCACCTTAACATAGGTCATAGCTGTTGGAAGTTAAACTCTGTTCCAGAGATAAGCAGAATGAGCAGCGTCTCTCAGCGTAGAACACAGCAAAGACACAAATGAGGCTCAGGATTCTTTGCTTAGTTAAAACAAAGCCTTTTACTGGCTGTGGGATAACTTAGTTACAGCATCACACATACTCACAAACGATCACAATAGTTTACGCAGCAGCAGCATTACAGATGGAGTGGATAAAGGATAATGGGCACAAAACACAGGCATTTATATAGAGAAAAAACTGTACAGTCCTGGAATCACTAATTGACTAATTGAAAAACTTCTCAAGCCAATAATTCAATAATTGTCCAGCTGAGGCCTTGACATTTAGAAAATACATTTCTGCTGATTTCTTCATATTCCTTCAAGCCTCCAGGCACTTGTAAAACAGTGGTAAAAGTAAAACCAGATCCAATCCAGGATCCAACAATAGCTAGACGGGGCGAAATCCCGGGGTGATCCCCGGGATCGTCCCTGTGCGTCCACATGATGCACAGGGGATCCCGGGATCAGGGAGGGATGATTCCTCCCTTGCCCTGGGATCTTGCCCCCCCCCTTTAGCCCTGGGGAGGCTAAAGGGGAGGGTGAGCCCGAGACCGTGGAATGTGTGGCAGGGGGCCACGGGTTGTCCTGGCTCCTCGCAAGGAGCTGGGAGCTGCACATGGGGTGCAGCGCTCCTCAGGAGCACTGTGCCAATCGGAGATAGGATGGGGGAGCGGGGAAAATAATTTAAATTTAAAAAATTACTTACCTTTTGCGCACAAGCATTTGTGTGCTTCTGGCCCTTTAATAATAATAAAAATGGCGGGCGCAACGCCTCTCCTGAGGTCATCACCATCGTGTGTAAACAGAGGAAGGATCTCGCGATAAACATATTGCGAGATCTTCCCCCCTCCGTCTCGTGCTAACAGGTAGGTCTAGCTCAGGACACAGTAAAAGCTTTAGGTCTTCATTGATTTGGCTGAGTTGCTAATGACGAAGGAGGCACCAAACTCCAGTGCTCAAAGGAAGGAAGACACTTTATTGTGCTCTACACGTTTCAGAGAAGAAGTCTCCATCTTCAGGAGCTGTTTTTAGTTCATTTGAAATTCCTTAACTATGAGAATGACAATATTTTCTACTAAACCAACTCTTATTAAACCAAATCCAGGAAAACCTAAATCAGAAACTCTCAAAAGCCCATTCAAGACTCCCAGGTAGCAGGTGAAGGAGGCTGGTTGCATGTGTGGCCATCTGTCTTCTAAGCAGCTACTGTGAATATAGACTTTGTAGAAAGAGTCCTTTACTCTCAGGCCTTAGCTAGACCTAAGGTTTATCCCGGGGTCGTCCCTGCCTGCTCCCGAGATATCCTGTGTGACAGAAACAAACAAGACAGAAACAAACTTCAAAGTGATCTTGATAGGCTGGAGTGCTGGGCTGAAAACAACAGAATGAAATTGAATAGGGATCAATGCCAAGTTCTACATTTAGGGAATAGAAACCAAAGGCACAGTTACAAGATGGGGGATACTTGGCTCAGCAATACTACAAACGAGAAGGATCTTGGAATTGTTGTAGATCGCAAGCTGAATAAGAGCCAACAGGGCGATATGGCTGCAAGAAAGGCAAATGCTATTTTGGGCTGCATTAATAGAAGTATAGCTTCCAAATCACGTGAGGTCCTGGTTCCTCTCTATTCGGCCCTGGTTAGGCCTCATCTAGAGTACTGTGTCCAGTTCTGGGCTCCACAATTCAAGAAGGATGCAGATAAGATGGAGCGTGTTCAGAGGAGGGCAACCAGGATGATCAGGGGTCTAGAAACAAAGCCCTCTGAAGAGAGACTGAAAGATCTGGGCATGTTTAGCCTGGAGAAGAGAAGATGGAGGGGAGACATGAGAGCACTCTTCAAATACTTCAAAGGTTGACACACAGAGGAGGGCCAGGATCTCTTCTCGATCCTCCCAGAGTGCAGGACATGGAATTACGGGCTCAAGTTACAGGAAGCCAGATTCCAGCTGGACATCAGGAAAAACTTCCTGACTGTTAGAGCAGTACGACAATGGAATCAGTTCCCTAGGGAGGTTGTGGGATCTCCCACACTCGAGGCCTTCAAGAGGCAGCTGGTCAACCATCTGTCAGGGATGCTTTAGGGTGGATCCCTGCATTGAGCAGGGCGTTGGATTCGATGGCCTTGCAGGCCCCTTCCAACTCTGGTTTTCTATGATTCTATGATTCATTGACATGAACAGGGATGAACCTGGGACGATCCTGGGATAAACCCTAGGTCAAGATAAGGCCTCAGAGAACAAGCGAGCTTCCTGTAGGCCAGATCAGAAGGTGGGAGAACTACAACAAAAGATGCTATATCCATGTGCATCATTTGATTTCTCTACACTTGGGGCCTTCCTAGACGGGGCTTTAGCCTGGTGCGAGCCCCGGGCTCACTCCTGCGCCTCCAGATGATGCACAGGGTATCCCGGGCTCAGGCAGGGGTGAACCCTCCCTGGGCACCACTTCAGGCCTGGTTTTTCCTGCGGTGTCGGGCTGATCCCGAGACCACAGGCGTGTAGCCAGGTCCACCGCTTTTCCTGGCTACCGGATTTACTCCTGAGTAGCCGGGAAAAGCGGCGGATGGGCCGCAGCGCTCATCAGGGCTACGGTGGGGACATGGGGGGGGGGGGAACGGAGGCCGGGGAGATAGGGGGGGAATCGCGGCCCAGGGGACATTGGGGGGGGGGGAATTGCAGGCGGGGGATCGGACATCGCAGGCAGGAGGAAGAAGAATGGGCCCGGGGGGGGGGGGAATCGCGGATGAGGGGAACGAGAATTAAAAACAACAACAATCCCTGCTTACGTTTCTTGGCTCCTGCGCTGCTGCTGTCGCTTTAAAAATAAAAAAATGGCGGCCGCAACGGCTTTCCGCCAGAGCTCGTCACAGCTTGCATGTGAATAGGGGCGAGATCTTGCGTTATTCATAACACGAGGTCTCTCCTCCTCTCCCCCGGATTTTCCACCAGGTCTAGCAAGGCCCTTGGCTACTATACACTTTACAGCAGTCAGCTGGAATTAAGGATGTACAGATTTTGTATAAACTATTCCATCAGTTTTTTGCCATTTGTCAGGTGCCTTTTGTTCTACTGTCCACTCATGGACAGAATCAGATTTTTATTTTTATTTTCAGTTTCCCAAATTTGTGCAAATTCACATTTGCACAAATTTGCGCTTGCACGAATCCCCCACAACATGCACATTTCCATGCTTTGGCTTATGGGAGAAATGCACATTTTGGGCTGGTGTTTTTTTTATTTTATGTATTTTTCTATGAAATTTGTGTAAAATTCCACAAAGTAAAATAAAATATAATAAGGGGAGAGTCTGCAAATCTCCAGAATCGATGTGAAAAGCCGGTCTGCTTAGGAATCCACAGGTCAGATTCATAGAAATTGGAACTCATATGTTTCCGTTATGGATTTCTCTGACACCCCGAGATGAATGAGTGAATGGACTCCATTGGAAAGGATTCCATTTGAGATGATGTGAAGGGATATGAGAATTATATTTCTGATTCGTTACGCTTATCAACTGATAATTGGAGCTAGGCAATGGAATCTCTGCAAATGTTTGTGAGAAGAGCAATGCAGCTGGTGTTCTTGCTGCTGGTGCCACACCTTCAGTGACACCTGTACAGGTAGTCACTTGTGGTGACTCTCTGAGCAGGCGCTTGTCTCCCTGCTGGATGTGCTCCATGGCTTCAGCCTCAACCAGCAGCATCCAGAAATGACTTAATTTGTGGGGCCAACTGGCCACACAGGAAGCTGATGCTGAAGGAAGAGGTGTCAGGGCTGGGTGGATGCCCCCCGCCCCAAGAACTGGGCCAGTTGAGAGGTGAACAGTGGTGGCCCAAGAGTGGGTGAATTTCTTCAAGGTGGTGTATCACAGGAGAACTAAACTCAGCCTATTATTCCCCCTCTTTCTGAGATTTCAGCAAGATCCTCTTTGGTCTGAGTTGGTTTTTGGAGAGGTGGACCCGGTAGAGAAGAGAGTCCAGCCCTAGGCACGTTTACTTGAAAGTTAATCCCAATTAGTGTAATAGCACTTATTCCCTCGTTTACTAGATAGAGAAAATGGATTGGGAATGTGACACACGTAAATATTTACAGATATGGCCGGGAATGAGATAAACGATGCCGCCTCCCCAGAGAACACAGGGCTGAGATAAGAAAGATTTTAATCTCAGAGACCCCACTCCAAGTAACACACTTCCATTTCTGTGTGTCTGGCTCATTCTGATTTATGGGTTGATTTCTGACCTTCAACTCAAGGAATTGTGACACTTCATCTCATTCCCATCTCAAACCCTTCTGTAGAAAGCAGGCTGCTCACAATCTCTTTCATGTCATGTTTCCCAAATGGGTCAAAATGCTGTTTTGCCAAAAACCAAGCTTGTTCTGCTCAGCCAAGGAAAGCATCTGGTCTGAGGACAGAACCCCCACTCCAACAAACACTCCCCCCCTCTCCAATTTGAACACTTCCACTAAATCCTGTTTTCATTTTATTGGAAGTGCTCGGGGAGCGGGGAGAGATGGACCAGATAAAAGCGACATTCCTGGAACTCTCCCCATTTCTCCGTCTCAATGCCCAGGTTCCCTGTGCCTACACCGTGAGCCGTCACTCCAAAACATGAACAAGGCTCAAATACATGTTACGTCATGCGCAGACATCTCCAGTGGAGAGCCAGTGTGGTGTAGTGGTTAGAACTGGGAGACAATTTGCCATGGGGCTCACTGGGTGGCTTTGGGCCACGCACAGTGAAAGAACTGGGCATGTTTAGCCTGGAGAAGAGAAGATTGAGGGGAGACATGAGAGCACTCTTCAAAGACTTAAAAGGTTGTCACAGAGAGGAGGGCCAGGATCTCTTCTCGATCCTCCCAGAGTGCAGGACACGGAATAACGGGCTCAAGAATAATAGAGTTGGAAGGGGCCTACAAGGCCATCCAGTCCAACCCCCTGCTCAATGCAGGAATCAACCCTAAAGCATCCCTGACAGAAGGTTGTCCAGCTGCCTCTTGAAGGCCTCTAGTGTGGGAGAGCCTACAACCTCCCTAGGTCACTGCTTCCATCATCGTACTGCTCTAACAGTCAGGCAGTTTTTCCTGATGTCCAGCCGGAATCTGGCTTCCTGTAACTTGAGCCCGTTATTCCACGTCCTGCACTCTGGGATGATCGAGAAAAGAGCCTGGCCCTCCTCTGTGTGAATGTCTTCCTTAGGGCAAGAACCAGGCCTTATGCTGCTTAGGTTGTTCTGATGAAACTGACAGGCAGGATTTTCAGGACAGGCAAAAGAAAGCCCTTTGCACAACGCACGGAAGTGGGGAGAAGCTCTTTGCACCCACGAGAGGGAGGAAGGTGCCTCTCAGGAGCAGTTGCTAGAGGCAAACTTTGGGGAAAGGGCTTTTGTAGGTTATGCCCTTCCTGGAGGTGAGGTATGAAGCTGGATTAGATAGACTAGGGGACCTCAACCCTTTGGGCTAGTAGGCACATTGGGATTTTGAAAGAGTGTTGTGAGCCCTCTCACAAAATGGCTGCCATAGAGGGGGCCCATTCATAAAACGTCAGCCATAACGGTTGTGGCCCACTCACAAAACACCATTTTCCCAGAAGGCAAACTGGTGGGACTAATAGAAAACTAAGGCCATAGCTTAGGTTCTTCGGCAACTTAGGCCACAGCTAGACCTAAGGTTTATCCTTGGATCATCCAGGGGTCAAACCTGTTCATCTAGGTGACACACAGGGGATCCAGTGCTCAGGCAGGGGCGAACCCTGGATGATCCCAGGATAAACCTTAGGTCTAGCTGTGGCCTAAGTTGCCGAAGAACCTAAGTACAAAGTCGAGGAGGAGTCTGAGCTCCAAAACATAAAACCAAATCCTTATGAAACCAAATTAAGATGGCACTAGAGGGCTTCCCAGTTAAAACAAAACAAACTTTTTTTGTTTTTGTTTTTAAATGAAGAAAATCTTAAGAAATAAGATAAAAAGCAGAAGGGTCAGGGAGCCAAGAGAGGTCATGCTGGAGACCACCCCGCCCCGTGGTCGACGCTTGGTGTGTCAGAGCATAGGCAGTTCTTAGGTGTGAATTATTCTTTCCTCCTCCCTCCCCTCCCCTTTTTCCTTTAGTATCATGTCTAATAAATTGCAAGCCTCTGGTCAGCGGCCTCATCTACACCAAGCAGGATATTCCACTTTGAAAGCAGTATGAAAGCGGTATATAAAAGGCAGGAGCCACACGACTGCTTTATAGTGATATTGAAGTGCACTGCAGGATCTACACTACTGCTTTATAGTGGTACTGAAATGCACTGACAACTGTTGGGGACCATTGACACATCTACACCAAGCAGGATATAACACTATGAAAGTGGTATGAAAGCGGTATGTGGTATGTGTCAATGGGCCCCAAGAGCTGTCAGGGCACTTCAATATCGCTATGAAGCAGTAGTGTGGCTCCTGGCTTTTATATACCGCTTTCATCGTGTTATATCCTGCTTGGTGTAGATGTGTCAGGGGCCCCAACAGTTGTCAGTGCACTTTAGTACCACTATAAAGCAGTAGTGTAGATCCTGCAATGCATTTCCATACCATTATAAAGCAGCAGTGTGGCTCCTGCCTTTTATATACTGCTTTCATACCACTTTCATAGTGTTATATCCTGCTAGGTGTAGATGTGCCCAGGGCCTTTTAAAAACCTTTACACAGTGCCTAGAGGGGAAAAAATTGCTTCCTACATGATTGTGGTTGTTTTGTTATATTATTCTTTAGTAATACGGAATATTCGCATGCATTATGAGTGTGGTTAACCGTGCCGCAAACTGAAATGAAGTTTTGCACACACACACACACACACACACACATATATATATATATATATATATATATATATATATATATATATATAAAAGCTTGGGTTTCACCCTGGGTCTTTTCATTTCTTTTCTTTTGCTTCCCTCACAGATCACTACATGCAAGTCTTGGTGTGTCAACACGAGTGCGTGAGGGAGCTGGCAACGCGGCCCGGGCGACTCTCACCCATTGACAACTACCTCCCCTTGCATTACGATTTCTTGCAGTTCGCCTATTACAGAGGTAACCCTTGTTTTTCCAGACATTTTAGCCCAGGTCAGATGTTAACTGAGTGATGGGATTGATGCTCGGAACTTGGCAAATCAGGGTTGACCAAGGCCTTAGCTAGACCAGGCTATATCCCGGGGCGAACTCCGGGATCATCCCTGTGCGCCCACATGTTCGTGTTCAGAGGAGGGCAACCAGGATAGGGTTGCCATACGTCCCGGAAAACCGGGAATGTCCCGGTTTCCAAGCATTCCCAAAATGTCCCGGCCAGTCAGTCAAGAATCCCGGATTCCTGTTCCAGCTGGCCGGAGAAATTCCACCCTCCGAAATGGTGCCTTGAGCCTGCTCAGTGGAGTGTAAGTCTCCATACTGAAGTCTCCTCTAGCTTTTGAGAACTAGTGGAGAAATGTAATTTAGTGCCATTTTTTCTGTTTGTTTGCCTAAACTGTTCTTTGCCTATTATTTATTTGCAGGTGCTTAAGTACTTCAGGCTGCAATCCTATGCATACTTACCTGGGAATAAGTCCTATTTAACTTAATAGGATTTGTTTCTGAGTAGACACACATAGGATTGCAGTGTTAGGCCATGGCTAGACCAGGCCTATATACCGGGATCATCCCTGAACGTCCAAATGTAGGGTGAGCATATGAAAAGGAGGACAGGGCTCCTGTATCTTTAACAGTTGCATAGAAAAGGGAATTTCAGCAGTTGTCATTTGTATATATGGAGAACCTGGTGAAATTCCCTCTTCATCACAACAGTTAAAGCTGCAGGAGCTATACTAGAGTGACCAGATTTAAAAGAGGGCAGGGCACCTGCAGCTTTAACTGTTGTGATGAAGAGGAAATTTCAACAGGTGAAATGACACCTGCTGAAATTCCCATTTTCAATACAAGTGTTAAAGATACAGGAGCCCTGTCCTCCTTTTCATAGGGTCACCTTATCAAATGACACACAGGAGCAGGCAGGGATGACCCCCACATTTGCCTGGGATAATCCTTAGGTCTAACTAAGGCCTTAGATAACCAAAGCTTAGATAGCTTTCTTTTTTTCCCTAGACCGTTACATATTGCTCAGGTGTTTTTTTTAAAAAAACCTAGCCGCCCCCCCCATTCCCCCCAAAAATTGTCCTGATTTTGTGGATTCATAATATGGCAACCCTGAACCAGGATGATCAGGGGTCTGGAAACAAAGCCCTCTGAAGAGAGACTGAAAGAACTGGGCATGTTTAGCCTGGAGAAGAGAAGATGGAGGGGAGACATGAGAGCACTCTTCAAATACTTCAAAGGTTGTCACACAGAGGAGGGCCAGGATCTCTTCTCGATCCTCCCAGAGTGCAGGACACGGAATAACGGGCTCAAGTTAAAGGAAGCCAGATTCCGGCTGGACCTCAGGAAAAACTTCCTGACTGTTAGAGCAGTACGACAATGGAATCAGTTCCCTAGGGAGGTTGTGGGCTCTCCCCCACTAGAGGCCTTCAAGAGGCAGCTGGACAACCCTCTGTCAGGGATGCTGTAGTGTAGATTCCTACATTGAGCAGGGAGTTGGACTCGATGGCCTTGTAGGCCCCTTCCAACTCTGCTATTCTATGATTTTATGATGCACAGGGGATCCCGGGATCAAGGAGGAATCATCCCTCCCTTGCCCCAGGATATAGCCCTCCCCTTTGGGCCTGGTTTTTCCACGGTCCCGGGCTGAGCGTGAGACCGCAGAAAGTCTGGCCCGTTTCTACGGCTTGACCCCACTCCGCGCTATTACTCACGTGGAGCCGGGAGCCGCGCATGAGGCGCAGTGCTCCTCAGGAGCGCTGCGTCCATCGGAGTTAGGGTGGGGGGAGTAGGAAAACAAATGAAATTTTTAAAAGCACCTACCTTCAGCGCATGAGCGTTGAAGGTACCCTTTAAAAATAAAAAATGGCGGGCGTGACACCTCTCTTCCTGAAGTCGTCACGCCTTACGTGTAAAAGGGGGCAAGATCGCACGTTAATCCAAGACCCTCTTCCCCAGAACAAAAGGTAGGTCTAGCTAAGGCCCAAGACTATGACATTCCAAGTATGGGTGTTTGTATGTACTTTTGCACATATGGTGAGATTAGAAAGACTCCAGTTAAATCCTAGTTTAAAAACAAATCATTCCCTAGTTTATATGATCACCCAAAGGACAGTTGTCCTAACCAAACAAATCAGCATTAAATCTTTGATGGTTGGGAATGAGCCGTGCCGCACCTTAAACTGGAATGTGCCTCTCACCTTCCTTTGCACACATGAGGCGAAATGTGAGAACAAACCACATTTCCATGTTCTATATGAACTCGGGGGGACTGAGACTTATTCGGACCATAGTTAACAAATTAGGATCTGAAACTATGGTTTCATGCTGGTTTGTTTTCACTAATTTTGGTTAGGGCAAACTGTAGTTCCCTGAGTTTGATGCAAAACTATGGTCTGTCCTAACGTGAAAGCAGATGTTTCTTTCTACTCACTTTCAAGGCCAGTTTGCTCTAATTTCATGTAACAAATATAAATCTAATATAACAAGTACATGATTGCAGTAAAGATTATTATTATGTAGGGATGAGCTTGTAATCTCCCCCAGGGATGAATCATGTGGGGTCTCAGAGACCTTACTTATGCACTCCTGGAGTATGATTAAACAACAGCAACGGCAATTTTGTGAATAACACTTTCTGACAGAGGGCTGCCCAGCTGCCTCTTGAAGGCCTCTAGTGTAGGAGAGCCCACAACCTCCCTAGCGAATTGGTTCCATTGTCATACTGCTCTAACAGTCAGGAGGTTTTTCCTGATGTCCACCCGGAATCTGGCTTCCTGTAACTTGAGCCCATTCTTCCATGTCCTGCACTCTGGGATGATCGAGTAGAGATCCTAAAATACAATATAAAAGCACAACCGGGATAAAATCAGCAGCAGGGCAGAAATACAAATTTAAAATACAAATTGAAAACATATGCCTTTGGTTGTGTAGAGCTAGAACCCCTCCTTCTGGAAGGACCCAGAGTTGATCTTCCATGGCAGCGCGTCCACTCCCCACAAGACTCATGTGCAATGGACTCCAGGTTGTGGTAGCTGCCTGCCAGTCAACTGGGCTGGCAAGGCTGGAGTGTGAAGCCAGCCCAGGCTAGGCAATTTGTATGTTTTGCCTCCCCTGGCGAGGGGCGGGTGTTCTGCCTCTTCTTGGGACATTCCCCAAAGCTTCTGTTGGCCTGCGTATTTTCTTCTGACCCATGCACTCAGTGCAATGCAAATGTCTGCCATTCTCCAAGAGTGATAGACACGTCTAGAATGACCATCCTATACTAATCGAGACCTTGGGGTTGTGGTGGACAGCTCCATGAAAGTGTCCACCCAGTGTGCGGCCGCTGTAAAGAAGGCAAACTCCATGTTAGGCATTATAAGAAAAGGAATTGAGAATAAAACGGCCAGGATCGTACTGCCCTTAGACAAATCTATGGTGCAAACACACTTAGAATACCGTGTCCAGTTCTGGTCACCACACCTAAAAAAGGAAATTGTAGAGCTGGAAAAAGTGCAGAAAGGGGCAACTCAAATGATTAAGGGTCTGGAGCATCTCTGCTACGAGGGAAGGTGACATCAACTGGGATTGTTTAGCTTGGAGAAAAGGAGGCTAAGGGGAGACATGACAGAGGTGCACAAAATTATGCCTGGTGTGGAGAATGTGGACAGGGAGACATTTTTCTCCCTTTCATGGGATGACCCTGGGTCATCCCATGAAACTGACTGGTGGGAGATCCAGGACAAATAAAAGGAAGGACTTCTTCACACAGTGCAGAGTTAAATTATGGAACTCACTACCACAAGATGTAGTGATGGCCACCAATCTGGATGGCTTCAAAAGGGGGTTGGATAAATTCCTGGAGGGGAAGGCTATCCATGGCTACTAGCCCTGATGGTTGTGTGCTATCTCCAGTATTTGAGACAATAAGCCTGCGTGCGCCAGTTGCTGGGGAACATGGGCGGGAGGGTGCTGTTGCTCCGTGTCCTGCTTGTGGGTCCCTGGTCGACAGCTGGTTGGCCCCTGTGTGAACCGAGTGCTGGAGTAGGTGGACCCTTCGTCTGATCCAGCATCAGGACACTTATTATGTTCTTATGACTGTTGAGTACATACATGGAGCAAAGAATCATCAGTAGGCTTTGGGGAACCAAGCTGGGACTTGCAGAAGTACAAAAACCCCAAACCTTTAGATACAAAAGGCTAACAAGAGCCCCCAAAATAGCTTAGTGAAGACAACATACTTGGGGGTGCAGGTGGGGGGAGATGGAATAGAGTATTCTGAAAGAGGTCATGGCTGGCTGGAATCTTGGACAGGAGCACATATGCTAATACCAAACTCAAGTGGCCAAGAGCACTTAGAGTGTAGAATCCAGCAGTGCTACCACTGGAAAGAAACGGAGGAACATGTCCTGCATTTATTTTTGTACGCAATTTCCCCTAATTTCCGTACACATTTTTTCCTAATACAGGCCTTTTTGTGCAGAACATTTGAGCTAAGAAATGCTTTGCAAAACTCAGACCAGTGTGCATTCCGAAGGCGAACTCTGTTCCAATCCACATATTAGTCTGGGAAGTGCAAATTAAAAGGTCTACCAAGAAAAATGGTCTCCCATCCCTAGTTGGGACAAGTTGTGCTCTATGCATCGCCCAGGGCAACTTCAGATGCCCGGTTCTCGAGATTTCCAGAGGCAGCAAAACCTCACGTTGTGCCTGTGGGATTTCTTCTCCTTCACTCTTTCAGTTGGCGATTATGTCAAAGCCCTGGAGTGTACCAGGTCGTATCTCCTGTTCCACCCGGAAGATGAATATGTCTTAGATAATGAGAGCTATTATGAAAGTCTCCTAGAAGGATCTGTTGACCTGGGCAGCATCAAACCCAGAGAGGTAAGAATCTCATGTGGACTGGGTCCTTGGCTGTGATTTGGTGAACTGCAGGAAATCCCCTTTCTTGGTAGTCTAAAGCATCTGCACCACGCAGACCCAACCGATGCGCAAGGGGCCTCGTGCGAAAGATGCCCCTCCAACTCTAGGCGTGGATTCAGGCAGCTTGCCCGACACCCGGACGTGTACGCTGGTGGCTCCCTTCGGCCCCAGATGGATGATATAATCAGGGCATTCGAGGGGGGAGATGGTTTCTGCCAGCTAGGAGCTCCCAAACGTATACAAAAAGAGGGGAAGGAAATGCTGATGCTGCAAATGGCGACCCACATCCGGGTTCCAACCTGCCGGCGGCTTCAGCAGTGTGGCAGCAACAGCAGAAGGGCCCCCCAAAGACCCTGCCGCTGCCACCCCCATTGCCAGCAAAGCTGACTGGGGAAAAAAAAAAAGAAATTGTAAAAATGGGTTAAAAGGAAGGATGAAAAAGGGTTAGCAGAAGTAAGAAGCCCGGCGCCCCCTGCCCCGAATTGTAAGCCTGCCGAGGTGGCATGGCGACCCCTAAAATGGAACTAAGAAGACTGCCCTCAGTTAGCCACCAGCAAATGGGGGTGGGGGTGGGCCATTTGGGGCAGTGCCCTACAGGTCCGATACATCCTTGCCTGTGACTTTACTCCATCCCCACCAGTCTCAGATGTCCGAAGGTTTCTTGCTCCCTCAAGGGACTCCCTCCTTTCTCTCTCGCTGTTGCCTGGAACTGCTGCCGTGGACACCCACGGGATGCCACCTTCGTCCTTCTGCAGTGGAGGCTGGTGGCGGTGAATCCGCTCTGGGTTTCAGGCAGAAGTAGCCAGAACAGTAAAGGAGTTATCCCAAGTGTGGGTTCTGACTGAAACCCGGAGCAGATTCACCGCCCCACTGCCATTTGAGCCACCAGCTTCCATGTTCCTTATGTCCTTCAGATGCCTCCTGAAAATTCACCTGTGGGGCCTTTAACTCAACTGCGCAGTCCGCATTCCGGGCTTTAACTAAGCCCAAACACCTGCTACTGAAACAACTGCAAATTCTTTCCCCGTTTTCCCCTGCAGCTTCCTCCTCCCTCTCCTTCTTCTGGTGTTGGTTGAATTTGATTGTAAGCTCCTAGGGGCAGGGATCAATGCTCTCTTTTACTCGGCAAGGCATTGAGAGTCAATGGCAAGGCTGCCATCCAGGCTGGGTGTGGTGGATTCAGAGGCCTGTGGGAGGGCCAACAGTGCTTCTCTGCAAGGATTGCGGCAGGGCCGGACACCCAGTCCACCTCCCAGCCTCCCAGTTTGGACATCCCAGTCTCCATATTTCTATCTCCTGATCCGGACATCCAGCAAACCCTTAGAATTGGATTGAGGGGGGTGTCCTTCCATCAGTGCATCCATACCTGCTTCTTCATAGACTCTGGGAATGTGGGAGTGGCTGCACCCAACACCCAGTCCCAGAAACACACATGAGAAAAATAATGTGTGAAACGGCGCTGTGGTTCTGCGTGTATCCTGGAAAGCGGCTGCATTTTATTGCCCCCTAGAGGTGGGAAAGTGTGCTGCACACCCGGATTTCCAGAGGAAGCGTTCTGTAGCTGCTGAAAGCACAATCAGGGGTTCTGTGATGCCCCTGATGCTTCCATGGCCAGCATGGCTTTAGGACTTTCTCTTGCTTATTTAGGAAGCTGTGATGTTCCTGAGGCGGCATAAGCTGGAAGCATACCTCCTGCAGACAGGAGCAGCTGGCCTGGGCTTCTTGTACACCGAGCCGGTAAGAACATGGCGCTGTGAGACAGGCGTGCCACATGTCGGACCGAGGCGATTCCGGCATCGATTCGTACAATGCCATCAAGCTCCCGGGGGTGGTCTGGATCAAGTCCCTCTCTCTCAGCTTTGCAAATTGTTCCGGGAACAGCTTTGCATACCGTTCCGAGTCCTGGAAAATTAATTTGCGTATCGTAGACATCACCGTAAATGGTGTTTTATCTGGGGCAACCCTGCAAACGGCACCCAGCCAAATGCCGCCAGAATCTCATAAGCCTGGGATCTCCAGTGTGGTGCACGAGGGCAACCAGTGTGCCCATGGGCACCCGTCTCTCCCCCTCCAAACTGCCTGCCCCTCCTGATTTTACTTTTATTTCTTTTCTTTTTTCCCAATTAATACTTTTATTTATTTCCCACAAAAAACAGACACATAAGGAAAGGTACAAAACAAAAACAAAAATGGATGTTTGCCGTCTGACATGAAGATGGCTTTAGAATTATAGAATCATAGAATCATAGAATAGTAGAATTGGAAGGGGCCTAAAAGGCCATCGAGTCCAACCCCCTGCTCAATGCAGGAATCCACCCTAAAGCATCCCTGACAGATGGTTGTCCAGCTGCCTCTTGAAGGCCTCCAGCGTGGGAGAGCCCACAACCTCCCTAGGTAACTGGTTCCATTGTCGTACTGCTCTAACAGTCAGGAAGTTTTTCCTGATGTCCAGCTGGAATCTGGCTTCCTTTAACTTGAGCCCGTTATTCCGTGTCCTGCACTCTGGGAGGATCGAGAAGAGATCCTGGCCCTCCTCTGTGTGACAATGAAATTTAATGAAATTAAATTAAATGAAATATAGCCTGATTTTACTTTTATTTCTTAAGTTCTTTTAAGAACAGAGTGCTGGACTAGATGGACCCTTGGTCTTAGCCAGGATGGCACTGCTTATGTCCTTATGTCCTTAATTTATTGATTTTGGAACTGAGGATGCCAGCATGCTGCGAAGCAAAATGCTGCCCTCCAGTGTTGTCTTCATTTGGGTTCAAAAGGGTGCTTTTGTGTCTTGGCACTCCGGACCCACCCCCTGCCTTGTCCTTAGCTTCTTGGGCAAGTTGCTTTTCTTCCAGTCCTGCCAGTTGCCTTTGGGTTAATGAGCATTTTATTACTGGTCATGCCCACCATGACACCCTTTTTTATTATTTATTTATTATATTTATATACCCAAAGCTCTTTGGGAGGTTAACAAAAGTTTAAAACAATGAACCTTAAAAACAAATACACAAAAATTTTAAAGCATAAAAACACCAATACCCATTTTATGAATGGGAAAGCTTCCCCATTTTGTGAGAGCGACCACAACACTCAAAATTCCAACTGTGCCCACCGTGCCAAAGAGGTTGAGGGAACCATCAGCAAAATGTAGTGGAGATGTCAGCCCCCTTCTTAGTTATATATTGCCTCTGAACAAGAAGGTTCCATTTAGCTATAAGTAGACCTGTGGTCCAGGGCGTTGCCTGATCCATTTTTTAACACCCCATAAAACAGTGGTGACACATCTTCTAAGTCAGCCTTCCTCAACCTGGGGCGCTCCAGATGTGTTGGACTGCATCTCCCAGAATGCCCCAGCCAGCTGGCTGGGGCATTCTGGGAGTTGTAGTCCAACACTTCTGGAGCGCCCCAGGTTGAGGAAGGTCTTGAGGGGTATTATTTTTTATAAACCCTTTATTCACTATACCAGTGAATTAGCAGAGTAACAGCGGTTCTTAACTATGAAAGTCAGCAAAGACCAAATTAATTTCAAGACAGAGTCTGTTTTGTTTGGTACAAAAATAAAGTATTTTTACTGATAGAAAATAACACAGTTTATGGCAATACAAATTTACACCAACATACTCACACACTTGGTCATATATACACGTCACAGCAGGGCTCACAGCAGCAGAGAGAGAATATTTTAATCTGGTTACAAAGTTCCAAAACTCTCTTTATATACACTTCCCTGAACAAATGATGAAACCACTAATTGGCAATGGCAAAACAATTAGACTTTTGCATCATCCCAATAATTCAATAAAGTCCACCTGCAAACTTGACCTTTAAGCTGATTGACTGATGCTGAGTCTTCAGTTTCTTCCAGGTTTTGCAGACTTGTACAGAAATATGGAAATCACAAAAACCAGTCCTAATCCAGGACTTCAACAGAAGGCTGTTCTAAGTGAACTACGGTTGCTTCCACGCTGGAGCCCTGGCTTCCCGAAATCAGCTGGAAACAAAATTGAAACAGTGGCTCCAACCAGCGAAGTGACCTAATGTCATATCATGCAGCACTGCTTTTGGTGGCCAAGATATTTTGATAACGTTTACTCCCGATTTCAATCCAGCAAAGGAACCCTGCAAGTTGTGTAGTGGTGGTGATCTTAAGAGAGAAAGAAATCCAGTCCGCATGACGTGGTGGGTCATTATGGGTTATTTAACCTACGACGAGGTGCCGTGCGCGCCGTGTGCATGTGGCTACCGTTTTGAATATGTCGCTCCCAAATGGGGTGATCTGGGATGCCAGTGGGGTAACTGAGGGCCAAACCACACACATATTCAAAATGGCAGCGGCACATACGCTGCCCTCTTAAATAACCCACGATGCCCTGTTGGTGTCTTGCAAACTGGCCCAGAGAGTCTGTGGCTTGGCTCCAGCCTCACCCACCCCTGGACTGATGCCCTGATAGATGATCCCCAGGGAAAAAGGTTCCACACCTGGGTTCTAAGTCACCCTTAGAGGCCTCAATAGCACTTGGGCTGCACACGCTGGACTGGCTGGCACCGTAACTGCATTTTATTTTATTGTTTAAATACTAAAAGGCTGGTCTTAAAAAAAAATAAGGGGAGGGGGATGATATAAAAAATGGTGGAAAGCAACAATTTGCCCACAGTGCCATCTGGGCTCTGCATCAAAAGTGAATAAGCCAAGGATGGCGATTCCAGACTAAATTGCTAGTGTAAAAGCAACCTACGGGTCCCTTGGCAATATGTTCAGGGCAGATCAAAGAATCCGCTTGTTCGGTCCATTTGTTGGGTGAGCGAGAAAGAGAAGGACTTTCCCCTCTTAACAGGAGACATCAGCCTCTCTCCTTCTCATTGCAGACTTACTGGAGCATCTCTGGGTCTCGTCAAGACGAACACAGGTAGGCAGTCACGTGCCAAGCACTTTTCCGTGGCCAAAGCTCTGGGTAAAATGCCCCCATTGTGCTGTGAGAACGCGTTTTTATCCTGCGCAGTCAAACTGCCAAAGTTTCTAGGTTCCTGGTGGAAAACTCAACCAGCATATCTTGTTTCTCTTTTCCTTCCTTGAGTCACTCAAACATCCTCCGCCTTTCTGCCACATTGAAATGATGGAGAGTTGAATGAGGGCACCTCCAGGCGCAGGGGGGCAGCTGGGGTTGGACCGCGGGGCCAAAGTCCAGAGCCCTGCAGCCCAACGGGGCCCCAAGTGACCACTGAGCAGCGGGGGTTTCAGCTGGGCTGTAGCCATAGCTGACACTCGCCCCATATGATCATTAAGCCCAGGGTCTCAAGTTACCTACCTACACAACTGAGCACCTCAACCACACTTCTAAGGGCAGGAATGGGGAACGGCTAAGGGGAGCCCTGACAGAGGTGTCCAAGATTATGCCTGGTGTGGAGAATGCGGATTGGGAGACATTTTTCTCCCTCTCAAAATACTAGAACCCAACAGGGTCATCCCATGAAGCTGATCGGTGGGAGATCCAGGACAAATAAAAGGAAGGACTTCTTCACACAGCGCATAGTTAAACTATGGAACTCACTACCACAAGATGTGGTGATGGCCACCAATTTGGATGGCTTTAAAAGGGGGTTGGATAAATTCCCAGAGGAGAAGGCTACTAATGGTTACTGTCCCGATGGCTATGTGCTCCCTCCAATATCAGAGGCAGGAAGCCTGTGTGCACCTATTCAACCCAAAGGCTGAATTCAATTCCAGAGACATTCCCAGGAGGGCAAAAGAAGTGGGGGGCACAAGGCAAAATGGGGTGGACTAAAATGCAGGGAAATACAAAGATAGGCCACTATCTTTTAGCTTCGAGCTCTTACTGCCGGTAACTAAGCCTTAGGAATGGGAGTGCAGAAAAGCCAGGAACCCCCCCTGCAACTGGTGTTTGGGGGAAATGGAGGTGGGGCTAGGGGAAGGGGGTGGTGCCACCAGGAGCACCTCGGAGGGCCGCGTTTGGCCTCCGGGCCTTAGGTTCCCCAGCTCCGCCTTAGAGCGCTCCACACACGCATAGGTTTAGGGCCTGGCATTCCCCTTGCTTGGGAGATGCCGCTTCTATCCAAGGGGGCTTCAGGTGGAGAGATTTCAGTACGGATGTTAAATCCATTCCATCCGCGTTTCCTGGGTCGTTTGCCGTCATCCATTCTGTCATCCACTCTTTGACGGAATCTGTCAGAATTTCATTCCACTTGCACCAATGTGCACCAAATTAACGCAAAATGAAAACCAGGTCTGCAAAATCCATGTGGCTCAGAAAAATTTGGTCTGTTGCAGAATCTCGGATTCATATAATCCCGAACTCCTTTGAATCCATTGCAGATTTCATCAACCTGCCTTAGCTTTTAGCGCTACCAATCAAATCACACTGTATGGCTTTACCTACTTAACGAATTTTCTGTGGTAAGGAAAAGGCAGACGCAGCACTGGGAACACACAGGAGGGTCGCCAATGGAAGACCACGGTCTCTGAACGAGGCAGGGCGATAGCACCGTAAAAGCTTCGCCTAGAAGCTCCCAATGTCTCGAAGAAGAGGGGAGACAGTGATTCATTTCTCACATACTTTGAAGCATGGTTGTGTTGAGGGCGGTATGAGAATTTTGGTTTTCCTTGCGAACGATGGTGAGAATGGCCCCGTATCAAGACCCAAGAGGGAGCGCAAGCACGTTTCGGCTGAAAATATTCACAAATTGTAGAACACATGCTCATGTTTGTCCCGTGCCTGCTTCTCAATTCAAGTTGTGCACATTCCCTAATTTGCACAAATTTCTCTAATCACATAATAATAATAATAATAATAATAATAATAATAATAATAATAATAGTAATAATAATAGTAATAATAGTAATAATAATAATTTATTTCTTCCCCGCCTCTCCACTTGGATCAAGGCGGGGAACATCACAATACTCATTAAAAACATAGTATACATGATTAAATACATGATTTACATGATTAAAACATTCTTGTTTGATTCTTGTTTTTTCATGGATCTGTGGATCGCAATAAAGAAGTTTTTTTTTTAAAAAAAAACCATTCTAAAAACATTCTGAATCAGCCCTACTTTACCCTATGGAGGAAAGTTACGCAAATTCCTCGAAATTTGTGTAAACATGGGCTGCTTTGCGCAACTCTCACATTCGATCACTGCTCGATTTGTGCAAGTTTTCTAATTGGTGCAGGGTGAGCGGTGATCACAAACACAAGTGGGAATTGGGACGAGGCATCCCTTGCTCACCCATCCTGAGATGGTGCTCCTACCATCTTCTTGGCCTGACTAGAGATACTGTTCCTTGGAGTTGTTCCTCTCATTCAGAAATGGTGGGGAGAGTACCACCGTTTATAAGTATTCAGGCGATGCACCATGGTTAATTCACCCCACACATATAACTTTTCTGGACTTCTGTTCCACAGGGTTCCTTCAGGTGTTCAAAGTGACCAAGCAGATGGGTCTGGGAGGCCGCTAGGAAGAAAGAGCGTGCCAAAGGTGGATCATGAACTGCGGGAAGGTAAGCCGCTGTCAGCAGATGAGTTGTAGCTGACTTTTCAGACGATTGCTCCGCTGAACTGACACCCCCCCCCCCAGGGCAGAACAATCACTTTGTAGTCATTTGACCCTGTAATTTTTAAACAAAATGAAACTTCGGGCATCCACCTGCTTGCTGTCCCCTGCTGAGGCCTGGTCACAAAGCCTGGTGCACCCAAGAATGACTTCTTACAACAGCCTTCCCCAACCTGGTGCCCTCAAAATGGTTTGGGTACCAGTTTCCACCATCCCCAGCCATTGGCCATGTTGGCTGGTTCCAGTGGGACAGACAGTGCAGATAGGTGGAGGAAGACTGGCAGAGAAGAACCAAAACGTCAGCTAGCAGAAGTAAGAAATGGACGATGGAGCAGAAGCCAGACACTAGAGCTTCCTTGGCCCAAGTCGGGGTTTCACCCATCCCAGGGCAAGAAGCAGATGATGGGGTGATGGAAGAAGTTGATGGCCACCAGAGCAAGGTGGAGAGAAATAATAGACCAAGCTCCACTCTCCCTTAATCATAGAATCATAGAATAGCAGAGTTGGAAGGGGCCTATAAGGCCATCGAGTCCAACCCTCTGCTCAATGCAGGAATCCACCCTAAAGCATCCCTGACAGAATAAAGAGATTCCCTTTAAAGAAAACAAAAAACAAAGCAATATATTATAGAGGTAAAAAGGTAGACCCCATTCGTGTGAAGCATAAGCCTTCTTCGCGGACAAAATCCAGAGCCAGCTAGAGGCCAAAGGGTGGTGGGCCTTCAGACAGAAATTGCCCTGCAAAAGCCAAACCAGCGTTAACAGAAATGTTCCAAAGAGTCCCCGCTGAAGCCGATGGATTCCTCTTTATTTCTACCCCCTCCACCCCTTTACAAAGAAAACTCTTGACATTTTGCAAGCGTGGATACATTTCATATGACCGAGTGGCATTTCACCTCCTTCTTCCCGTCTAGTTTCATAGAATCATAGAATCATAGAATAGCAGAGTTGGAAGGGGCCTACAAGGCCATCGAGTCCAACCCCTTGCTCAGTGCAGGAATCCACCCTAAAGCATCCCTGACAGAGGGTTGTCCAGCTGCCTCTTGAAGGCCTCTTGTGTGGGAGAGCTATTTATTTATTGTTTATTTATTTATTACATTTCTATACCGCCCAATAGCCGAAGCTCTCTGGGCAGTTCACAAAAATTAAAACCATAGTAAGACAACCAACAGGTTAAAAGCACAAATGCACAATTAAATACACAAAGCTAGTTTGCTTTGTGTCTGCTCCGTTCCATCACATGAGGCTGAGCGTTTCCAAACAGCCTGGCTTTTGTCTTCATCTCTCAAATGTATTTTTTCTTTTATTTTTTCTTGTTGCTGCTGCTATCAAACTGGAGCAAAGAGGAAGCACTGCTTCATATCCCTGAGAAATGCGCAAAGGCCCCAAGACGGCTTGGTGCCAAGGAGGGAAATAGTTTGACACCCACAACGTTTTGGGTATCACTTGCTGATGCCCTCAATTAAACATGGGAGATCCCGGCCCAAGCTATGAAAAATGCCAGTACCAACCTCTGGATTCCCACAAGTGGTTCAGAAAAACACAGGGTTGGTTCCTTTCCAGACACAGGCCTGTTATTATCTACAACGATTGGGGGTTAACCAGTTATCTTGAAGTCCATCTAGACCAAAGGGCCTTGGCTCGTTCCAGAACCCACGGGAACTCTGTCAAGGCTCTTTCCACTTCTAGAAATGTTGCCTGGGATTTCCTGGCTGTGTTGGAAGGAGATGTCATCCTCTTTCTGTTGGGATGCTGCACTGTATCACTGAGGACATTTGCTCAGCTGGAATCAATTTACAGGACTTCTTAACAACCCAGAAAACTGGCAAAGCCAACCAACCAGAGCTGTGCTATAAGAGAAACAGGCAGGAGACATCTGAACCTAGCGAGCAACCAGCCAGCCAACCAACCTAATCCCAGTCCTGGTGTTGAACAGCCAAATTCCGACCCGTCTTGGTTTGAGAAATCTCCGTGGGTGATGTGCTGGCGAGACTTTTCCAGATAAACCAGGAAGATGGAACAGCCAGACGCCTCCAGATTAAATGGCCCATTTGTTGAGGCTCTGAAATGTGTCATCATTTCAGAGTTTACAAGGCTCATTATCCAAGGATGGATGAGTCTGGTCAATTTCTCGTTTTTCCATCATTAAGTTCGTGCCATCCTGTTTTCTCATCCCTTTGAGATTTTTTTTAAAAGCCTGCCCAAAATTCTGCGTTCAGTTTTGTGTGTGTTTCTCTAATATGCACTCCTAAAAAGTGGATTTTGGGACACACTTTTCCAAAGATACGCTTTTTTGTGTGCAACTTTACCTAATATAATGTTTTTGTGTGTGCACAGTTTCCACTAACAAGTTAATTTTTGTGTGCACCTTCCCCTGTTTTGCATATTTTTGTGCACATTTTATGATTCGCAAACTGCATCCCAAAATGTGGGAAATTGCAGATATCAACATATAACTGCATTCGGGGTCATGTGTAGGTTCAAGAAGTATCCATTTGGTAAGCTTCCATTATAATGCAGAGGCAACTAATTTCTTGCCCAATCCTATACTTATCTTGCTCTTTCAACTGGAGATATTTTGCCCCAGAGAACTGTGCCCCAGACTCTCTCGAAGTACCCCAGAGGATACTGGGATCCAGATTTATTCTATCGTAAGCAGCTAAGAAACAAAGCATTGCATGCATGAGAAGGATTTTGCATAGAAATAAATAAATAGATGGGCAATGACAGATGGGCGGAGCCAAAGGCCTGCTGCCAATGGGCAGAGCTTCTGGTTCCCACATGGCTCAGCCTTCTGGTGTCTTCCTTCTTCCTCACTGTCATGACTAGGCCTGTTCCCCTTAGGCTGGGGGCAGGAGTTTCAGAAGATCAACCAGAATCAGATTCTGAAGCAGAAGAGACAGTGCCAGAAATGTGCCAGTTTACACGGAGAGTAGAGGAGGTGACTCTCATGGGCTCTTTACCAGCTGGGGATGAACCTTCACCAGACCTTATCTCTGAAAGTGTATACAACACACAGTCTGTGGGAAATCCGTATTCTTCCGCGGGGGAGGACACTTCAGGACTGGCTGATCCTAGAGTCCGCCGCAGACTCAAATGGGCAGAGCTAAAGGAAGGCAAAAGAAGGTCGACCCAGCTAGCTTCTCGCCAACGCCTTCTTCAGAACCATCCTCCTTGAAGTTAAAGCGTTCTGGGAAAAGGCTTTCCGTTCTTCTTGAAAGGACAATTGCCTCACTTAGTTGGCATAGTTTTGCCTAGAGGAAAGTTCCTAAAGGTTGGACTCTATTCAGGTGGAAAGAGATGTTTATTGCCTGAATAAAGCTTTGTGGATTACGTGGCAGGCTTCTTTATTGTCTCCCAATAAGGCAGGAGGTTTTGGGAAACACGACACTCACTGCCTGGTGGCCCTTGCACCTGTATCTGGTCCTTGGGCAAGGTGGCAAACATGCCATCTTCGAGCTTGTTGGGGTTCTCCAAATGCCTCCTCCAAGTTGAGTTTGTCATGTTTGCATTCCCAAACATGATTGTGTCATGTCTCTCAGAAGGGCTCCTGCTTTCGATGGGAGGCAAATGACGAGGCTTGCTAAGTAATCTACAAAGCTTTTATTAAGCAACAAACGTCTCTTTAACCTGAATAGAGTCTACCTCTTTGAAATGACCCCCTAGGCAACACTATGCAAACTAAGCAAGACAATTGTCCGTTCAAGAAGAGAAAGAAGTTAATTCTCAAAGGCCCGTGACTTCAAAGCTCCTGGTCTGGTGGTAGGTTCTGGCATAACCTCTCCGACTTTCTCACGGCTTCTTTACGCGCTGTGTGTTTTAGCTTCTGGCGGATCCTAGCATCAGTTAGTGTTTCTGAATGCTCACCTCCGGAAGCACCCTCATCCCCCAGAGAGTGTGTAGAATTTGGCTTTGAGGAGATAAGCTCTGGAGGGGGCTGATTTCCAGCTGAGGAATCTCCCGTGAGAGCTTCCTCCCCCACTGGTACGGGCTGGCTGGTGTCTGGCGCTGCGTCTTCGCGATCTGAATCTGATTCTGATTGATTACCTGAAACACCTTCTCCCGAAACAGGGGCAGTAGGGTTAGACATGACAGATGGTATTTTTTTCCCAGTCAGGAAAAATACACTTTTTGCCCCCTCCCACCCAGGTTAAAGTGTGACGATGCAGATTGGGGGATCGGGGAGGGGGGAAGGTGCACTTACACACTTTTGAATATGAACTCAAGTTCAGGAAATAGCAAGGAATTCTTAAGAATTGTGTTCCCACTTGCATTTGCATTTGGGAGTCAGGAACAAAACACGTTGCATGGTTTGCAAAACAGGAACAAAATTCCTGTACATCCCTAATTGTGTGTGTGTGTGTGCTGGGGGGGGGAGAGTTAATATTTCTCCGATTGCACAGTTTTTTATTGATACCCCAAACCATATTACCACCGAAAACAACTGCTCAGCTTGGCTGTGGAGTTGGGCCGCCCATCCATCCGTCCGTCCGTCGTCTCAACCACACACAAGAATCCTTGGTGGCTCCTGCATGACCACAGGGAACATTCTACAGACCCACAGCAACGCTGACGGCTATTTCAGGCAACGCTGGTTTCTTCCTCCGAATTCCCAATGCGTGCGTGTGCGCGCGCACACACACACACACACACACACAAACACGCCGTAGTAGAAACATGCAGCCAAGACTTAAGATGGTTTATTTTGGCTGGGCTGCAAAATGTCCATTAGCTGGGGTCAGGGAGGTGGGTTCAGCCTCCCCTAGGATTCTGGGATGAGCATTTCAGAATGCAGCCCATCTGTTTTCTGAAAGGGCCAGAGGGAAACGGAAAACCCCAAATCTCTTACATGAGAACTCATTCCACCTCCAAAGGTTATTGCTGCTGCTGCTGCTGCCACCGCCTCTGGAGTTTGGCTGCATTTCCAAGCTCTTTTGGCACAAAGCCGGGTTTTGGGGAAAGGCTGACGTCATTTTTTTTCCAGGCCTCTGATGTGCTGATTTAGCAGGCTTGTTAGGCAATCCATGAAAGCCAAATGGCCTCGCCTCTACTTACCTGAGTTAGTTGTTGTTGGGTTTTCTGTAGCTTTTTAAAAACAACCGCCACACTTTTTGTAATGATGCTGTGCCTGATTTCCTGGACATAAATCAGAGTTTTCAGGTAAGCCTGTGATTTAGTCTGTGGAAGCCTGTGGAAGCCTGGTCCCCTCGCAGTCTGACTCCTCATGAAGGAAGTGAATCTGGAGCACCAGAGGCTCAGGGTGGCTGAAACACTTAACAGAATCCAGTGGTACAGGTTTTCCTGGATTACGCCGTTTTCTGCTTGGTGGAGGAGGGGGGGTTGAAATTGCAAGTTGGAATACTCACTCATTGAAATAACCCCCCTGCACATGCAAAGCTATCCTTATCCCTGGGAGAAAAGGTTTAGTCCAAACTCATCTTTGACATGGGCATGTTTAGCCTGGAGAAGAGAGGATTGAGGGGAGACATGATAGCGCTCTTCAAATACTGGAAAGGTTGTCACACAGGAGGGCCAGGATCTCTTCTCGATCCTCCCAGAGTGCAGGACACGGAATAAGGGGCTCAAGTTAAAGGAAGCCAGATTCCAGCTGGACATCAGGAAAAACTTCCTGACTGTTAGAGCAGTACGACAATGGAACCAGTTACCTAGGGAGGTTGTGGGCTCTCCCATACTAGAGTCATTCAAGAGGCAGCTGGACAACCATCTGTCAGGGATGCTTTAGGGTGGATTCCTGCATTGAGCAGGGGGTTGGACTCGATGGCCTTGTAGGCCCCTTCCAACTCTGCTATTCTATGATTCTATGATTCTCTTTTTTTTATGCACAGAGAAAATGTACTGGTGTGTGTGTTTTCAGACAAGCAAGCACCCCACCCCCAAAGACAATCACATGTAGCCTAAAATGGAACTGTCCTATGAAAAGGCTTTGACATTTGATGATTTAAACCTGGTCGCCCTTTCTCTCTCTCTCTCTCTCTCTCTCTCTCTCTCTCTCTCTCTCTCTCTCACACACACACACACACACACACACACACACGGTAACACACTAGCAACCAATATTGTCATGACCACACATAGCGTAATTTGCTTGCTTTTTGAAGAAGAGGCTATAGCTCATCCTTCTCCAACTTCGTGCCTCCAAGTTGTGTTGGAATACAATTCCCACCACCCCCAGCCAGAGTGCAGTCCAACACATCTGGCTGGTCCAGGAACACTGGAGCCTCATGGGCAAATATCCCCATGGGTCACCACCAGGGAGAACTTATGAAAGATGGTTCCTTTCCATCTCCCTCCTCTCTTTCTAGGGGGTCCTCTCCTCTTCAGCAACGTGAAGTTTGTCTATAACTCAGAGCAGCTCAACGGGACTCAGCGCGTGCTGTTGGACAATGTGATGTCAGAGGAGGAGTGCCGGGAACTGCACCGGGTTGCCAACGTGAGTAGCTGGTGACTCACAAGTTGCCCAAGAGAACAGTGCAGGCATCGGGATGAGGGTAATTCCTACTGTCCTGACTTCCAGAGGGGCAGCCAAGTTAGTGTAGGGCAGCAAAGACAACAGAGAGCCCTCCGGAACCTTAAAGGCCAAGGACTGAGAGACTGAAAGAACTGGGCATGTTTAGCCTGGAGAAGAGAAGATTGAGGGGAGACATGAGAGCACTCTTCAAATACTTGAAAGGTTGTCACACAGAGGAGGGCCAGGATCTTTTCTCGATCATCCCAGAGTCCAGGACACGGAATAACGGGCTCAAGTTAAAGGAAGCCAGATTCCAGCTGGACATCAGGAAAAACTTCCTGACTGTTAGAGCGGTACGACAATGGAACCAGTTACCTAGGGAGGTTGTGGGCTCTCCCACACTAGAGGCCTTCAAGAGGCAGCTGGACAAGCATCTGTCAGGGATGCTTTAGGGTGGATTCCTGCATTGAGCAGGGGGTTGGACTTGATGGCCTTGTGGGCCCCTTCCAACTCTGCTTTTCTAAGATTCTATGACTGATCCAGGGTGTTTGCAGCTTGAGCTGCAGCAGACTAACAAGGCGGCCGACCTGGGAACAGTTCCATTTTAGGAGATTCCTATTTGGACCCCCTGACATTCTCACTGCTCATAGTAGGCTAAGATCCACTGATTTTCCATTCGGCTCCAAGCAGGAATAGTCTTTGCCCTGCCTTTAGCATGGAGTTAAAGTGAAGCGGCCCTTTCTTCATCAGCTGCCTTGGCAGCTCAGATCTCAGGTCTGGCAACGGTTTGGGAAAATTATCCTACCGAAATAAGTTGTGAGGATTACTTGTTTCCAGACTGAGGTTCTGTGACCACTCAGGTGATCTTGCCCTCATTTGCAAGCTCATGGCATGAATGCATTCCGGCACTGCTTAATTTAGGCTAATGTTGCCCCTTCACATGAAGAATTCAGGATCTGATGTCTCCTCTTTGCCCTTAAGCTGTGAGTGACCAAGGCCTGGCAGCTGAGGCAACAGTGCATGAATCTGTCCATTTTGCTTTCTTCAGCTTTTGCTTTCTTACAACTTCATCCTGTCCCATTTCTGCATCAGTTTGCAGATCCTCTGATAAAACATCCGCACAAAAATCTGTGCACAATTTCCCCCCAAAATATGCATTTTTGCAAGTGATTTCATAGACTTTTTTTCTATGCAATTTTCTGTAATGTACACTTTTTTCTTCTTTTTTCTTTTTTTTGGAGTGGAGAACTCCATTACAAAATTTGGAGAAGTCCACAAACTGAAGGGTAACATCCCAGTCCATGTATTCGTTTAGAGAGGGCGAATTAGGTAGGTTCACATTAAAATGCGAACCAAATTTCACTCCCCTGCCCCCAGCCAAAGGCAGTCAGAGGGGCTGCAAGCCAAAGAAAACTCGTTGGCCCAGTTTAACCATGGTCACTAAGGCAAAAAGCCTCAGTTAAAGCTGTGGTTTAAAGTGTCTTCTGAACACAGTCTGGCTTCTTGGCTTAACCATCGTGGTTAAAGCCATGGTCTAAGGTGTCTTCTGAACGGGCCCATTCTCTGGCAAGAGGCATCACCCAGCAAGTAAAGGCATTGATGGAGGCTGCAGTGAGAATTTCCAGATAGCGAAGTTTGTTGCAATAATAATAATAACAACAACAACAACAACACAACAACAACAATGACAGAGTCTTGTGGCATCTTCAAAACTAGCAGATTTATCATGGCAGACACATTTGTGGACAAGAGCCGACTTTATGAAATGCCAGGTGGTGGCAGAGACAGATGCATTCATGGGTCTGGAGGGGGAACACTGTAACAGTGAAAAGGGCAAGAAATGCAACGGGGTGATCTGTTGATGTCATTTACACCGAACCAAATGTGTACAAGATACTGATAGAGCAGCCTGCCCCAACAGCAGTCACTGCCTGCCTGTGACAAAACCGTCGGTCTTCCAAGCTTATTCAGAGAGGGAGAAGAATCTCCCGGTTCCAGTTTAGTCCAAATGGAATAGAACCGAATTTGCTAGCACTGAGAAGCCAACCATCAGGAGAGATGAAGGAGAGTGCAGAACCATTAAGCCAGTGCTGAAGAGATATTGGGCACCACCAGTAGCCCGTCATGCAGGTAGTCTGCAGCTATGTGCTCCATACACCTTCCTCAGTGCCAGTGGAGGCTGGTGGAGCTGTGAATCCATTCTAGGTTTCAGTCAAAACGGGTTTTACTCGATGGCATTGAGCAGGGGGTTGGACTCGATGGCCTTGTAGGCCCTTTCCAACTCTGCTATTCTATGATTCTAAGGTATCTGTGGTGCTGAACCCAATCCCCCAAATGGGTTCAGTATCTTGGGTAGCTCCTTTAGAGTTCTGGCTTCTAGCTTCTGCCATCTTAACTTGCCATGAATGCCTCCTTGTCCATTATGGTTAGCCATGCCCAGCCATAGCAGCCGTTTTATGGTCGCACCCCCAAGAGTTTCTCCGATTTCTAGGTGTGCCCATGGGCCCCAAAGGTTGCCCACCCCCTGCCTTAGCTAGGCACAAGACTAAAAATAAAGCCTGGCCTACAAAACCACACTGGAAAGAACAGCAGCGCTGCTCTTCTGCAGCGCCCTTCACTTCAGCTGGGTTTGTGTTGAGAAACATCAGCTTCTTTAAAGGCACACATTCATACAGGGAGGGAAAAAAAACACCTCCTGCCACTGCTGGCTGGGAATTGCTGGGAGCTGTAGGACTTTCTTCCTATATGAAGACGCATAGGGTTGCATCCTCAGTGTCCTACTTTCAGTTCTAGAGGTGGAAAGCCGGCTGTTGAGTCGTCGGGAGTCCTCCTTAACTGTGGCCCGTTGTCCTTCTCTTCCAGGGTATTCTGTTGGCTGGAGATGGCTACAGGGGGAAGATGTCACCTCACACCCCCAATGAGAGGTTCGAAGGGGCCACCGTCCTCAAAGCCCTCAAGGTGTGCCGTTTACTGGACAGCTGGTTGTCGGGTTTCTTCTCGTCTTCCCCCGTCTCTCTGCATTCCTGTTTTTGCGCTTTTGATCTGATCTCATTGCCGTGTTGTTCAGCAGGGATGAGGGAGGAATCTCTCGGCTGGGTGGGGGGGGGGTAAGGAGCTTTATCACACGTACCTGCTTCCCTCGGATTATCCCCATAGCACTTCGCTTTCGCGGTTGTTGTTGTTTAGCTACCGGGCGACAGCAATCCTTTGCATACCAGGAAGCGAGTTTAAGCGGGGAAATGTAAAAAAATCATAAAAAATAAATGGATGACCCAATCCAATTCAAATTTGGTATGCTTAAAGCTCTCCCTAATATCTATTACTTTGCCAATTTTGGTGTCTTTATCTTTAAAGCTTACGCAGATGTAAGCATTTGTTTAAAATCCTGCTCCTGCGCCCCAGCGGCGGCTTGGAAGAGACGCTCAAAAAGTAGGGGCTAAATACGGCGACTCTTTTGGCTTTATTGCACAATTAAGGCAGGATGCATGGGGGTACTTCACAATCAAAGCAGACTATAAGGTGGAAAACTTCTGGGTCCTTTGCATGCAATTTGCAGTGATTGCACAGTATAACGCTGGTGTGATAAAGCTCTAAGGTCTTCGCTAGTCCTACCTGAAAGTCCGGTTGGGAGGAGGGGCGAGCCCGCACTGCAGCTAGTGCAGGCTGTCGCCCCAGTCTATACATCAGATGCGACGGGGTAAAGGAAAGCCCTGTTACGTCTGCCACTTTTTATTTTTAAAGGGCCGGGTGCGCAGAAGTGCACAAGTGCCAAAGTTACGTTGTTGGTTTTTTTAAAAAAATAGAGGTTTCCCTGCTCCCCCCTGGCTCCGATCTCCCCCTCCTGGCTGCGATCTCCCCCCGGCTGCGATCTTCCCCACTGGCCGTGATCTCTCCCCCTGCCCTGTGCGCGGCTTCTCCTGGCTATGCGCTAGTAAGCCACGTAGCCAGGAAAAGCCGCGGAATGGGTTAGACATTCCATGGTCCCAGGCTCAGGCTGGGACTGCAGAAATACCGGGCTACAAGTGGAGCCCATTGCTCCGGGCCAAGGGAGGGTTGACCCCTGCCTAAACCCGAGATCCCCTGTGCATCAGCTGGACGCACAGGGGCGATCCTGGGTATCAGTCCAGGCTAACCCCTCGTCTAGCAAAGCCCTAAGTCTGCCAAGCTTTTAGCAGCTCACCTCTCTCTCACACACACACACACACCGGACTCCAGTTCGCTTGTCCATGAGGTGGCCCAACTCGATTCGTATTGTGTTGGGCTCGCTTGCAGGTCTTTGCAGAGGGCAAGAGGTCTGTAAAAAAAGGCCATTTCATAGAATCATAGAATAGCGGAGTTATTCACTTACACAACTTCCAGCCATAATTTGTGCAAGTAATGCAAAGTCCTGCGAAAAATAGCATCACCTCTGCATCTTATGGCCTCAGCTTGCACAAATGACATTTTTTTACAGGGGGGGAAAAAAACCCTGCAAACCCTCCTCCACCCCCGCATCGGCTAGCTCACTAACACAAGCCAAGCCCGGAGGCTTTGGGAGAACCAGCGAGGAATTAATGGGCCGGATTCCCCCACAACAACCATCCCTCTTGTTCAGTGGGGGTGAGGTGGGGAGGGAGGTTCACATGTCAGGGTAGCTAAGCTCTAGAGGGCCCGCTTACAGCATTAAGAACCGAAGCAGAGCTGTGCTGGATCAGGCCAACAGCCACAGATGCCCCACTGAGAAGCCCACAAGTAGGATATGAGCACAACAGTGTCCTTCTCCTCATATTCCTGGTACTGAGAGGCACACTAGTGGGCGCATGTAGCTAGTCCTCATTTGTAGCTTTCATGAATAGCTGGGAACAAGGAGGACCTGCAACAGAGTGGGGCACCTTTTCCTCCGTTGTAAGCAGAATATGCCCTTGTTCAGGGGACCAGCAGACGTTCCTTCCCTAGCCGGTCTCCCGCTCTTGCCCTCCCTACACCGTGTCCCATTTTCATTTCTAGTGGTCTCGCTACATTCCAAGCCTATTGAACACACTCCCTTACGTTGCCCCCCCTCCTGCTTCTCAGTGCCCCCCCCCCCCGGCCCCTTGGCTACAAGCCAGGCAACGCTCACCTGCTGAGTTTGCTATTAGAAGGAGCACTCTTCAGTCCTTCCTATCCAGCGCCGTGGCAGAAGCGCAACGTCTTCTTGAAGGCTGGGGGCGGCAGGGTCAAAATAACAACAACAACAACAACAATAATAATACATTTCTTACCTGCCTCTCCGATTGGATCAAGGCGGGGAATAACAGCAAGCATAAAATACATAAAATACTGATTAAAAACATAGCATACACTGTTAAAAGCATCCTAAAAGTATCCTAAAATTCCCCTGGATAGGCCTGCCAGGAGAGATCAGTCTTGATAGCTTTCTTGAATGCTAACAGACTACTAAGTTAATGATTCTCCTCCGGCAGGCCATTCCACAGTCTGGGAGCAGCAGAAGAGAAGGTCCTCTGGGTAACAGTTGTCAGCCTAGCCTTTGCTGACTGAAGTAGATTCTTCCAAGAGGACCTGAGTGTGTGGGGCGGACTGTACGGGAGAAGGCGATCCCGCAGGTAGCCTGGACCCAAACCATGCAGGGCTTATTTAAAGGTGATAAACAACACTTTATACTTTGCTCGGAAACTAATTGGCAGCCGGTATAGCGATTTGAAAGCTGGTGTAATGTGGTCCCCCCTAGGTGTATCAGTGACCAGCCTGGCTGCCCTATTTTGAACTAGTTGAAGTTTCCAGACTAGGCACAAAGGTAGCCCTATGTAGAGCGTATTGCAGAAGTCGAGACCTCAAGTTACCAGCACGTGCACGGCCGTCTTTAGGTCTTCTAAGTCTAGGAAGGGGCGCAGCTGGCGTATCAGCCAAAGCTGATAGGAGGCATTCCTGGCTGTCGCATCTATCTGGGCTGTCATTTGGGAACAATGCAATCGTAACCGTGCGGTTTGCCTGCAGTTCGGCTACGAGGGGCGAGTTCCTCTGAAGGGCGCCCGCCTCTTTTACGACATCAGCGAGAAAGCCCGCAAGATTGTCGAGTCCTACTTCCTGCTCAACTCCACCCTCTACTTCTCCTACACACACCTGGTGTGCCGGACGGCTCTGTCAGGTAAGGCGGGGCTGAGAGGGGACTGCCGGAGCTGACGCTCTCTTCGCAGCCTCTGGAGGTCCTTGCGGGACTAGCGCCCGCCCGCCCCGAATCCATCATCAGAGCAACACACCCAGGGATTTCAGGGAGCAAAAAAATAGGGGGTGGGCACCAGAATGAGCCCTGGAGATGGGAAGTTCCTTTATTTTGACCCCAACGCAAAATGTGCCATGGGGTGCCCCCCTCACACACACACGCACACGTTACTCCCGCAAATTGAGTAGCAGGTAGCCCCATGAGAATGTCTGGCTCTGGCACTCTCTCTGCCTCCAGGCGTGTGTCAGCCTTTAAGGCGCCACAAGGGTCTTTGTGGGTTACGTTGTAAGAGACGACCCTCAGCTGAAAGTTGTCTTCCTCTGTAGGCCAGCAGGAGCGGAGGAATGACCTGAGCCACCCCATCCATGCGGACAATTGCCTGCTGGACCCCGAAGCCAACGAGTGTTGGAAAGAGCCCCCTGCTTACACCTTCCGAGATTACAGGTAGGTCTGGGCACCCGCGTCCTAGGAGGCCCTGGAGGGCCCGCTCACCTGGAAATCCCCTGTGGCTGCTGCTGCAGCATCTCGTCTCTGGATCCATGCTTGCCCCAGCACCGGCAGTTCCATCCTTGGAATGGGTGCTGAGCTGGGCCAGATTCTTGCAATGGTCCGTGCTTGTTGTGAAAGGCGCCATTTCAGAGGTACAGAAATGTTTGGAGGGAAAACCTAGAACTTTCCCTCTGTATTGCTGCTGCTACTTCTTCTTCCTCCTCCTCCTCTTCCTCCCCCTCTCCTTCTTCTTCCCCCTCCTCCTCCTCCTCCTTCTCTCCCTCCTCCTCCTTCTCTCCTTCCTCCTCCTCCTTCTCTTCTCCTCCTCCTCCCTCCTCCTCCTCTTCCTCCTCCTCTTCTCCTCCTCCTCCTCCTCTTCTTCCTCCTCCTCCTCTTCTTCCTCCTCCTCTTCTTCTCCTCTTCCTCCTTCTCCTCCTCCTCTTCCTCCTCCTCTTCCTCCTCCTCCTTCTCTTCCTCCTCTTCTTCTTCCTCTTCCTCCTCCTCCTCCTCCTCCTCCTCTTCTTCTCCTCCTCCTCTTTTTCTCCTTCCTCCTCCTCCTCCTTTTTCTTCTTCTTTCACCTGTCTGGGGGTGGGGCAGAGAACTACTTCTGTGGCCAAGGCCAGTGGTGTGCATTCTTTAAAAAAATGTGTATTGGGTTGCACATCCTTAGGCAAAAGGGCCCAGATTCTTCAGCCACCTCTTTCCCCCTTAAGAACCCCTTCATGCCAGAATTAAAACAGACACGTTCTGTTAATGCACCACTACATTTACCAGGGTGAAACTCAAAACGACTCAACCTCACTTGGTAGCTCTGACCTTGTTCTTCTAGCCATGGCAAGGAACTTGGTTGGCGTTGTTTTCAGGGGCCCGTTGTGTCAGGCCCTGTCATAAGTATAGAAATAATCTAAAAGTCACCAGAACACACAGTGGAAATCAACTGAGCTCTCCCATCCCCATAGAAACGGCAGCGTAGAAGGACATGAGGTAATGGGGCTATTGCCCCATTTCGCCATCAGCAGCTTCTGGAGTGCCAGGATAAACCACTCCATCGGCCCGCCGTGACAGCTGATGGCAAAGAATTCAGCCTGGCCATGGAAAAGGCTCTTCCCTAATTGGGAAAAGTTGATGTTGCCAAGTCCCTTGCAGGCCACAAATTGGCCTTCGTTGCAAACCATGAAATGTTCGCAAGCAAATCCCTTTTGCCAAAGCAACAAAATTTGGGAAATCCATAGTCATCGTTATGGTGACCCCATAAGGTACGTCTGCATCGCTGTCCTACTGACCCCGTATGTATGTGGGGAGGGGGGGGGAAGCAGGGGAGTCCCCCACTCAATTCATGGAAGGAGCAAAATTTGAACTCGGTGCTTCCTCATTTCCTGCTCAGTCTCTTAGGTTGCTTTGTTAAGTGCAATTTTCTTGGAGTGAATCTGGTGCACGTCATGGCACTTTCTCCAGAGTAAGCCTGTGTTGGATGAGGCCGCTCTGTCAGGCCCTGTGAGTAACCTGTTCCTGCCTCTTCTGGTCTTAGTGCTCTCCTGTACATGAACAGTGATTTTGAAGGTGGCGAATTCATCTTCACCGAGATGGATGCCAAGACAGTTACGGTGAGCAGCCCGATTTCCTGATTTGAGCCAGTTAACCTGTACAGGGAGTTGGTTAGACTGTTAGAGCAGTACGACAATGGAACCAGTGACCTAGGGAGGTGGTGGGCTCTCCCACCATAGAGGCCTTCAAGAGGCAGCTGGACAACCCTCTGTCAGGGATGCTTTAGGGTGGATTCCTGCATTGAGCAGGGGGTTGGACTCGATGGCCTTGTAGGCCCCTTCCAACTCTGCTATTCGATGATTCTATTCTAATATGTTTAATTATTCCCCAGTCCGGGTGCCTTGCCCATCATAACAAAAGTGCCCAGACTGAATGAGCAATTGTGTCAAGTCCACTTTCATTCAGTGCATTAAATTTTCCACAACTGTTTGTTCTGCCCTGTTTCCGCTGAAATTTGCAGATTTTGACTGTAAAGGTCCACACAAAAATGTGTACATTTTTTGTGCATGTTTCTCCTAATATCTGCATTTTGTGCACTTTTTCAACAATATGCATTCCTCCTCATAGCACATAGCGATTTTGTGTGCATTTTCTGATATCTGACCCTGTTCAGATGATACGCCACGGTGGTTAAGCATTTTGAGCTAAACATTATGGCTTAGGGTGTCATAGAATCATAAAATCATAGAATAGCAGAGTTGGAAGGGGCCTACAAGGCCATCGAGTCCAACCCCCTGCTCAAGGCAAGAATCCCCCTTAAAGCATCCCTGACAGATGGTTGTCCAGCTGCCTCTTGAAGGCCTCTAGTGTGGGAGAGCCCACAACCTCCCTAGGGAACTGGTTCCATTGTTGTACTGCTCTGTCAGGAAGTTTTTCCTGATGTCCAGCCGGAATCTGACTTCCTGTAACTTGAGCCCATTATTCCATTTCCTGCACTTTGGGAGGATTGAGAAGTGATCCTGGCCCTCCTCTGTGTGACAACCTTTTAAGTATTTGAAGAGTGCTCTCATGTCTCCCCTCAATCTTCTCTTCTCCAGGCTAAACATGCCCAGTTCTTTCAGTCTCTCTTCATAGGGCTTTGTTTCCAGACCCCTGATCATCCTGGTTGCCCTCCTCTGAACACGCTTCAGCTTGTCTGCCTCCTTCTTGAATTGTGAACCATTCCTATCCACGGTGGCTACATAACCATGGTTTATAGCTTCGGCTGTTGGGCGGTATAGAAATGCAATAAATAAATAATAAATTAATAAATAAAAACGCTCACTAAACATTTGCTCCTAAAGGGTTAGTGGCCCAACCATGGCTAAGTGTGTTGTCTGAACAGGCCCTATACATTTTGTGCACATTTCCCCCTAATATACATATTCTTCATGTGCTTTTTAAAAAATCCATGAACTTCCTTGCAATGTTCAGAAAAGTGCAGATTTTGGAACGTGACTGTGTGCAGTTCCATGGAGATATTCTGAGGAGGGTGAGCCTGGGGAAATCCTCACCATCCCTGGCCCAAACCGCTGGAGTGTTCAGCCTGGTAGACGAAGTTTCCAGATTTGGGCCCTGAGTTCTCCTGCAGAGATTGCTGGAAAGTGCCTTATCAAGAATATCACCTACCTCTTTGGAAAGGTTACCGGAGCTCAATGATCCAGCTTGATAAACTATTCAAACAGGAGAGGAATGTGATGGTTTGGAAAATCCTCCTAGTAAGTGGAGCCAAAGCGGAGAACTTTTAAGAAGAACTTTTCAGCTGAACATCAGCAACGCTAATGGAGAGGAATTCTCCAGCCTTTTCCTCCCACCTGCTGGCCATGTCTGGAAATAACACCTTATTAGTATAGAAAAGTCTTTTCCAAACTAGTGCGCTAGAGATCATAGAATCATAGAATAGCAGAGTTGGAAGGGGCCTACAAGGCCATCGAGTCCAACCCCCTGCTCAATGCAGGAATCCACCCTAAAGCATCCCTGACAGATGGTTGTCCAGCTGCCTCTTGAAGGCCTCGAGTGTGGGAGAGCCCACCACCTCCCTAGGTAACTGATTCCACCGTCGTACTGCTCTAACAGTCAGGAAGTTTTTCCTGATGTCCAGCTGGAATCTGGCTTCCTTTAACTTGAGCCCATTATTCCGTGTCCTGCACTCTGGGAGGATCGAGAAGAGATCCTGGCCCTCCTCTGTGTGACAACCTTTTAAGTATTTGAAGAGTGCTCTCATGTCTCCCCTCAATCTTCTCTTCTCCAGGCTAAACCTGCCCAGTTCTTTCAGTCTCTCCTCATAGGGCTTTGTTTCCAGACCCCTGAACATCCTGGTTGCCCTCCTCTGAAGGAGGGCACTCCCCTGAAGTGTTATATCCTGCTTGGTGTAGATGTGTCACGGGCCCCAACAGTTGTCAGTGCACTTCAGTACCACTATAAAGCAGTCGTGTAGATCCTGCAGTGCACTTCAATACCGCGGTCATGTGGCTCCTGCCTTTTGTATACCGCTTTCATATCGCTTTCATAGTGGAATATCCTGCTTGGTGTAGATGAGCCCTCAGTGTCATCCAGTGAAACTGGCAGGATATTTCGGACAAGCAAAAGAAAATAAATCATCACACAAAGATGTTCTTTGCTTATGGAATTTGCACCCCAAATCGTGGTGGTTTTAGAGGGGGGGGGGATTAGACAAATGTCTGGAGGAGGGGGCATCCCAGCTCCATATGCAACGGAAGACTACCTCTGAATATGCTGGGAGAAAGACAACATGGTTTTTTCCCCCCATATATTTGCATTTATGTTCTTCTTGTGGACTTCCGAAAACAGCCTCCCACCATCGGACATAGAAATACAAGGAGGGTTTCTTTGCGCACTGTGGTGTGAAACTATGGAATTAGCTACCACAGGAGATGGTGATGTCTGCCAACTTGGAGGGTGTTAAAAGGGAATTAGACAATTTACGGAGGAGAATTTATGGAGGAGGCTGAGGGGAGATGTGATAGAGGTGTACAAAATGATGCATGGTGTGGAGAATGTGGACAGGGAGACATTTTTCTCCCTCTCTCAAAATACTCGAACCCAACGGGGTCATCCCATGAAGCTGATGGGTGGGAAATCCAGAACAAATAAGAGGAAGTCCTTCTTCACACAGCGCATAGTTAAATTATGGAACTCACTACCATGAGATGTAGTGATGGCCACCCATTTGGATGGCTTTAAAAGGGGGTTGGATAAATTCCTGGAGGCAAAGGCTATCCATGGCTACTAGCCCTGAGGGTTGTGTGCTATCTCCAGTATTCAAGGCAGTAAGCCTGTGTGCATCCGTTGCTGGGGAACATGGGTGGGAAGTTGCTGTTGCACCATGACCTTCTTGTTGGTTGGCCACTGTGTGAACAGAGTGCTGGACTAGACGGACCCTTGGTCTGATCCAGCATGGCACGTCTTATGTTCTTAATGGCTACTAGCCCTGATTGGCGCATATATATATATATATATATATATATATATATATATATATGATATCCCATATCGAAGAGTTGATGAGGAACTTATCTGTGTGTGGGGTGGTGGAGAGGTGGGTGCTATTCACCTCTTGTTCTTCTTGTGGGCTTTTCAAAGACAACTGGTTGGCTACTGTGGACTCATCTCCTCCTCCTCCACCCTCCTATAATTATTATTAATATCTTTTATTTATTTATTTATTTATTTATTTCAAAAACAGGCTTCAATAAAACCCAAATGTGGGCGCATGGTCAGCTTTTCATCTGGCGGGGAAAACCCTCACGGCGTGAAGGCGGTCACCCAAGGCCAGCGTTGTGCAGTTGCCCTATGGTTCACTCTCAACCCGCTTTACCGGGAAGTGGTGAGTTTTATCGCCTGACCTCCTCCGTCTTGATATTTCAGAGCCCATTTTGGAAGACCGTCTTACCAAGGCAGCCTTTAAGTGCTCCTCTCTCTCTCTCTCTATTGATCGTTTATCTGCTCCTGGTTGTTTGCTTTTCCAATGCACTAATTAGGGAGGTACGCGGGTTTTGCTCCTGCTGGTAAATCTTGCAAATACATGCCATTCATAACCCTGAACGCTAGTAGGAACACAATCCTCAAGAGATTTTTGCAGTTTCCTGAAGGTGTGTTCCCATTCAAAATGAGCCTATGGGGAGAAATACACATTTTTGATTAAGAAAGATGTGCATTTTAAAAAATGTGCATTTTTTTAAATTGGGAAAACATGCACACGTTTTAAAATGCATTTTTTTCCTGATGTGAAATGTGCATTTTCCCCAATCAAAAAACAAACGGCCGGAAAACCAGACTCTCACATTTGGGAACACAAGCAAAGCCAAACAAACTTCAAAGAAGAATTCAGGGAGTCTCAATAAAGCTCAAACGTTGCCTGTTTGTCCATCGCTAGCTCTGATATCTACCTGACAGTTAGGATTGAATTTTGTTTGTATTGCAAACTGCATGCCACTTTCGGGGCATTTGTATAGAATCATAGAATAGCAGAGTTGGAAGGGACCTACAAGGCCATCGAGTCCAACCCCCTGCTCAATGCAGGAATCCACCCTAAAGCATCCCTGACAGACGGTTGTCCAGCTGCCTCTTGAAGGCCTCTAGTGTGGGAGAGCCCACCACCTCCCTAGGGAACTGATTCCATTGTCGTACTGCTCTAACAGTCAGGAAGTTTTTCCTGATGTCCAGCTGGAATCTGGCTTCCTGTAACTTGAGCCCGTTATTCCGTGTTCTGCACTCTGGGAGGATCGAGAAGAGATCCTGGCCCTCCTCTGTGTGATAACCTTTCAAGTATTTGAAGAGTGCTCTCATGTCTCCCCTCCATCGTCTCTTCTCCAGGCTAAACATGCCCAGTTCTTTCAGTCTCTCCTCATAGGGCTTTGTTTCCAGACCCCTGATCATCCTGGTTGCCCTCCTCTGAACACGCTCCAGCTTGACTGCGTCCTTCTTGAATATATATATATGCCCCAAAGTAGCATCTATCCATTTTACCAATGAATGAATGAATGAATGAGGACAGGTCTGGATAAATAGTTCTGCATGTAGCAAAAGCGTTCCTGGACTGTACCACTTCATTATGTTGTAAAATTGTTTCTGGAGGACACAAAAAAATCATTCATGGACCTGCTAGGCTGGGACCCTCTGCTGGAGTCTCAGCCTTGATCAGATATTCTAGCCTCCAGGTGAGGAGGAGAGAGGAAAACACACACACACACACACACACACACACACACACACACACACACACACACACACCTCTGATTGGATCCCCGTTCCCTGGCCCCACTGCTGTCCAGATTTTTGGGATGGGGGAGGTCTTTCGAGGAAGCCTGTTCCAGGGGCACCGCAAGCAAATTAGAACCCTGCATTTTTTGAGCACGCTTGGACAGACAGGACAGTGAGGACTGAAACACCGCAACAGGGCGGTAAGTTGGGTATGCGTGTGGATTTTTTAAAAAATGGGAGAAATTGGTACAGTGAACCGCCACCCACAGGCTGAAGAGGTCTTGCCCAGGAACAGTTTTAGCTTGTGATGAATTATGTGTTTAGCCTAAAATGAAAAGTAAATGGTTTAAGCTACAGGAAGGTGGAGTTTTTAAGCAGCTTGGGAGCCCTCCTTAATAGAACTCTCCAGTTATAATGGAATAGGTTGTCTGGGGTCGCTACAGCATTTACTTTTCCAGAAAAAATAATCTGTTGCAGAGATTTTGCCATGGCTGAAAATCTCTATGTTATTAGAGTCAAGAGACCCTAAAAGGGCTGGATTTTTGTTTTTTTATGTCCCAAACGTTTCCCATTTCTATTTAGGTATGAACAATGCAGTGTTAGGGTAATGCTTTTGACCAACAAAACCTCTCCTAAAAGTTTGAGAGGCATCACGAAATGACAGGAGCTCAGTGTGCAACTGCAAAACTGCCTTAATATATTTTAGAGAAAGCATCGCTTAGAGTAGAGCGGTACTGCCGCCTTGTGGTAAAGCTGGGGAATTCACTAGGACAATGCCCCCGAATGTATCCCATACTTCTCTTCTGAAAGAAAATACGGAAGTAGCTGTAATGGGTTGGACCAACTCTAATTGATGGAAGCATATGCAAGCTTTTGAGTCACACAGAGCTCTTTGACAAACTGCATGGAAGAGTTTTAAGTTTAACCCTCAGCTCTATAAAAAGATGTATGCTACACTCATACTACACAGAGGAGGGCCAGGATCTCTTCTCAATCCTTCCAGAGTGCAGGACATGGAATAACGGGCTCAAGTTAAAGGAAGCCAGATTCCGGCTGGACATCAGGAAAAATTTCCTGACTGTTAGAGCAGTACGACAATGGAATCAGTGACCTAGGGAGGTGGTGGGCTCTCCCACACTAGAGGCCTTCAAGAGGCAGCTGGACAACCATCTGTCAGGGATGCTTTAGGGTGGATTCCTGCATTGAGCAGGGGGTTGGACTCGACAGCCTTGTAGGCCCTTTCCAACTCTGCTATTCTACGATTCTATGATTCTACATAAATAGTGGCCTAATCGCTGTCAGTCTCAACAAGACAGTCATATACCTGCCTGAATCCGTTAGCATTATTGTTTTAGCAGACAACCTACAGGTCTGGTCTGAAAACCCATTTATAATGCCCAATGCACTTATATTTCTCCAGATAAGTTGCAAAAATCCTTCCAATGTTTCTTCTGCCTTAAAGAAGCGTTGGAAATATTTTTCTCTTCTGTTTTGGGACAATTAACTAGCTAGCCATGCGTTGCTGGCCAGGCCAAACCCTGCAAATAAGAACTTGGCCACATCAAGAAGTGTCTGAGGCCGCCACCCCCCACCCCCACCCCTGTTCCACATCCTCCCCACTCTTCGGTGCTCATTGCTTCCCTTTCGCCTTTCCTCCAGGAGCGAATCCAAGCGGACGAGGTCGTCGCAGCCTTAGACCAGGAGCGCCTCGGACCCCACGAACTCAGCATCAACCCCAAGGATGAGCTATGATCCAGGCCAAGGACACGCAAATTAAAACGTTTATTTAATATTTGTTTTAAATCTTATCAGAACCCTTTATTTTTGTACAAAGCCTCGGTATAAATTAATGGACGGGTCTCACGGAAACGAACGATGGAGGGGTTCCCTTGCAGCCCCCTCCTCCTCCTGCCACGTTAGGCACGGCTCACCCCCTGCTCCCGCACGTGACTCAAGCGTGAATCTCCTGCTGGTCCTTCGAGGTCGTCATTTCTGGGCGCCCGATCTAAGCTGTAGCTCACTTATAGCCATAACTGAGCAGTTCCAGGAGCAACCTAGAGGCCTGTATTTCCCCCAAGCTGCCTCCTTCGTCTTGGAACACCATGCCTGTGATCTCAGGTTTAGTGGGGCTGGTGGTGCATTTTTGCTAGCGAGGACAGCTCTTTTTCGCAAATGCATTGCTTGCTCTGACGCGTGCCAGGTCTGAGCCCCCTGGCATGGAAGCTCAATCACCCGTAGCTTCTGTCCCAGTCTTGCTCTGCAGTATAGGCCTTCATTGCACTAGCAGCAAGAGAAACCTCTTTCAGTCTTTTCGTTCGCGCATGCAAATTCATCCCTTTGAATCGCTTGCAGCAGGATGTGAGATCAACCTTCTCGACATCCAGAATTTTTCTCCCTTTGGGTTTCTTTGTCCCTGGTGAAGAAGGAGGATTTGGCTCTGAACGTCAGAGCAGCTGTGCTGGGTCAGGCAGAAGACCTGACCCAGTACACTGTCCCCACCCGTTGTCAGCCCTAAGTCCTGCGGAAGTGCATAAGAACGGCAACTTTCATAGGGCAGTGGCCATTTTTTGCACGCAGAAGCCCCCAGGTTCCGTCTCCGGTGTCTCCAGTTAAAAGCATCAAGCATGGGTGATGGGGAAGCCCCTTCCCTCCCACGGACCCTAGAGCTGCTGGTCAGAGGAGACGGACAACTAGTCTGACCCCAGCATCAGGAAGCTTCCTATCACTGTGAAGGCAGTCATCCTTGAAGCAGTTGGTACTTAGATAGATATTCCGCCTCTCAGAACATGGCGATTCCAGCTGTGCCCATTATTCGATCCAGGCCCCGTGAATTTATCACATCCATTTACAAAGCCATAATGTCCTTCGTGCGGCAGTGAGTTCCATAAGTTCATAACGCAGCAGTGTTCCTTTGTCTTCCTACTGAACATAGTGCTGACATCTCATTGGATGAGTCACAAATTAATAGGGCTGTGCAGGGACCCCTCGATCTGCCTCGGGGATTCCCAACCCGCCTCGGCACGAAGCTGAAGCGAACTTCGGGCCAACCGAGGTGACTCAGAGTTTTCTGAGTGCCAGCTGCACAGCCAGTACCCAGAAAACTCTCCTCACTTACCTGGTGCCTCCGCGGATGGCGGAGGCACCAGGTAAGCCCTCCTCCCCCACTTCCCCACTTACCTGCTCCACCAATGGCGGAGGCAGGTAAGGAGACTGGGGTGGGTGAAGAGTGGGGCCACCTCCAAAGCGCCGAGGCTGCCTGAAGCTAATGAGCCAATTGGCTTTGGCTTCAGGCTGCCGCGGACTTTGCCCGAACCACCTTGGATCCAGTTCAGGAGGGTCCGAATCACCTCGATCCACTTCGGATTCGGGGTTCGGGTCCGAGGTGATGCACAGCCCTACAAATTAACCTTGACTCTCCAGTGGTTTTGCAGGGGGAAAGCAATGAATTATGGAGGGGAGAGAGAGAGAGAGAGAATACCTATCCTTGTGGTGGGTATAGCTCATCTCTTCCTTTGGTTGCGTGAGTAACCACCATTTGGGAACTCCTGGTGCTGTAGGATAGCTGGAGTTAAGCAGGTAGTGGCCTCATCATTGCCCAGATGGGAGACCACAGGAACCCTCATGTCAACTGTACTGAGCCCCCAAAAGTAGAGTGGGAGAGAGAACAGGAATTAACAACAATATTAAAACTGACATCTCTCATCCGTCGCTTGATGTGGGCACACATCCATGTCCCTTGCAAATTCGCACACAGCACAATCCCACCAGGATGGCTCCATGGAAATGAATGGGAGACACGCAAGAGCATAGCCATATGTATACGCGGCTCCTGTGCATTTCTGTGCAGCTTGCACAAGAGAACGTTTGTTGGTGCCTGGGATTGTGCTTCCTGGGACATCTCTTTGTGTGTCTTACTCATACTTGCCCCCAAACCTGACCACCTGATGATCGGGATGTATTTGCCTTTTCAACCTCTGTGAGTTGGCTCACCAGTGTAAATGTGCTGAAAATTCCTGGTCTTAATTGCCCCTGTCTTAAAAAGAAAGCTGTAATCAGCCATCTGCACTAACTCCACCATTCTCAGAAATGGGTTGCCCCGAGCCAGGGAAACTAACCGGAACCTTGTCTGCACTGCAGGGAAGCTGAGGGGATATGATGTTAACCACAGAGATGTGTCTAAACCCAGGAGGAATAAACTAAACTCAGAAAACAGATTGGTGTGTTTTTCCTCTGTTTTATTTTGTCCACTTGGTTCTCTGAAAAGCAACAAAGTGGGAGGGCCAACAAACCTGTTTTAGGGCGGTGTAACATTTCCTGTGTTTGCAACAGAAAAGAATTCTTCTAAACCAAATTTCCCACTGGATTTTGGAGTTTGCCCAGGAAATGAGATTGTGCTTCCAGGCTCATCTCTTTGTGTCTTCTCCCTGGATGTGTGTTACACAATTTGCCACAGTTTTTTATAGAATCATAGAATCATAGAATAGCAGAGTTGGAAGGGGCCTACAAGGCCATCGAGTCCAACCCCCTGCTCAGTGCAGGAATCCACCCTAAAGCATCCCTGACAGATGGTTGTCCAGCTGCCTCTTGAAGGCCTCTCGTGTGGGAGAGCCCACCACCTCCCTAGGTAACTGATTCCATTGTCGTACTGCTCTAACAGGAAGTTTTTCCTGATGTCCAGCTGGAATCTGGCTTCCTTTAACTTGAGCCCGTTATTCCGTGTCCTGCACTCTGGGAGGATTGAGAAGAGATCCTGGCCCTCCTCTGTGTGACAACCTTTGAAGTATTTGAAGAGTGCTATCATGTCTCTCCTCCATCTTCTCTTCTCCAGGCTAAACATGCCCAGTTCTTTCAGTCTCTCTTCATAGGGCTTTGTTTCCAGACCCCTGATCATCCTGGTTGCCCTCCTCTGAACACACTCCAGCTTGTCTTTTAATTCCTTCAACCCAATTAGTTCTTCCCCTATTAATCCAGAGCAGCACCGGAGCAGCCTGTGTTGCCCTGAGGCCAAAGCAGATGAGCCCCAAAGCCTCGTGACACCTCGGTCTGATTCAAGGTGGTGCACGGCCACTCCCCCATGCCATGCAGGAAAGCCGGCACAAAGCCCGCCATGAGTCCATTAGACTCACTGGACTCACTTCCCTCTCCCTCCCCACCCTCCATGGCCAACTGCTGCCACCGCTGCCCACCAATGCCACCCACCCACCGCCGCCACCATAGTTTGTGGCCATAGATCTACTAAAAGCAAAGAGCCCCCACAAATACTTTAATTCATGGCCTGGCTCTCAGGAAGAGGACAAATTTGCAGGTAGCTCTCGGTTGGGGATGAGGGGGGGTGGCAAGGGAGGAGTGGAGAGTCAGGAGTCCAATAGACTCCTGGTCAACCTTGCTCCTAGCTTTCCTTGTTCCTTCCACCCAGGAACCTACGAAGCTGACCCACTTCGAGGGGTCTGAATCTTGCCTCGACTTCAGCCCTTGAAGTACCCCAAGTCAAATCGGAGGCTCTGTATGGCCTCTGAGGTGAATCAGTGGTGGGTGTGTCTGTGCACAGCACTAATGTTTCTCTTTCATGGAGCTTATCTGATTTTTTTTGAGGGGGGGGGCGTTAAATCTGGAGAAAATACTTAACATTTTTCTGCCAAGCTCCCTGACACCTCTTTAATTCAGTACCCTATTTATCACTCTACTATCACAGTGACTGCCATATTATTGAATTACTAGTGTAAACCTCATGTCACCATGGGGCTAGTAGTCTGAGAAAACAAAACAACAATTAGCTTAATTGCTCTGATACACAAAAATGCTATCTTCTCAACAGTGAAAACAAAAGAAAAATCAGCAATATCTGTCTGAATGACAAATAAACTGATGAAAACAAACAAACGTGCTTTTTAAAAACCATCATTTAGCATTTCTTTAAATTTCAGATGGAAAACACCTGATCAGACCAGATTCTGTTTGGTGCAAAGGAAATAAACCAGCCCTGAACCACAAAGTAATAGGAGACTGCACAGAGCAATAACAATAATAATTACAACAACAAAAACAACAAACCATGAAACAGGAGGATATAAAATTCTGGCAGGAATGGATTAGACAGACAGACACAATACAGCTGCAAAAAGAATTCTCCAACAACTGGCCATCAAATTCAACCTTATCAAACAACCTACACCGTACTATACATACTCACCTGAAACAATCTTGGAAAATTCAGACATAAAATATACTGGGACAGAACAATTCATACTGACAAAACAATACCTTGCAACTGTCCAGACATAATAGTCATAGACAAAAAAGAGAAAAACACACATACTTCATTGACATAGCAATACCGAATGACAAAAATGTTGTTGAAAAGGAAGAGAAAAAGAGAGAAAAATATACACCACTGTCCATGAAAGTCAAAGGAAAAGGAAAAGGTCACAATTATTCCATTAGTCACAACAGTCACCTGTGTCACATCAAAGAACTAAACAGAAAACCTTCAGAAAATGGGCATACCAAAATACATCCACACCAGTATTCAGAAAGCAGTCATAATTACATGCTCAATTGTCAGGAAATTCCTGAATCTGTAAAAGTCAACATGTCTTGGCAAAGCCCATCATATTTGTCTAGAAAAACCACCATGAGCGAGAAAGAGATTAATAATAATAATAATAATAATAATAATAATAATAATGTTTTGCTATTAAAGCTCAAGCTTTGATTTTTTAAAAAAGTTTCTAAATTTTCTGCACATCACTGTTCAAGCTTCAGTTTAAAACAAAAATGAGCAAAATTGGTCTGGTAGCTCTTGAGTAATAAGCCTTACACCGCCGCATTCGTATATAAGATTCCATGATTAAATATTATTCAAAAGTGGGTTTGACTTTGCAAACAGTTAAACAGATGTGATAAGGTGGATTCCTGTCATGGGCTGTAAGTCTGAGCAGTAGCACCAATACCAACACCAAAAGAAGCAGTGCATTACAGTTGAGTGAGCAACACTGGAGTGTATTGAAGTGCATTATGGAATTATTCCATTTATAGTCAGCAGGTGGTGCTATTGCTGTATTTCATACAGTAAGGAATACTGTGACTAGGTGAATGGCAATACCTGTTGTGCGGTGTGTGTGTGTGTGTGTCCCATAAGTCAGCAACAGTGCGATCAGAGGACTCTGAGCAGCTGTACAGCTATGCTATCTGATTAACTGAGCCTGAAGGATGAAAAGCACTAACCCAAACCTATGAAGCTTCAGGGTGAGGAAAGGAACCTTCACTGTGGGGTTGGGAAGGGTGCTGAATCGTCTACCACACCTTGAGAGGATGAAAGATTTATTTACAATACAGTGCATTGAGTTTGAAGCAAACGGATTATTAAATCTATCCCTGGGAGGTAAGCCACAGAGTGCTGCAGGAATCTGGCTTAGCCCACACATTGCCCCACCCTGGGCTGAAAATGGGGCAGGGCAGGACCCAGACTGGTTTGGTAACTTTATCACACAGCTACTGTGTGGCTGAAAACCACAATGTTTTGGAAGCTTGGGAACAGAACCCCAAAATGGCTGAGCGTACTGGTGAGACAGATCCCCGTCGCTGTGTAACAGTGCTGGAGTGAGCTGCTGGCGAAACCTTTGCCCATAATATTGCCGTCTTGTGAAGCTTCTGCCCTTCTCTGTAAGTCTGTTAACAATTTTTTGCCTGGGACATTATCATTACTATACGACAAGGCCTCCTCCCCACTTCCATTCAGTATCTAATCACCCAAGTTTGCTTTGCTGCACTGCTGCACCTTTACTGATGCACCGTAAAAAAATATTGACAAGACAATCTTTTGTGTGTGTGTGTGTGTGTGTGCAAAAATGTCAACTCTCCTGCAAGCTAATTAAAACAAGTCCTGCGGAATCCGAATGGAGATTTGCAAACGGCTTTGCTGCACCTTATGGTTGACTTTTATTTATTTATTTAGTTAGTTATTTAATTACATTTATATACTGCCCCACAGCCGAAGCTCCCTGGGCGGTTCACAAAAGTTAAAAATGGTAAACATTAAAAAGTACACAAAATTTAAAAGTACACAACAGTATAAAAACAACAGTATCCATTTAAAAACAACAATTGTGGGGTCCATTAAAAACAAACTTAACGTTGTTAAATGCTGTTAAAATGCCTGGGAGAAGAGAAAAGTCTTGACCTGGCGCCTGAAAGATAACAGTGTTGGTGCCAGGCGAGCCTCATCGGGGAGATCATTCCACAGTCGGGGGGGGGGGGGGCACCACCGAGAAGGCCCTCTCTCTTGTTGCCATCCTCCGAGCTTCCCTCAGAGTAGGCACTCGGAGGAGGACCTTAGATGTTGAGCGCAGTGTACGGGTAGGTTCATGTCAGGAGAGGCGTTCCATCAGGTATTGTGGTCTCAAGCCATGTAGGGCTTTATAGGTTAAAACCAGCACCTTGAATTGGGCTCGGAAACGTATAGGCAGCCAATGCAAGCAGGCCAGAATCAGTGTTATATGCTCAAACCTCCCTGTTCCAGCTATCAATCTGGCTGCCGCATTTTGCACAAGCTGCAGCTTCCGGACTGTCTTCAAAGGTTGCCCCATGTAGAGGGCATTGCAGTAATCTAATTTGGAAGTTACCAGAGTATGGACAACTGAAGCTAGGTTATCCCTGTCCAGATAGGGGCGTAGCTGGGCCACCAACCGGAGTTGGTAGAAAGCACTCTGTGCCACCGAAGCCACCTGAGCCTTAAGTGACAGAGATGGTTCTAGGAGAACCCCCAAGCTACGAACCTGCTCCTTCGGGTGGGGGGGGGGAGTGCAACCCCATCCAGAACTGGTTGAATGCCCCCCATCCGATTGCCAGACCTGAGCTACAAGACCGTGCAAGACCACAGCTCTTTCCAAAGGAAGGATTTGGTTTGACTGCACAGTTGCAACCTCTCGTAGACACAGTAGATCTGGCCCAGTTACCTGAACTTTCACACTGTCTTGCCTGGCCTGAGCAGAAGCTGTTTCTCGTCTGTCCCAATTCCGTGATGGGAGAACAGGTGATGAGGTGACGTTTGACGGAAGGAAAACATCGCTGAAAGGGTGGGAGGATAACAGTGCCAGATGCAGCCAAGGGAAACAGGTTGGTTCACTTCAGCAAGAGATGAGCATCGCGTTCCCTCCTAGTCTTTCCAGCCTGACCAGGAACATTTTCTCCTGGGAAATCTGCCCCCATCATCTGCAGATTTGGCCCCGAGAGATGGGCCAAATCCTCACATGATTTGAATGTCAAGCTGCATCTGTCATGCTTTTCAAATCCCAAGTTGAAACTTTGGCCTTCTCACAGTCTCTGCTGTCAAATCCCCTGACAAGAGTAGAAGCAAGCCCTCCGTGACAGAAGTATTTCCTTCACCCTACTAGTGCCGCCATCTTGAAACCCGGAGACATCACTTTTGTTATCTCGAAGAGGGCCAACGGGGGGATCCCATGAGGCACGTTTCTCTCACACGCCCTCGTCACCATAGGGCTGGGGTTAACCCAGTGAAGAACCAGTCGAGAGTCTAATGCAGCAAGAACGCCAGTCCCAACTGATGAACGAACCACTTCCATGGAAAAGTCCCAGCCATAAGTCCCAGCCATTTCAAGGCATTGTGCAGCTTGCTGTGGCATCCCCACCTAGGGTGACCCTATGGGACGGAGGACAGGGCTCTTGTATCTTTAACAGTTCCATAGAAAAGGGAATTTCAGCAGGTGTCCTCTGTATGCATGCAACACCTGGTAAAATTTCCTCTTCATCGCAACAGTTAAAGCTGCAGGAGCTCTACTAGAGTGACCAGCTACAAAAGAGGGCAGGGCTCCAGCAGCTTTAACTGTTGTGATGAAGAGGGAATTTCACCAGGTGCTGCATGCATCCCAAGGACACTTACTGAAATTCCCTTTTCTATGGAACTGTTAAAGATACAGGAGCCCTGTCCTCCTTTCCATAGGGTCACCACAGTTGTGCATTGGGGAGGAGAGGGTGATAGGATGGTTTCTTCCCTACAGCAGTATGTAGGCTGAGATAGCACAAGCGTGTGTTGGACAGAAAGCCATCCCACCACCTCCACCTCGAGAACTTCTTTCTATAAAGGGACTCAGATAGGTAAAGGTGGAGCCAAAGGTATGTTGTTGACAGAAGACCACCCAATTTTCGGGAAGGGACCATTGTTTTGGGATGAATGGATTTTGTTTAATTCATTCTGTGCGTGTCTTGTGGATTGTCGGGTGTCTTTCGCTCCACCATCCGTTCATTGACAAAATTGGTGGGTTCTTTTCCTATTTGGGGTGGGGAGGGGAGAACGCCACTGAAATTTATGTAACTTTTTCTGGCACGTACCATTTTGTGTATCTTCAGAGAGCGCACATAAAAAGGGTGCTACTCAGTGAGACATCAAAGATGTATAAAACATTGTGTGGTGTATTGTGTTTTTTTTTAACGGCGTCTATGAGCTTCATCAGGCAAGCGTTTTATTGCACGCTCGTTGCTGGGCACTCATGGATTTTCACGGGTCCTTCTCATGATGCATCTGCCTCCCACATGCCTCTGGCCCCTTCCAGCCTGACAAAGTCCAACTTATTTTTAAAGACAGACGTTGCCGCTATCTCCTACTGTGTGCAGGAGAAGCCGCGGGATCAAAACGCCCCCCTGAATGGGCCACAGGCACGATGTTTACTTCCTCTTTCAAAAGAGGAAGTAATGAGGGACAAATGCGTGGGCGGAGAAGCGACGGAAGGGAACTGCGATTCCCCCACCGACTCACCCATGAGACGACACTCTATGTTAGCATATTTTCTGGTAACTTCCTTATTTTGTACAATTAAATTTGCATACAATTCTAGACAGAAAAAACCCAGCTCGCAAATCCATGGAATCTGCACAGTCTGGAAGATGCCATTCTGTAGACATCCAAAGTCATTTGAATTCATTCCAGGTTTCCTCTGGCCTCCCTGCTGTGGCTCACTGGTTGATCGTGACACACTTTGCAGGCAAAAGGTCCCAGGTTCAATCTCCAGTTAAAAGAATCAAGTGTCAGGGATTGCAAGGACCATTCTCTGCCTGAGTCTCTGCAGAGGAGATGTGGGTAAAAGGAAATAATTCTCGGCTGGGTGGGCAAGAAGTCCAACCTGGGATGAGGCTGCTTCTAAAGTTCTCTACTGACATGTATGCAACAGTTGGCTTTGAAAAAGCTTGGATAATGCAGTTTGCAAAGCAGGTGCTCTGTAAGGACCAGAGATAAGGTGTAGCCAGAGATGGCAACCTCTTGACCCAGAGAATGTCATCCGTGGGCAGAAATGGTTTCCTGAGCTTTCGTCAGGTCACTGTGTGTTGAGTTGGAAGGAATCACCCACAGCCCGGAACTCAGTCAACCGCGTGTGATGCATTGAAATGCAAGATCGAGTGGCTGAATTATACCAGCAACAGAATGATTGTTCCATCAAGCAGCTCAACTTTGTCAAGTTGCACAGATGCCACAGTCCATGCAAGTCAACCTATGTGTGAAGCATCTTGAGCATGCGTGCATGATACGGGTGGCACTGCCCTGATGCAAGAGCTTTAGGCCATTCAATGAGAGGCTGGGCTAGGAATTGACAGAGGAGGGACCTTTGGGGAAATTAAGAGAGAAAGGGACACTTGGAGAAGAGCCAGGAGAACATAAGAACATAAGAAGTGAAATTCAGAAACTTTCTCCTCTTTGGCCTGGGTGTTTTTTTCAGGAAGATAATTTTGTAAACGGGTGGCTGTTAAGAACATAAGAACATAAGAAGTGCCATGCGGCATCAGACCAAGGGTCCATCTAGTCCAGCACTTGGTTCACACCGTGGCCGACCAGCTATCGGCCAGGGACCAACAGGCAGGACAGGATGCAACAGCACCCTCCCACCCATGTTCCCCAGCAACTGGTGCACACAGGCTTACTGCCTCGAATACTGGAGATAGCACACACCCATCATGGCTAGTAGCCATGGATAGCCTTCTCCTCCAGGAATTCATCCAACCCCCTTTTAAAGCCATCCAAATTGGTGGCCATCACTACATCTTGTGGTAGTGAGTTCCATAATTTAACTCTGCGCTGTGTGAAGAAGGACTTCCTTTGATCTGTCCTGGATCTCCCACCAGTCAGCTTCATGGGATGACCCCTTGGGGTTCTAGTATTTTGAGAGAGGGAGAAAAATGTCTCCCTGTCCACATTCTCCGTGCCCATTCCTGTGGGAGCTGTGGTGAGAATAAGAAGACCTTATGGAGATGCTTGGATAGGGTGACCGTATGGAAAGGAGGACAGGGCTCCTGTATCTTTAACAGTTGTATAAAAAAGGGAATTTCAGCAGGTGTCATTTGTATGCAGGCAGCACCTGGTGAAATTCCCTCTTCATCACAACAGTTAAAGCTGCGGGAGCCCTGCCCTCTTTTATATCCAGTCAGTCTAGTTTAGTTCCTGAGAGAGATTTTTCCAAGCAGGAAGGTGCAGGAACAATAAAATCTAGCTCCTTGGTCAATATTGGTCAGTTAATTTTTCGTTTTGTTTTAAATGTGCAGAGTGATTTAAGCGCATAAGAACATCAGAAGAGCCCTGATGCTGGATCAGACCCTTGATCCATCTACTTGGGCTGTGGTAGCTTCTGCGGAGAGAGGAAACCCCTGTTCTGTTCTCCATCCAGTGATCAGAGATAAGACTGATGCCGAAGGAAGTGAGGCAGGTGGCTACTAGGAGGAGGGCCTTCTCCGCTGTGGCACCCTGGCTGTGGAAGGAGCTCCCCAGAGAGGTCCGCTTGGCGCCTGCACTGTACTCCTTTCGTCGCCAGCTGAAGACCTTTTCATTTTCTCGGTATTATAACACCTAATTTAATTTAAATTTAAACTCTGTGTTTTAATCTCATATTTTACCCTATATCAATTTCTGCTGTGTGGTTTTATCCTGGCTGTGCTTTTTATATTGTATTTTGTAGTTGTGTTTTTAAATTGTTGGTTGTTTTATTATGCTCTTCATGGTTTTAATTGTTGTGAACTGCCCAGAAAGCTTCGGCTATTGGGCGGTATAGAAATGAAATAAATAAATAAATAAATAAAATAAAATAAAATAAGACTGGGCTTTCCTCTTCAGACCAGACTAGACCTGCAAGCCAGAGATTTCTCATTTCTGTGTTTTATGGGGTATAAGAAAGTAAGGGCTTCCAGAGCTCTTAAAATAAACTGGTCTCTCTGCAGATTAACCACGAGCAAGAAATCTTCCTGAAATCTGAAAAGAAAGAAATCACAGCCCTCCTCTTGACTGGATGTGCCTGGGGGTTACTCCAAGGGAAGCTTCTGGGGAATCCCCAGTTTCACAATTCAGTATTACTTTCTCTTAGAAATTGGCTCCCAATGTCAGTTCTTATTGACGTTTGCTGCAAACAAATTTGCATTGTCTCAATGAATCTTCAGCAGGGCAGATCTGCCAAGCGATTAATCTTCAGCAGGGCAGATCTGTCAAGCTTCATCTTGTTGAGGTTCTTGGTTTTCAGCTGCAAAGGTTGATCCATCTTGGTTCCATTCACATGGGGGATTCACACACACACACACACACACACACACACACACACAAATCTGCATAGATTTTTGTCTGCATTCTTCAAGTGTATGCATTTTTGCATACACGTTGGTGCGTATTTTAGGGGTGCATTTTTCTTTGCACATTCTTCAATTGTGTGCACGTCTTATTCTTTTGGGGAGTTCACTGCGAGCACAGAAAGGTAGCGATTTCTGACCACAAATTGTGTTTAATTCTGCATTTAGTTCCAGGAAGTGTGGATTGGGTGGATCTGAAAGAAAAGAAAGGAAGAAAGAACCCAATGGGGTGAATTTCTCACCTGTTCCCCTGCTGTTTCTCCTCTTCGTCTTTGACCTCACAATCTCTGGTCTGCTTTGTTCCCAGTGAAATTTAATCTGATTGGCTGTGGCAAACTAAGACGTGTGATTTTCATCAATATCGTCATGATGACATAGCTGACATTGTGCCATCATGTGCACCCACAAACAAAAACATGTTCATTATGTCCCATCCAGTCAGATTACATGGCAATAAAGGCATTTATATAAGGGCAAGTAAGGGCCAATGAGGCTCCAAGGACAGTGAAGGCAATGAGAAAATGGATTCCAAAGAGCATTAACTCCTCCAAAGGTTTGGCAAGCTGAGTATTGTTTTCAATAACGTTTTCGGTCAAGTTAAAAATGCTAATTTTGAAGTAGTAATCTAAATGAATGCACTCTTCAAATACTTAAAAGGTTGTCACACAGAGGAGGGCCAGGATCTCTTCTCGATCCTCCCAGAGTGCAGGACACGGAAGAACGGGCTTCAGTTACAGGAAGCCAGATTCCGGCTGGACATCAGGAAAAACGTCCTGACTGTTGGAGCAGTACGACAATGGAATCAGTTCCCTAGGGAGGTGGTGGGCTCTCCCACACTAGAGGCCTTCAAGAGGCAGCTGGACAACCCTCTGTCAGGGATGCTTTAGGGTGGATTCCTGCATTGAGCAGGGGGTTGGACTCGATGGCCTTGTAGGCCCCTTCCAACTCTGCTATTCTATGACTCTATAAGACTTCCTGGACCTGCCGCCCGGCCCTCGCCTGACAGCCGGTGTCACCTGCACCCAAGAGGCAGAAGTTCCCAGACTGTGGAGCGCTGCTGCTTTCAAGTGTCCTCCGCCCAAAAGGTAGACTCCAAGTTCCCATGGCGATAAACAACCAGTAGAGGAAAATAACAGCTTGACTCAGGTATAGCTCATCTCCTAAGGGAGCAGGTGGAGTCACCTAGCCTGTCTGGGCTCTCCTTTGCTTGCTGCCTCTCTAGGACAGGAGTTACCAAAATCTGACCCAAAAACTGATTGCCTGCCAGCCCATGACTAAGCTCTCATGGAGATAAGAAGAACGTCACGGGAGCTCTGTCCCGACATCCTGCTTGACGAAATGTCCTTCAGGAGGAGCCAGTGGTGTGGGGATTTTTGTAGCAGTTTGGAGCTGTGGGCTGCAAAACCAGACTCAGCCTAGGACTAGGCTACTACTTTATATTGGTATTAAAATGCATTGTTAACTGTTGGGGTACAATCCACATTCCACATACCACTATTGTAGTGTTATTCCTGCTTTTTATTCCACATTTGCAATCATAGAATCATAGAATAGCAGAGTTGGAAGGGGCCTACAAGGCCATCGAGTCCAACCCCCTGCTCAGTGCAGGAATCCACCCGAAAGCATCCCTGACAGATGGTTGTCCAGCTGCCTCTTGAAGGCCTCTAGTGTGGGAGAGCCCACAACCTCCCTAGGTAACTGGTTCCATTGTCGTACTGCTCCAACAGGTAGGAAGTTTTTCCTGATGTCCAGCTGGAATCTGGCTTCCTTTCTTGAGCCCATTATTCCGTGTCCTGCACTCTGGGAGGATCGAGAAGAGATTTTGGCCCTCCTCTGTGTGACAATCATTTAAGTATTTGAAGAGTGCTATCATGTCTCCCCTCAATCTTCTCTTCTCCAGGATAAACATGCCCAGTTCTTTCAGTCTCTCTTCATACAGCTTTCTTTCCAGACCCCTGATCATCCTGGTTGCCCTCCTCTGAACACGCTCCAGCTTGTCTGCGTCCTTCTTGAATTGTGGAGCCCAGAACTGGACACAAAACCCTAGATGAGGCCTAACCAGGGCTGAATAGAGAGGAACCAGTACCTCACGTGATTTGGAAGCTATACTTCTATTAATGCAGCCCAAAATAGCATTTGCCTTTCTTGCAGCCACATCGCACTTGTTGGCTCATATTCAGCTTGCGATCTACAACAGTTCCAAGATCCTTCTTGTTTGTAGTATTGCTGAGTCAAGTATCCCCCATCTTGTAACTGTGCATTTGGTTTCTATTTCCTAAATGTAGAACTTGGCATGAAAGAGAAGCCAAGGCTGGATGGCCACAATGCAGACTCCTGTCTGCCCCAGAAATTAAACTCACTGAAGATCAGCCTAGTTTTTATCTGGATTTACAGTGATTTTTGCAAGATTGATGATTCTGTTCAGATAGCTAAATTTGCCTCCTCCTCCTCCTTCTCCTCCTCCTCCTGTGTGAAGTAGCCCTCCATGCATCCACCTGGACAGAACCCCAAGGGGGAATTGGGGATATATTACACACAACGGCTAGACATTTCTCCATAGTTGCTCATTGTTGCACCATATTGCACCATGCCCTGCTTGTTCATCCCTGTCCGATGGCTGCCTGGCTACTGTGTGAACAGAGTGCTGGACTAGATGGACCCTTGGTCTGATCCAGCATCAGGGCTCTTCTGATGTTCTTATGGAATAGAACCTTCTCCTGGCCTGGCCTGGAGACGTCACACCCTGTACAGAACTGGAAGGAGAAGGCACAGATTCTCCAAGCCCAGCCCAGCCATTTTGTTTAATCTCTTCTGCCCCTGGCGTGGCAAGGAGAGGGAGGAGACCAGGGTTGGCAAATGGCTGCCTAAACCATGCCAACTCTTGGGCTTTGTTTGACTTGATTCATACTTTGGATGGGTGGAGGTTTCCCATTTGCTTCTTGATGTCCTGGCAGAGTTGGCCTTTGTTTCTATTCTCAAAAAAGAAAAAAGAAGGAAGAAAAGGCCTTTGGGCTTTTGGGTGTGAGGAAGGGAAGGGCCCCGTGGTTTGCATGTCTGTCTCTCTCCACTCTGACAGTTCATGTGCCTACAAGCGGTTGGCCTGCCAATCACCATGCCAAGTGGGTGGGTGGCGCTATTGGGATCCCACCCACCCACCGGCACAACAAGGCTAGCTCGGTATTCGTTTTTATTTTAAAGTTGAGCCAAAACTATCTACTTTGATTCATGTACCATTTAGTGGGGAGGGTCTCCAAAGCACCTCCTGCTTTTGATGGTTTTTCTAGACTTGTTACTACTAGGGTGACCAGATGACCCGAAAAACCCTGGAGACCTCCAGAAAAATGGGGATCATAGAATCAAAGAATAGCAGAGTTGGAAGGGACCTACAAGGCCATCGAGTCCAACCCCCTGCTCAATGCAGGAATCCACCCTAAAGCATCCCTGACAGATGGTTGTCCAGCTGCCTCTTGAATGCCTTTAGTGTGGGAGAGCCCACAACCTCCCTAGGTCACTGGTTCCATTGTCGTACTGTTTTTCCTGATGTCCAACTGGAATCTGGCTTCCTTTAACTTGAGCTCATTATTCCGTGTCCTGCATTCTGGGAGGATCGAGAAGAGATCCTGGCCCTCCTCTGTGTGACAACCTTTCAAGTAGGGAAAAGGCCCGGAAGATGTGTCCCAGGACTTCCGGTAACGCATCCTCCAGCCCCCAGCCCCAGTGCCAATCTAGCCTTCTCCTTGGCTGGCGTGATTGCACCGGCCAAGGAGAAGGCCTGGATCAGCCAGGGTGGGTTGGGGAAGAGGACACATTCCTGGAAGTCCAGGAACGTGCAATCGCACCAACCAAGGAGAAGGCTAGATCAGTGCTGGGGGCGGGACCTGGAGGATGTGTTCACGGAAGTCCGGGGATGCATCTTCTGGGCCTTTTCCCCGGTAAATTGGGTCCAAGCTGGAGGAAGAAGCTGGAGGACGAAGTAAGAAGCAAGAGGAAGAAGCAAGAGAAGAAGCAATTTGTTTGATATAATTGGCATGACGTATGTTTTATAAAAAAATGCTGATAATTGTTCATCCTTCTTAAAAGCTTTTAAAACAACAACAGGGTTACCATTGTTATTATTATTATCATCATCATTATTTATCTCTCTTTTCTTGCTCGTGGTGGTTTTTGTAGATGAACATGATGGGCTTTGCCAAGTCATGCTGTCTTTTACTGATTTCAGAAATTTCCTGACTATTGAACATGTTTTAAGTATGACTGCTTTCTGGATGTTGGCGTACATGTATTTTGGTAGGCCTAATTTCTGAAGATTTTCTGTAAAAAAATAATAATGATGTGATGCTGGTGACTGTTGTTACTAACAGAATAATTATAACCTTTTCCTGTTGCCATAGTTCTTTAACTTCTATAGGCAGTGGTGTATATTTTTTTCTCTTGTCCTCTTCCTTTTCTGCAACATTTTTGTCATTAAGTATTGCTATGTCAATGAGGTAGGTGTGTTTTTCTTTGTTGTTTTTGACTGTTATGTCTGGTTGAAGTTGAAACATGCTAAGAGGTGCTAGCCTTTAGTCTATTTTGTTCCATGGCTAATGTTTGCAGGGTAATAGTATTTTATACTATTTCTGAATGCTTGGTTGCTTGTTTGTTGTACTAGATTTTTCTGTACTTGTCAACTGCTTAATTTGTTCAGTGGTAGCAGTATGCTGAACGTGCAAATATGGATATGAGAAAGGTGATGGGGAAAGAGTGTTCAATGTTAGGAAAGGTGGGACTATGGTCATCCAGTGAAGGATTTTGGGGAAGGGAAGACTGTATCACACAAAGTACAGCAAAAGCTTCAAAGTACAGCAAAAGCTTCAAAGTACAGCAAAAGCTACAAAAGTAGGAATGAGTGAAGTTAATTTCAGATACATTGAATGTCTCATTTGTTCTTTATTCCAGTGATTTTAACATTAAGATGTTATGCAGAACAGGTTTGTCTTAATTGTGTGCTGTGAAATCAGACATGTGACCAAGGCCATGTTTGGGTGGGCACACCCCCTTGGGGGCTGGGCATGTTGGTGGACACGCCCCTTTGGGGGCAGCTATGTTGTCCTCCTTTTTGGTTTCCAAAATATGGTCACCCTAGTTACTACAAGTGTGTGTGTGTGTGTGTGTTGTAATACTGTTCTTTTCCACCTTCTTTTCTTTCTTCTTTAAATACCAACATCAGAAAATATTTGGCACAACACTGATATATCTCTTTAAAATGTAATATTTCAGCTATTTTTGCAAGTCTCGTTGACCTGCAAGAAAGCCCCCGCTCCGACCCACATACACAAGTAATAGAATAACTGCCTAAATCCCATTCTTGGAAACAGTATCAAAAATACCAATCAAAATTTGACATTCCAGATTAAAAGCCTTCATAATCATAGAGGACTTCTCTGTTTGGCTTGGGGAGATGATGATCTATGAGCAGCCTAGGTCCAAGGATAGGTGGCCACTGTGGAGAGGGCCTGAGTCCCAGCGCCTTTCTTATCCTATGGTGCCAGATTGGTACCTTTCTCTCAGGAAATGACTGCATTTAATTACCCTGCATCATGGCTCCTTAGAAGGAAGGAAGGAAGGAAGGAAGGAAGGAAGGAAGGAAGGAAGGAAGGAAGGAAGGTGGTGGGCTCTCCCACACTGGAGGCCTTCAAGAGGCAGCTGGACAACCATCTGTCAGGGATGCTTTAGGGTAGATTCCTGCATTGAGCAGGGGGTTGGACTTGATGGCCTTGTAGGCCCCTTCCAACTCTGCTATTCTATGATTCTATGATTCTATGATAGATCTTCTCTAAGGCCATAACTAGACGGGGCGATATACCAGGGCGATTCCCCGGGATTGTCCCTGTGCGTCCACATGCTGCACAGGGAATCCTAGGAGCAGGGAGGGATGGCCACCCTTTTGAGCCCGCTTTTTCCATGGTCTTGGGCTGATCCCGAGACCGTGGAACATGTGTGTGGGTGCCGCGGTTTGTCCCAGCTCCTTGCGGTTCCTCGCGAGGAGCCTGGACCCCGCACGGGGTGCAGAACTCCTCAGGAGCTCTGCGCCCATTGAGGGTGGGGTGGGGTGAGCGGGGAAATTGTTAAAAATAACAAACCTACCTTTTGTGCATGAGCGCTCGTGCGTTCGTCTCCTTTAAGGAAACAAAATGGCGGGCACGATATCCTCTCCCTCTGAGGTCATCGCGCTCCATGTGTAAATAGAGGGGGAGATCTCGCAATAAAAATATCACGAGATCCTCACCGCTCCATCGCGCTAGACCTAGCTGAGGCCTAAGATTCTTATGAAAGACAATCCAGTATTTGGATGTTCCTTTGAACTCAGAAGGTGTTTCCAGTGTTAATGATCCCAATACATTTTATTGATTGATTGACTGTTATGTACCCACTGTTCCACCATGAAAAATAGCATTCAAGGCCGTTTCAGGGCATCAAGACTAGAGAACAAAACCAATGACATCTTTTTGTATCCACCCATGGCTATTAACCATGGCAAGGTGAGAACTTAATTAAACCAACCCCAGCATTTGAGCGCCTGCCCATGTTTGAATGCCAGAGATCGCCTCGAATATCATAGAATCATAGACTCATAGAATAGCAGAGTTGGAAGGGGCCTACAAGGCCACCGAGTCCAACTCCCTGCTCAATCCAGGAATCCACCCTAAAGCATGCCAAAGCTCTGTGAGATCTGAACTCTTGCCCATGGTACTTTGCATAATTACGATGGATGGTGAAATGTTTAGGCTCACCTGGAAAAGGTGGGAAACATTAGTTCAAGTTTTTTTAAAAACAGGCTTGAATTATGTCACTACCTTTGACTTCAAGCTGCCCAGCCCTGATGAGTTAGCGACAGCCCTTTGCTCTCGAAGAGGCAGGGCACCCGGTTCGTACGGGAGAGGTTGAATCTGCAAGGCTCAAGATGCTTTGGGGGCATATTCCAAAGGAATACAAGGGGTTGATGAGTTGTTTTTAATTAGCCTCTTTCCCCCTCCAGCAAAACTGTTTCAGTTTAAACAACATCCTCTGGCAGTTGAGTGTGGTGGGGTCACAGCAGTTTGTGGTATGAGTCCTTCTGGGACACTTCAGGGGGAGGGCATCTATCATCCCCCCCTTCCCCAATTAAGACACAATCTCTTGGTAATGACTCACAATCGCTAAGGGGGAAGGTTGTCCTTGGCACCCAAGCTTGACGCCATGTTCTGCCTGCCTGCCGTTAAGAGCTCCAGTAACATGGGAGCCATATGTTATCCGGTGCCAGACCATTTGATTTTAGGGTGTTTTTAGGATGTTTTAATAATGTGTACGATGTTTTTAATCAATTTTATGTATTTATACTTTTTGTTGTTCCCTGCCTCGATCCAAACGGCGAGGCGGGTAAGAAATAATAATAATAATAATAATAATAATAATAATAATAATAATAATAATAATAATAATAATTTCATCAGTAGGGGTGTGCTCTCCACCCCGGAATTATCTGGTAACCGCGAACATCGATCTTCCAGAGCAGAGATTGGTCACTTCCAAACCCATTGATAAATATCAGAGTGGAGACGTGCCCAATTGGAGCTTCTAAAGTCCCCAGAATTATTCTTCTCTCTCTCTCTCTCTCTCTCTCTCTCTCTCTCTCTCTCTCTCTCTCTCTGTGTGTGTGTGTGTGTGTGTGTAAATTGAATATCTCCTAGCTTTGATATTGACATCTGTGGCTAACCAATTAGGAATAGCCACAGTGCTGTCCCTGACTGTGTTCTCCTCCAATTGCAGTGTTCGGAGGAGTGGGAAATGTGAACTGGCTGCTGATTCTGGCCATGGGGCAGGGGGGGAGGGGGGAGTGAGCACATTTTTGCTCAGATTCATAGAAGTCAATCATCCACATTTCCACAGTGTGAAAGTGCTGCTGGGCTGGCTGGCATGGTGAGTGAGAAAGCTTCTACACCTGAGTCAGGCACAAGCAGGCTCTTTATTTCAGTGGCTGAGTGCAAAGGGAGTGGGCTCCATCCAATAGATCTGGAGGGCACCAGGTTGGAAGAGGCTGGAGTGGAGAAATGTTTTTTTAAAAAATTCTTAAAAATCAAGACATGAATGGAACTGATTCAAACTTGGCATGTCCAAAACCCTCCATAAGAGCTATCACCTTGTCATGTTTCATCTCTTTATCTATAAAAAAATACACAGATGTAAGCATTTTTTTATTAATTTCTATTTAAAAATTCATAAAAAATCAAAGCACGGACCGATTTGATTCAAATTTAGTGGAGCTAAAGCCCTCATGAAGATCTATCACTGTGTCAAGTTCATCTTTTTATCTTTAAAAATGAGGGAGCTGTAAGCATTTCAGTTAATACCAGTTACCCGAATACTGAACGGTTCTTCAACGGGTAATTCAAAGAGGCAGAGAGAGGGGGAGGGGGGGGGTCGAGGCAGAGAATCACTTCTGTGAAGTTCCAGTTTGAATTTCGAGGCAGAGAAGAACCAGTTTGCACATGCCTACTTATCAGTGCCCATAGGGCGTATGAGAAATTCATTTCAGTTCATCGATTATCTGAATTTGCATCTTCTGAACCAAGCGTGAAAATCGGTTGCTATCTGCCCATTTCGAAGCTTGCAGTGTGAATCATGGACCTCCAAAAATGCATTCGGCAACATGAGTACCTTTCAAAAACGTGCATGAAAAATGCATACCTTTGAAAAACGCACACAAAATACGCACGGGAGAAGAATACATACATTTCAAAGATGCACACAATTGATGCATACTTTTGGGAAAACATGTGGATTTTCATACAAGAAGGGGGGGGGGGAAATAGCTTGAAACCATATCAGCTCGAGTTGGAAAAAGCTTAGAGATGGAATTCAGAGAACTTTGGTGAACTTGCGTTTTGCTGATTTGTGCATCCCTAAGGACCAGATTGTGCCATGACCCTCATGCAGGCAAAGCTATGGATTCTAGTCAATGTACTGGAATATTCCCCTCCCTCGCCTCTGGTACCGTCCCTTCTCCTGAGCACCATTGATTTGCTCACAAGCTGAATATGAGCCAACAGTGTGATATGGCTGCAAGAAAGGCCAATGCTATTTTGGGCTGCATTAATAGAAGTATAGCTTCCAAATCACGTGAGGTACTGGTTCCTCTCTCTTCGGCCCTGGTTAGGCCTCATCTAGAGTATTGCGTCCAGTTCTGGGCTCCACAATTCAAGAAGGATGCAGACAAGCTGGAGCGTGTTCAGAGGAGGGCAACCAGGGGGGGATCTACACTACTGCTTTAAAGAGCTTTAAAGCGCTTTATCAGTTTTGACAACAGTTTGGGCCCAGGACACACTGCATATACAGTTTTCAAAACGTTTTCAAAGTGCTTTAAAGCGCTTTAAAAGCAGTTGTGTAGATCTCCCCTAGGATGATCAGGGGTCTGGAAACAAAGCCCTATGATGAGAGACTGAAAGAACTGGGCCTGTTTAGCCTGGAGGAGAGAAGATTGAGGGGAGACATGAGAGCACTCTTCAAATACTTAAAAGGTTGTTACACAGAGGAGGGCCAGGATCTCTTCTGGATCCTCCCAGAGTGCAGGACACGGAATAATGGGCTCAAGTTACAAGAAGCCAGATTCCAGCTGGACATCAGGAAAAACTTCCTGACTGTTAGAGCAGTACGACAATGGAACCAGTGACCTAGGGAGGTCGTGGGCTCTCCCACACTAGAGGCCTTCAAGAGGCAGCTGGACAACCATCTGTCAGGGATGCTTTAGGGTGGATTCCTGCACTGAGCAGGGGGTTGGACTCGATGGCCTTGTAGGCCCCTTCCAACTCTACTATTCTATGGTTCTATGATGGTTACCTGCCTTTGGGCAGCAACAGTGATAGGGGGGAAATATGCCCAATTAAATGCAAAATTCCAGAAGAGATAAGGAATTATTTTTAAACAAGCAATGTGTGGAAGTGGAAGAAGACAATAGAATTGGAAGGACAAGAGACCTTTTCCAGAAAATTAGAAACATCGGAGGTAAATTCCAGGCAAAAATGGGTATGATCAAAAACAAAGATGGCAAGGACCTAACAGAAACAGAAGAGATCAAGGAAAGGTGGCAAGAATATATGGAAGATCTGTATAGGAAGGATAATAATATTGGGGATAGCTCAGACGGTGTGGTCAGTGAGTTAGAGCCAGACATCTTGAAGAGTGAGGTTGAATGGGCCTTAAGAAGCATTGCTAATAACATGGCAGCAGGAGACGACGGTATCCCAGGTGAACTGTTTAAAATATTGCAAGATGATGCTGTCAAGGTGATGCATGCCGTATGCCAGCAAATCTGGAAAACACAAGAATGGCCATCAGACTGGAAAAAATCAACTTATATCCCCATACCAAAAAAGGGAAACACTAAAGAATGTTCAAAACTATCAGACAGTGGCACTTATTTCACATGCCAGTAAGGTAATGCTCAAGATCCTGCAAGGTAGACTCCAGCAATTCATGGAGCGAGAATTGCCAGACGTACAAGCTGGGTTTAGAAAAGGCAGAGGAACTAGAGACCAAATTGCCAATATCCGCTGGATAATGGAGAAAGCCAGGGAGTTCCAGAAAAAACATCTATTTCTGTTTTATTGACTATTCTAAAGCCTTTGACTGTGTGGATCATAACAAACTGTGGCAAGTTCTTGGTGGTATGGGGATACCAAGTCATCTTGTCTGCCTCCTGAGGAATCTGTATAACGAACAAGTAGCAACGGTAAGAACAGACCACGGAACAACGGACTGGTTTAAGATTGGGAAAGGAGTACGGCAGGGTTGTATACTCTCACCTTACCTATTCAACTTGTATGCAGAACACATCATGCGACGTGCTGGGCTTGACGAATCCAAGGCTGGAGTTAAAATCGCAGGAAGGAACATTAACAACCTCAGATATGCAGATGACACCACTTTGATGGCTGAAAGCGAGGAGGAGCTGAGGAGCCTTATGACAAAGGTGAAAGAAGAAAGTGCAAAAGCTGGGTTGCAGTTAAACCTCAAAAAAACCAAGATTATGGCAACCAGCTTGATTGATAACTGGCAAATAGAGGGAGAAAACGTGGAGGCAGTGACAGACTTTGTATTTCTGGGTGCCAAGATTACTGCAGACGCTGACTGCAGCCAGGAAATCAGAAGACGTTTACTTCTTGGGAGGAGAGCAATGACAAATCTCGATAAAATAGTTCAGAGCAGAGACGCCACACTGACAACAAAGGTCTGCATAGTTAAAGCAATGGTATTCCCCGTAGTAACCTATGGCTGCGAGAGCTGGACCATAAGGAAGGCTGAGCGAAGGAAGATAGATGCTTTTGAACTGTGGTGTTGGAGGAAAATTCTGAGAGTGCCGTGGACTGCAAGAAGATCAAACCAGTCCATACTCCAGGAAATAAAGCCAGACTGCTCACTGGAGGGAATGGTATTAAAGGCAAAACTGAAGTACTTTGGCCACCTAATGAGAAGACAGGACACCTGGAGAAGATGCTGATGCTAGGGAAAGTGGAAGGCAAAAGGAAGAGGGGCTGACCAAGGGCAAGATGGATGGAGGATATTCTGGAGGTGACAGACTCAGGCCCGGTGCTGCCATAGAGGCAACTCAGGCCTAGAGCGCCAAGCAAATGAGGGCGCCGAACAGCGTACCCGGAAGCTGCTCTCCTACAGCGGCTTCCGGGTGTGCTGTTCCAAAGCCGCCGCCCCAGCCTCCGCCCAACCCCAGCGTCCTGGCTCCTTCGAAGCCAAGATGCTGGGGTTGGAGGCGGAGCCTTCAGTACGGCGCCCCAGGAAGCCACTTCCAGGCGTGGCGCATCAAAGCCTCTGCCCCGCCCCCCAACCCCAGCGTCCTGGCTTCAAAGCCGGGAGCGGGCGGTGAGTGGGCGAGCAAGGGAGGAGCTGGAGCGGTGATCGAGTGAGCGGGGGCAGCGGGCGAGCGATGGCAGGAGCTGGAGCGTGTGTGCGAGGGGGGAGCTGGAGTGGCAAGCGGGCGGGGGCGGCGGGCGAGCGGGCGGGGGGGGCGAGCGGACGGGTGGAACAGTGAGTGAGCAAGCAAGCGGGTGGGCAGGCGAGTGAGGCGGCGGTGAGTGAGCGAGCGTGGGGGGGCTTCAGAACGCGCCTGCCTAGGGCGCAATATAGTCTGGTGCCGGCCCTGGACAGACTCGACCTTGGGGGAGCTAGGGGTAGCAACAGCCGACAGAAAGCTCTGGCATGGGCTGGTCCATGAAGTCATGAAGAGTCGGAAGCGACTGAACGAATAAACAACAGTGCCTGTTCTAACAGGCTGAAATGCAACATAACAACAACAACAACAACAACAACAACAACAACAACAACAACAACTGATGATGACTGATGATTGATGATATTGATATTTTTGCCCTCCCACTACTGGAATGCACCCCAGAGAGCTTCTTGAAATTGGAATTCATCCCTTGTGCTGAAGGAGGTCCAACCCCAGTGCCTTACAGAATTTAGAAACTTTCTTGAATTGCTTGCTGTGTGGGATTCACTTATTCCTCCACCCACCCACTCACCCCATCACAGTGGGGGAGTGTCGCCATGTGCATCTAACACCAGTGACATTATTACTGAATTCACCTCCCCAGAACCTCTGCTTTCCAGTCGTTCGGGCCTCCGGATGGAAGCCCTCTGAAGCATCAAGCTCCTTCTGTCTAGGGCTGGCCCCAGGTTTCAGAGGGATGGGCTGCAAATGTACAGAGCCTCAGTCCAGGTTCCCATGAACAGGAATCCGGCCCAGAAGACATCAGCCTCTCCAGGTCTACTCTGAGCCAATTCTTTCCAGCTATGGGCTGGCAACTCAATGGAGATGCTCCCCAGGTGGACAGGTGCATCTTGGAAGAGTGTGATGCAGCATCTGTCAGTCCATGCACAATCCCACACTCTGACGAGGGAAGACTTTGAGGATGAAACTGGCATTCTGGAACCGTGAGCATTTTTAAATCTACCAGGTCCATTTTGTGCGTTATCCAACCCTATCACTGGGGCCAGTTACAGGGAGCATGTGTCTCTCTTGTTTGTAACAGCTTCATGGGCTACCAATCTGTTCCAGGCACAACTGTACTGGCTATGACTTGGGAATGTTCTACCTAAAAGACTCCCTTCCCCCATACAAACATGCCTGAGTTTTAAGATCTTTGGAAGACTCCCTTATTCTGGTACCACCACCATCAGAGGCACATTGGGTGGCCTTCTCAGTGACTGCTCCCACTGTCGAGGGAGGCAGAGTTGGGCCCCTCTCTGCTTCCTGTCCGCCAGCAGGAAGAGACACATCTATTCAAGCAGGCTGTCGGCATGGAAGCAGATCTGTTGGGCTGGGTGCTGTTTTTCTTCTGTACCTGTGTTTTTACTTGTGCTTTTGACATATTTGACGTATTTTAAATTTGTAATTTTGCATTGCTGCTGTTTTTATCTGGTTGAGCTTTAATATTGTATTTTATATTATGGTTTTATACTGTTGTTTTATGCTTTGAATGTTTTTAATTTTTGTGAACTGCCCAGAGAGCTCCGGCTATTGGGCGGTATAGAAATGTAATAAATAAATAAATAAATAAATAAATAAATTTGTTTTGTTACTGTTTTAATAAAAAAATTATTTATGGTTGTAAGCTGCCTTTAGTGCCATTTTCATGGTAGAAAGGAAAGGTACAAATCAAACCAAATCAATTAAAATACTGCTTTTTCAAACTAGTGCACTTCCTTGGGTACCGTGGTTTTAGAAAGGGAACTTTAAAAAGACACACACAAAAAAAAAAAACTCATACCAGAAATGCCTTGCTGATCCACACAATTAGGAACTCTGCTACTAATAGGAATCCTGATGTCATGGGCAGAATTAGACACATGCGTCTGTGTTCAGGTGCTCAGTGACCACCCATGGCAGAGCAAGGTGGAGACTGCCACTTCCCGTCAACAAGTATCCGCTGAAATAGCACCAAGGTGTCTTCACAAAAAGATGGTGGCTTTCCTCCATGAATGCATCTAATCCATCCTTATCCAACAAGATACCCTCCAGGTGTTTTATTTATTTATTTATTTATTTATTTATTTATTTATTTATTTACCACCATCAATGTACATGGTGCTGTACATAGTAATGGCTGCTCTACATCTCCCAGCATTATCAAGCTGGCATGGATGACTGGGGATGCTGGGATTTGTAGTCCAGCACAAATGGAGGACGCCTAGCTCAGGAAGGCAGATGTAATCTTTTTTTTAAAAAAAAAAGCTAATCCTTCTGGGGCCAGGATGAACATCCTATGACAATATCTCCCGGAGGGTTGATTATGCATGTTGTCCACCAGGACTCCTATCTGTCATCTTAGCTCTGCTGCCTCAGTCAGCAGATCATAGAATCATAGCGTTGGAAGGCCATCGAGTCCAACCCCCTGCTCAATGCAGGAATCCACCTTAAAGCATCCCTGCCAGGTGGTTGTCCAGCTGCCTCTTGAAGGCCTCTAGTGTGGGAGAGCCCACAACCTCCCTAGGTCACTGGTACCATTGTCGTACTGCTCTAACAGTCAGGAAGTTTTTCCTGACGTCCAGCTGAAATCTGGCTTCCTTTAACTTGAGCCTGTTATTCCGTGTCCTGCACTCTGGGAGGATCGAGAAGAGATCCTGGCCCTCCTCTGTGTGACAACCTTTCAAGTATTTGAAGAGTGCTCTCATGTCTCCCCTCCATCTTCTCTTCTCCAGGCTAAACCTGCCCAGTTCTTTCAGTCTCTCCTCATAGGGCTTTGTTTCCAGACCCCTGATCACCCTGAGGTGCCTTGAGAGAACCATATTCTCCTGCTCATTCACAGCCCTCACCATTGCAGTGTCTTGGCTAGGTTTTATTATGGTTTTAATTTTTGTGAACCACCCAGAGAGCTTCGGCTATTGGGCGGTATAGAAATGTAATAAATAAATAAATAAATAAATAAATAAATAAAAATAAATAGGTGTTCAATCAATCATTTCCCTCCTTTAACCGAAAGGGATGGATGGGCATCCTAAAAATGGAATTTGTATCACACTGTTTTACCTTGCTTATGAAATCTTGGTGTTGCAGTTGTATCACGTCAACTCTTCTGAAGCATGTGCTGCAAGCCAAATTCCTGTACATGGCAGAGGGTACGCACCACACCCAGGGAGTTGCCAGCCAAACACCAGCTCTCCAGGAGCTTTTCACGCGGGAACGCCATGCTTTTGGCATGAATAAGTCCCTAAATCTTTATTGAATTTCTAGCACCTAGTTTCTCAAGTGCCTCTATTGCTTCATGGAAAAGCTGCTTGTTAGTTACTTGGTTCCCAAGAGGATCAGGCCCGATCTACCAAACAAGGAACTTGGTGTGGTGTTTGGCTCCACTACAAGAAAGTTCTAATGTTTTTCCCTCAGGGAAACCAAAATGGGCAACGTTTGTGGGAGTCGGGCGTGTCAGAAGCTTTACCACAGAAAGGTAAAATATCCTGGGAAGCGATAGGTGGTCAAGGGCCAGCAGTAAACGTTGCCCATTGATGAGGGGATGTACGATGGAAAAGCGTTTAGAGGGCTAGAAACTGGGGGGGGAAAGTGGCCAACACCTTCATTTTCTTTTGCAGGAGCAGCGATGGAGTTTCTCAACCTTTTAGCCCTAGGACTTCTATATCTAGGATACAGGGGTGTTTGTTTTTCTGACTCCAAATTGGGAGGGGAGGGGACAGAGAGAGAGAGAGAGAGAGATTTTTTCTCCATCAGTTCCATGGGGCAGACTTCCTCCTTTGCCACTGCAGGAATTGTCTTGCCTCTAAAAATCACACCATTTTCTTAGCCTGATGCTATCAAGGCTCAGGCAATGTATCAGGGATTTCATTTCTTGTAAGAACATCAGAACAGCCATGCTGGATGAAACCCAGGGTCCATCTAGTCCAGCACTCTGTTCACCCAGCGGCCAACCAGCTGTCAACTAGGGACCCACAAGCATGACATGCTGCAACAGCACCCTCCCACCCATATTCCCCAGCAACTGGTGCACACAGGCTTACTGCCTCTGATACTGGAGGCAGAACGTAGCCATCAGGGCTAGTAGCCATGGATAGCCTTCTCTTCCATGAATTGATCCACCTCCCTTTTAAAGCCATCCAAATTGTTGGCCATCACTACATCTTGTGACAGTGAATTTCATAGTTTAGCTTGCTTGATATAGTGTATCTCATGTAGTATGGGCTGTGTTAGGAATCACAGAATAGCAGAGTTGGAAGGGGCCTACAAGGCCATCGAGTCCAACCCCCTGCTCAATGCAGGAATCCACCTGAAAGCATCCCTGACAGGTGGTTGTCCAGCTGCCTCTTCAATGCCTCTAGGGTGGGAGAGCCCACAACCTCCCTAGGGAACTGATTCCATTGTCGTACTGCTCTAACAGTCAGGAAGTTTTTCCTGATGTCCAGCTGGAATCTGGCTTCCTTTAACTTGAGCCTGTTATTCCGTGTCCTGCACGGAAAGGAGATTTCAATGCATCTGTACTCCTGATGTCACTGCCCATATATTGGTAGAACTTGTTGTTGTTGTTGTTGTTGTTGTTGTTATTTATTTGTATACTGCCTTTTGCCCAATACTGGGCCTCAAGGCAGCCTTACAAAATTTAAAACATTTACATTTCAAAACCTATGAAAAGAATCATAGAATCATAGAATCATAGAATAGCAGAGTTAGAAGGGGCCTACAAGGCCATCGAGTCCAACCCCCTGCTCAATGCAGGAATCCACCCTAAAGCATCCCTGACAGATGGTTGTCCAGCTGCCTCTTGAAGGCCTCTAGTGTGGGAGAGCCCACAACCTCACCAGGCAACTGGTTCCATTGTCGTACTGCTCTAACAGTCAGGAAGTTTTTCCTGATGTCCAGCTGGAATCTGACTTCCTTTAACTTGAGCCCGTTATTCCATGTCCTGCACTCTGGCAGGATCGAGAAGAGATCCTGGCCCTCCTCTGTGTGACAACCTTTCAAGTATTTGAAGAGTACAATCATGTCTCTCCTCAATCTGAAAAGCTCCCCATGATCCTTTGTGAACTCCTTGGTGGGGGTGGCGACGCCAAACCCCCAGAGCCCTCAGTCTTGTAGAGGGGACCCTGTTATTTCAAAGCCAGCCATGTCCTCTCTCTAAAATTAACCATCAAAATGTTGCCCCACACCAAAAACCAATGCAACTATCCACGATGCTAGAAAAACATCCGATACTGTTTTTGTAATGTGGTTTTATTTACACTGGCATTGACAACAGAGCATTTTCCATCAAATTAATACTTCTTACAAGTCATGAATAACCTGTGGATGTCTGCCACTTGAATTGAACAAATGAACTTCTTTTGAAATCTAGGACTCTTGAAGTCAACCTTCCCCAAACCCCTGCCATCCTCTCCCCGCAAGAGAGGTTTTGCAATCATTCCCCCCTCCCGCCCGCTGTGTTTCAGTAATGCAGACACTGCATTAACGTGAACATCACCAGCATTTTGCAAGTCTTAATGCAGATATAGCCTTTCCCATAAAAAAACAATAAACACAATTTTTTTTAAAAAAAAATACTAACAAAAATGTGGTTCTGAAAGGCCCAATATCCCAAGGAGAAATAACAATTATTATTATTTTTTAAAAAAGAAGGAATCAAAGAACGGTTGCTCCAGGAAATGACAAAACAATAATACATACAACACAATTCTATACTTACAAACTTTACAGGGAAATATGTCTCAGATCACACTCCACACATGTGCAGAACTTGTGCAGAAAGATGTGTCTGCAGAAGGTTACAGTATGTTCGCCAGTAAAAAGCAGTGGGGCGTAGGGCAGTGAAGGCAGTGCGTGGTAAAAGAGTAAAAAAAATAAAACACACACACACACACACACACACACCAGAAGGCTTACTGCTTTGGATATTCAGAGCGTCGATCAACAATTCCCCCCTAAAGACCATTGAATTTTGCAGTCAGCATGCAATAGAGGTCAAAGGGGAATTTGTTTCCCAGCAGGATTGAAAATGCCGCGGAAAAGTGAAAAAAGTAAAGGAAAACTGTTTGTTGGAAGCCAGCCTTGGAAGCCATTCCGAGTGCAATGATGTGGAAATATTATCCGTGAAACTCTGGCAGCAGGGAGAAGCAGGAGTTGCTCAGAATCGCAAAGTTCTGTCTCGGAGAATCTCCCATTGAAATGGTAAGTGAAAACCCACGTGGTTGCAGCTTTTCAAAGGGAAGAGGCCTTGCAGGCACCACGCAGAATGGAGATCCGTGGCCACCTCCCGCAGAACGGTGTAACCATGCTACCTGGTTACAAACTGCCCCCATGGGCAGACTTCTCAAGACGCCGCTTAAGGAGTTTTCCTGTCAAGAGGTTCTTTGGATCGACTTCTTAAAGCTGAATCAGGACCAAACTAAAGTAGAACGAATCCTCCTATCACAGACCCAAGAATACAGGAGCTTGAACTAAAAATGCCAACTAACTCCCTATTATTATTATTATTATTATTATTATTATTGTTGTTGTTGTTGTTGCTATTTTTAAGAGGAAAATAGTTACCAGGATGTGATAGGGTTGGGCAATTTATCATGGAGGAACCTTTGGAAGAGACATCCATGAAAAACTGGTGACCTAAATGGCCGCCATGACGCTTAAGGTTGAGTTCTCCTTCCTATTTCTTCCTTGTGAAGGGCCTCTCCATAGCGGTGGTGTGAGACGGGGAAGAAGCTGAAGAGTTAGAAAGCGGAAAGCCACGATACGTACGCAAGACAGCCACGGCAGAGGTAAAAGCCATCATTTACAGGCTGATTTCAAATGCTCACCCGGAATAAGAGTACCACCCCAACCCTGGGAATTAGATGCTGCGCAGCATAACAGAGAGGAGAACATTTGCCACCAATCTGGTTTAAACCCCTTAATGTTTCCATCACTGTCTCCATAAGCCAGCCTTCCCTAATCTGGTGCCCACCAGATGTCTCGGACTGCAATTCCTATCATTTCCAGTGACAGGAGTTGCGGTCTAACGCATCTGGGGAGAACCTCCGGAAAGCTGGGGGAGGCTAGCTTAAGCAATCTCCCCACGGACTCAAGGGGTATAATCATGACAAAGTCAGGCAGACCCGAGTCATGCTGGATCTGCGCATATCCAGGAAAGTGCTTAAATCCCATTGTTTTCAATAGGGCTCGTGTGCACTTCATTTTCTCAGAACTGCACAGGTACCTCTTAACGGTCTGCAAAAGGGCCCAAAGGCAGATTATTCTGGTGCAAAACGGGAGTGCAGAGGGTCTGCAGGCAACAAAGCAAATTCGACATGACATCTTGCAACCGCAAGGTGACCCCGGAATAGATGCCTGTGGCTTCATGCCACGGAGACAGGCCATTCCCAAAACCTGTCCAAGAATGAGCCCAAAAGCCACCCCTGCATCTTCAGCCCTCTCTCACAGACCACTTGAGGAGAATCCCCACGTGTGGCCATGGGGAGGGGGGGAACTCTGTTCTTCTGACTGCACTGGTTCCAGCAGGGAAGCTGTGGAGCACAGCGCAGGGCGGCCACATTCACCGTAGGGCCCAATGCACAACCGCCCCTCCCTTGGCATCCAATCCTCATTCAACTTTACAGCTGTCAAATCCACCACCATGGCGCCAGGCAGCCACGGATCACAGGCTGCCCAAGGCCTTAAATTCTACACATCCTCAAAACATATATTCAGAAAGGAATCCATACAGAAGTTTGCAAGCGATATTGGATCCGGCTGCAACGGCACGTTGTGCATGAAAGCTAAAGTTACACACCGCAGGCGGCGAGTCGCCTCGCACGGAAGCGTGCTTGGTTCAGCGGAAGCGTGAGGAATTAAGTGCCCCAGTTGTGGGAAGCCATCGCTCCACAGACATCCACCCCCTCCCCACTATGCACAGTCTTTATTGGACAAAAAGCCATCAAGCCCCGGCCCCTGCCTCCCTCGCAACAAGAAGCTATGGCTTATGAGAAGATACAAAATGGCCGCCCTGCCGGCAAAGGTGGGAGGCCCCAAGCGCCAGAAGGCAGACGGGCCGGCGGGAAAGCCCTCCTCACGCCCCTCACACACCGTCTAAGGGTTGCGGAACAGGCCGGAAGCAGCCAGGAGGTCCATGGGTGTGGGTGAGGGGCGGGAGGGAACGCCGGGCTCTTTCACTCGCCCTCCTCCTTGATGCGCTGCTGCTTGTTGCGGCGGGCGTCCAGGTCGAAGTTGAAGTCGTTCCACTCGTCGCGGGGAGGGAAGGAGATGGTCTGGCGCAAGGTGAAGCGCACGGCGTCGATGACCCGCTCCCCGCGGGTCTCGCTGGAGCCCACGCTGACGGTGGATGCTCCGCTGGGCGTGCGCAGGAGGTGGGGCGGGGAGGAGTAGTCGTGGAGCTGCCGGTGGTCCATGAGGCCTTTCCAAATGGCATGGCGGAACTGCTCCGGGATTTTCAGGCTCACCAGATCCTGGAGGACAAAGGGGAGCCGGGCTCAGCAAAAAACAGCAGCAGCAGCAGCGTCGGCACAGACGCCAAAGGTTTCCATCACGCACACGGGGTCTGGCTGGGTGGCAACGCGCTTCGAAAGCAAAAGAACCTCGGCCAGAGTCAGTGAGGAAAGGCAGAGATCCTCAGCCCCATCGGACCATGGAGCCCTCAGGCTAACCCCCAAGCAGCAGCAGCAGCAGCAGCCCCATAGCACAGCCCCAGCAAAGCAAGACGCCTGCAGGTTCAAGGGCGCAGAGGTAGAAGCCAGTGGGCGGGGAAGGAACCGGGGAAGGCCCACGGCCCACCACTTCCATTTCAGGTGGCCGCTTGCAGACCGTGCCAGGCGCTTCTGAAACCTCAGAACAGAAACCTGCAGGCCAGAGCAGCGGTGGATTTCGGAGCCCAGCTAGGCTGAGCTGCCCCTAGCTGGGTTGGAAGACTTTTTTTTGGAGAGGGGGGCAAATGACAGCTTGCGGTGCAGCCCCAACATCCACTTCTCACTTACAAAGTGCCCTTGGGGTGGGGGAAGTTTGAACTGATGGAAGGGGAGGGGTGCTTAACCCTTCCTTCTGCCATGTCCATTCTGCCCCTGAAACTGCTTTCACCCCCCACTGGTGTTCCTGACCCATCCACCGTGCCACTGTTGGACTGGGACACTCCGGGGCTAAAGGCGGCTGGGTGGGGCGGGCTGACGTCTCAGCAGGAAAGCAGCTGGCAGGAGAAGGATCAAGTCCTTGTTTCTCGCCGCCCCCTTCTCCAGCTCAAACTCTCCCCTCCCAAAGGCTCCTGGGTCTTTGTGAACACCTGGCTGCAGTGTGGTGTGTGTAGCTTGCCCCTAAAACCAAGACGCTGCATTGCAACTGGCCCTCCCCCCCACCCCCACCCCGCCCCACTGGCCCCAGGCTGAGAGGGTCCGTCCTGCCCCTCCCCTTTGAAGCGAAAGGGTGAGACAGTTACTTACATCCATGGAGTAGTGTTCAATCTGATAGATGTTGGTCAGCCCTTGTGCCGTGAAATAATCCACACAGGAGGAGCAGCCCAGCCTGGCTAAGAAACTGCAGGAGGACGAGGGGGAGAGGACAGAAAGAAGGAGAGAGAGAACGGCGGAGGGAGGGAGGGAGGGAGGGAGAGAGAGAGAGAGAGAAAGAGAGAGAAATTGAGATCAGAAGATCACCCAGACTGCCACAGCCCAAACATGGCAAGAACCACACCAGGCGCTCTGCTATGCGAAAGCCTTGATTCAGGGGAGTGCGGGGGGACGGGGGGGGGATGACAAAGACGACGACGACGACACACAGACCCCCACACACGCCACCTTCTCCCCATTTATGGCCTCATCTGTCTCCAGCAGGAAAACGGGAGTTAGGAGCCAATACTACCCCAGCAGGGCACAGAGGTCAAGGAAGGAAAAAGGGGCAGCGCAATAAATGGGCACAGCAGTGGGGCGGGCTATGTGACTGGAGGGGGGAATTCTATGGCGCCGACAGTACACGCCTTGAATCACCCGCCAAGCGAGGAGCTGGCAACGCAAGTCCTAAGAAAGGAAAACCCCGGGAAGGATGCGGCCTCGATAATGAAGAAAGCCAATTAACTCATCAGGGGTGGAGGACACAACGGCCTGCTCTCCTGCCTCGTGGGCAGTGTCCTGGGAAGCCTCAGCTGCCGTGTTTACTGCGCTTGTTTGGATGTGGCTTTCTAGAAGCTCGAAGCAATGCACGTAAGAGCAAGATAAAACAAAACAAGACACCCCATCGCCCTCTAAAAAGTAAAAATGCAGGAACGTAAACGAGAGAAGGAGAAACCCTGTTTCTTTTGGAGGCGGCCCCCAAAGAAAGCCAGTCAGCTGAATGACCTCCAGACAAATGGCACCCGCCACATCGGAGGCTCCGGGGCTTGCGACCGATATTTCCATTTCACATAGCTAAGGTGCACAGGACAGGCATAGGCGTGCGCGAGGGGTGTGCCCGGTGTGCCCAGGCACATCCTAATGTCTCTCAAGCAATAAGCAGCAAATTGAGGGGACCGTTGAACAGGGATACAGATGGGGATCCAGGTGCAGTGGGAACGGGCCTGCAGCTGCCCTCCAGCAGCACCACTGCCTCTGAGGGAGCGCCGTTGCTCCTGGCAGCAGGGGTGAAAGGGCACCGCTGTGCTGGGAGCCAGGCTTCAAAGAGGCCAGGAGCAGCCCCCCGCCCCCCAAAGGCTAACATGGCCTCCGAAGGCCCTCCTCCAGCCAGTGTCAACACAAAGCCCCATCGAATGCTGTTGCTTGAGGAGAGCCTCCGCATTCCCCACCACCTCCAATGGCCCTCTTGAAGGCAGGCAAGCCGAATGCGGACGAGGGCATCAGAGTCTGCAGTGTTTAATAAATAAATAATAAAAATAATGTCCTTCATGATTGACTATGATTGAGTGTGTTCCGAGGAGGGCAACCAGGATGATCAGGGGTCTGGAAACAAAGCCCTATGAGGAGAGACTGAAAGAACTGGGCATGTTTAGCCAGGAGAAGGGAAGATGGAGGGGAGACATGAGAGCACTCTTCAAATACTTCAAAGGTTGTCACACAGAGGAGGGCCAGGATCTCTTCTCGATCCTCCCAGAGTGCAGGACACGGAATAACGGGCTCAAGTTACAGGAAGCCAGATTCCAGCTGGACGTCAGGAAAAACTTCCTGACTGTTAGAGCAGTACGACAATGGAACCAGTTGCCTAGGGAGGTGGTGGGCTCTCCCACACTAGAGGCCTTCAAGAGGCAGGTGGACAACCATCTGTCAGGGATGCTTTAGGGTGGATTCCTGCATTGAGCAGGGGGTTGGACTCGATGGCCTTGTAGGCCCCTTCCAACTCTGATATTCTACGATTCTATGATTCCTCCTACGTGGTTTTAATTATTTTGTGACTCAGAGGGTTGCCCCTTTTGCTCTCAGAGCAGCCAACATAAGGAAAAAAGAATTACAAAAATGGCTTAATAAGTAGATTTTATTAAATCTCACAACACAAGGGGTTTTATTAACTGTTAGTCTTAAATAATATTTCATATAGGAACTGCATCTTGTTTTAAATTGTAAATTTTAATTAATACCTATATGTTTTTAACAATGATGTGATCTTTTGAAATTGTCGGAAGACTTATTCAATAAAGTTTCGTTCATTCATCAATAAAACCTCTTCATGGTTTTAATTTTTGTGAACCGCCCAGAGAGCTTCGGCTATTGGGTGGTATAATAATGTAATAAATAAATAAATGTTCACCTTAAAGATAGTAAGGAATCCCCCACAACATTGTTATCTTTTCAGCGCCAGTTACCGACTTTTCTCTTCTCCCAGGCATTTTAAAGCATTTAACAACGTTAAGTTTGTTTTTAATGGGCCCCAGAACTGTTGCTTTTAAATGGGTACTGTTGTTTTTATACTGTTGTTTTTATGTTTCTGATGTTTTTTTAAAATTTTGTATACTTTTTAATGTTTACCATTTTTAACTGTTGCAAACTGCCCAGAGAGCTTCGGCTGTGGGGTGATATATAAATGTAATATTTTATTTATTTATTTATTTATTTATTTATTTTATTTTATTACATTTATCTACCGCCCCACAGCCGAAACTCTCTGGGTAGTTTACAACAATTTAAAATAGTAAACATTAAAAGTATACAAATTTTAAAAACCATCAAAAACATAAAAACAACAGTATAAAAACAACATTTATTTATTTATTAAATAAATAATAAATAAATAAAATTCCCTGAGTGCACACTCTAATGAAATGTGCTGCGCACGCCTATGAGAACAGGGCCTGAGTGAAGATGAAGAGGGGCACCTTGTGCTGGACGCAGAAGCAAACAGGCAGCCAGTGCGGTGGGCATTCACCTCATGATATTCATCAGGCGCCAGGCATTCTGCACCCCATGCAGCTTCTAACCAGTCTTCAAGGGCAGACCCATGCAGAGCATTACAGTAGTCAGTCTTGGAGATTGAGGAAGCGTTTCCTCTTGGAAGCAATGCAACCAAAGCAGTCCTGGGCTATCACTGGTCCAGGTGCAAGGTGGCTCTAAACCAGGTCAGATGGGGGCACACCCACCCCCACCCACACCCACCCACCCATTGCATGCCTGATGAACTCCTCTAGAGAGTTGGGATGGCTCACCTGCATCACCCCCATCTTACCTGGATTCACCTTTTAGAAAGTGCAAGCAGGTGGGACTGGCGGTAGGGAAAGCTTATGGGGAAAGGAAGGCAGAGGCAGCTCATTCCGCCAGTTGGAAGTTGCCTGGCAGGCCTTCCACGACCTGCAAACGGCTTCGTGAAGAGTTCAGCCCCCAATAAAAGACTCGACGGAACGGAGAAGGGTGCCCCCACCACCCGAGCTGTCAGTGTGCGTGTGCGTGTGTGTGTGTGTGTGGCGGCGGAGGGTGGCGGGGGGTGAAAGCCTGCACGACCTGCCATTCACTCACCTGACAATGCTGCAGTCTGTGGGGTAAGGCGGCGGCGGCGTGCAGTGAGATGTCGATGGCATGGTGAGGGCGGGGGGCAGCGTCTGCGTCGGGCTGAGCCCGTTCATGTCACCAGCCATGGCCATGTGAGCCCCCATCATCGGAACTGTACGCAAGAAGGGAGCAAAAACAAGAGTCACGGGAATGGGAACACCGAGAATCATAGAACCGTAGAGGGGGAAGGGGCCTAGAAGGCCATTGAGTCCAACCAGCACGCCTTCCTCCTCCCTGTTGATCTGTTTGCCTCCATTCCAATACCTGCACTCAAAACACAGATACCCCAACTCATTAATCTGCTGTCTGCTAAGCTGAAAGGGACACAGAAGAAGAGGAGGGATAGCGACAAGGACCAAAGGACTGGGAGCTTGCTATGCTCACTAACCCTACGTCGTCTTGAGCTTCTTCAGTCAAAACATATCCTTTCCCTCACAGTAAGAACATAAGAAGAGTCCTGCTGGATCAGACCAAGGGTCCATCTAGTCCAGTGGTTCCCAAAGTGGGCGGTGGGATTGCATAGGGGGGCGCTAAGAGGCAAAGGGGCGGCAGGGGGGCACTCGAGGTGGTCTTTTCTGAGAAGCGCCTCTCCAGAAGATCTTAAAACCCTTTTTATGGGAGAAGGTAGTTTGGTCCCAAGCCATATAGGGGAAGAATCCACACATGTATTAATACCGTTTAAGAAGAGTCCTTTTAACGGTGAATTGAAATGTTTCAAAAGCACCAAAACGCTAATGAAGAGACATACCCTGCTTGGTGTGCCCCGCCACGCTGGCTGCAAAACAGAGGCATTCGCTCTCTTTTCCCTCGGCAAGCCTGTGGCGGGTGCTTCCCATTTAAAGGAACCACGTGCAGCACAGGCCCTTTTTCATTCTCAGCTCCTCCGCCTGGCATGTGATACCGGAGGTAACATATAGCCATCAGGGCTAGTAGGCATTTGAGAACTACAAGTTCAACCGCAGCTTTTAAAGCTCAACTAAAAACTTTTCTTTTTCCTAAAGCTTTTAACACTTGATGTTGTGCAGACTTCTACTGTTACTTTCTACTGTTAGTTTTACCCTACCCTGTGCCTGCTTACCCTACCCTGTACCTGTTTGCATTCTCTTCCCCTCCTTATTGTTTTACTATGATTTTATTAGATTGTAAGCCTATGCGGCAGGGTCTTGCTATTTACTGTTTTACTCTGTACAGCACCATGTACATTGCTGGTGCTATATAAATAAATAAATAAATAAATAAATAAATAATAATAATAATAACCCCCTTTTAAAGCCATCCAGATTGGTGGCCTTCACTACGTCTTTTGTTAGCTTGACTGGGTGGAGAAGTCCTTTATTTTATCTATCCGATCAGCTTCATGGGATGACCCCATTGGGTTCTAGCATTATGAGAGAGGGAGAAAAATGTCTGGATTTTACCCCCATGGCCCACTAAGGCAATAAAAGAGCCTTGCCTAACTTTTGCCTTCCCCATATGTTGGCCTGAAACTCCCATAATTCCCAGCATGGGTGGCTCAATATGGATGGAGCAAAGACACATTTTTGTGCATTTCCAACTGCATGTCAAAGCGGGAACGTTTGAGATGGGAGAACCTTTGAACACCTCAGAAAATCTTGGGGCTGATTTAGGGTTTGCATAGTTCCCTGAAGCCGCAAGAACAGGCATTTTGGGACTTTTGCACCCTCTGCCTTGAGAGGGTCTCACCCTCAAAGGCGGCCTAAAAATCAATTTAAATATACAACATCATCAAGAACAAAAAAAATCATTCTAGTGTCCAGAACATGGTCAAAACAATAGACAAAGAGCTCCATCAGACGGGGGAAAGTCGTGGTTCCCTACCGTCGCTTTTCCACCCTTGCTTTTTTCCCTCACTACTTCCTCTTTCTTCCCAGAGAAAAGTGGGATTTTGGGGGGTCTATTTCGCATGGGAAGAAGGCAAGAAGGAGTGGGAGGCATGTGGGAGGCGTTGTCTAAAGGACACACGAAAAACCGTGAGTGCGCAGCAGTGAGCGTGCGATAAAACACTCATCTGATGAACCACAAAATTTCGAGGGAACAGTAAAAAAAGAGAAAAAAAGAAGGCTCTTTTCAGTAATAAAGAAATCGGAAACAAGAGCGAAGGAGTCCACTTTGGCTAAACTCTACACCTTCATGTGTACCAGTGACATCACTGGGTCTGGAAACCTCTAGGCAGCCTGCAATGGGGACCCAACGGACTCCAGGAATGGCTCCATGGGCACCCCCTAACCTCGGGAACAATCCTCCCCAAGGTTCTGTTGGGGCAGACTATCCTGTGAGCTCTTGAGCCTGTGCTCACTGCTGGTGTTACAAGCTATCCATCAATCCGCCCCTAAACTCCTTCTCCGGGCCAACGGCAAGTGACAGAGGGCAAGTATCTTCCTTACTGTTGGCTCCCATGCTGTCGGGGATCGTGGTGGGCGTCAGGGCATTGCGCTGCTGTGGGTTAATGAGCTGGCTGACCGAAGGCAGCTTGTTCAATTTGCCGAGCGGAGGAGAGTTGGACCCGTACGAAGACTGGGACTGGATGGAGTTTCTGCAAAACACACAAAGGAGGAGAAATCAAGCACAAGGTGGAAGGAGAAAGGGCTGATTGAAAATGACCGGCAGTTCAGAATTAGGGCAAGAAGGTGAGATGTATTTCAGCTAAGGGCAGATCCAGAAGGCTCTAACCATGTGTGTGTGTGTTGTGAAGATACAAGGACACAACCTTGTATTATGTTTTGCCCTGTCTTGGACGGGGTTGCACTCTCCCTAAAGGATTGGGTCCGTAGTCTGGGGGTGCTCATGGATCCAGAACTGTCACTTGAGACGCAGGTGAACTCAGTGGCAAAGAGCACCTTTTATCAGCTTAGGCTGATATACCAACTGCACCCTTATCTGGACAGAGATAGCCTAGCTACAGTGATCCATGCTCTGATAACCTCTCGTTTCGTTTACTGCAATGTGTTATATGTGGGGCTGCCTTTGAAAACGGTCTGGAAACTTCAACTGGTACAAAACAGGGCAGCCCACCTACTAACAGGGACTGGCTGACGAGACCACATCACGCCAGTCCTTTTCCAGCTTCACTGGCTGCCAGTCCAGGTCCAGGCCCGATTCAAAGTGCTGGTATTAACATTTAAAGCCCTAAACGGCTTGGGGCCAGGTTATCTGAAGGAACGCCTCCTCCCATATGTACCTGCCCGGACCCTAAGGTCATCCTCAGGGGCCCTTCTCCGCGAACCCCTGCCAAAGGAAGTGAGGCAGGTGGCTACCAGGAGGAGGGCCTTCTCTGCTGTGGCACCCTGGCTGTGGAAGGAGCTCCCTAAGGAGGTTCGCTTGGCACCTACATTATATGCCTTTAGACGCCAGGTGAAGACCTTTTTATTCTCCCAGCATTTTAACAGTCTATAAATAAATATTAACTTGGTGTTTAAAATTTGTAATTTTGCATTGCTGCTGTTTTTATCTGTTTGAGCTTTTCTATTGTATTTTATATTATGGTTTTATACTGTTGTTTTATACTTTGAATGTTTTTAATTTTTGTGAACCGCCCAGAGAGCTCCAGCTATTGGGCGGTATAGAAATGTAATAAATAAATAAATAAACCTCACAGAGCAGACACAGAACAGTCAAGAAGGCTGGCTGTCCATACATGAGCCTAACTGTCCGTGAGTTGGCCAAGACTACTGAATAGTTGTTTTAAATGGATATTGCTGTTTTTGTGTTTTTGATGGTTTAAAATTTCTGTATATTTGTTTTAAATGTTCACTGTTTTTAACTTTTGTAAACCACCCAGAGAGCTTTGGCTATGGAGCGGTATATAAGTGTAATTAATAAATAAATAAATAAATAAATAAATAAATAAATACTGCAGATTGTATGTAGGGACGAGGGGGGTGGGCAGACATGACAGACTGCTTCTCCAGACAAAAACGATTTCTTTCACACAAGGATGGGGGAGAAATACCTAATCTTGTGCTTTCAAACCAATAAGACTCAGCTATCCTTTGAAAATCTGCATTTCTCCAAATTTTGCAATGGTCAAAAACAGGTATACAAAAATGCACATAAGTACAGGAAAGTGCAGACAAAAATATGGTGCGTTCGTGAAAATCACAACAAAATGTGTTATATTAGGAAAAATTGCTAGCAAAACCTGTCTCTATTAGGCAAATTGCATATAAAATGAAAGTATTAGGGGAAAATGTTTATTGATTTTCACATGAACACGTTTTTTTGGGGGGGAAATTCAATCATAGAATCATAGAATAGCAGAGTTGGAAGGGGCCTACAAGGCCATCGAGTCCAACCCCCTGCTCAATGCAGGAATCCACCCTAAAGCATCCCTGACAGATGGTTGTCCAGCTGCCTCTTGAAGGCCCCTACTGTGGGGGAGGCCACAACCTCCCTAGGTCACTGGTTCCATTGTCGTACTGCTCTAACAGTCAGGAAGTTTTTCCTGATGTCCAGCTGGGATCTGGCTTCCTTTAACTTGAGCCCGTTATTCCGTGTCCTGCACTCTGGGAGGATCGAGAAGAGAATATTTGGGACAAATACAATTTGAGTTTGGAAAAGTGAGAAACAAAACAAAGCCAACATTGCCAGGCTTATTCATCCCTTACCTCCAGATAGAAAAGTAGACTTTCAGGGAGAAAGCCAGGCTAGAACCCTTCTCCACAACATGCTGGTTTTCTACCCTGGGAGAATCGTTTTGTACAGAGGAGACGCCTGTCAATGGCTGTCTGGAGCAGAACTGCCCAGAGGCACAGGGAGCTACTGTACAGTGAAAAGGGTCGGCCCCTGAGTGAGCCTAACATTGCTGCAGCATCTTTGGGCCTGTTCAGCCCACATGCTAAACCATGGTTAGGCCGCTAACCCTTTTGCAGCCAATGGTTAGTGAGCGTGTTCAAACCACCCCGCTATAAGGCCTGCCAAGAAAACGTCAGCGAAAGCTGGCGTCCCTCCAAGAGTCAGAAACGACTCAGTGCTTGCACGAGAGGTTCCTTTCCTTTCCTATGTAGCCACCATGGTTAGGAACGGTTCGCACGACACGCTAAGCCATAATGTTTAGCTCAAAATGCTTAATCCCCATGGTTTAGCATGTTGTCTGAACAGGGTCATTTTTTAGCTAAATGCTTTGCAATCCTCCTGTTATTTACTCTCCCATTTGTGGCCGAGAGTGGTGTGTGTGTGTGTGTGTGTGTGTGTGTGTGTGTGTGTGTGTGTGCTTATCCATGACCAACAACAGCTGCAGGACTTCAAGAACTTAATACTAGATTGTTTTGTGGCAACTGTCAGAATATTATGGTAAGCTTCTTTCCCATGGCTTGCCTTATGAGAAGGGGAAGACGCCCTGAGGGCAATTACTCAGGGCCGGTGCTACCATAGTGGCCACTCAGGCTGCCACCTAGAGTGCCAAGCTAAGAGGGGCGCTGGGCACAGTGCAGCACTCACGCGTGTTGGCTGTGAGCCGGCCCGGCCCGAGGATTCAGCTGGGCCTGGGTAGGTGAGGTGGCACCCCGCGCCCGCCCAGCCGAAGTGAAGCCAGGGACACTGGGGTGGGGCGGCTCCATGTTCAGACTTCCGGAACGCACCCGGAAGAGAGAGAGAGAGAATGTATGGGTGAATGGGGTGCATGGGGTCTTTGAGTGAATGCATAGAATCATAGAATAGCAGAGTTGGAAGGGGCCTACAAGGCCATCGAGTCCAACCCCCTGCTCAATGCAGGAATCCACCCTAAAGCATCCCTGACAGATGGTTGTCCAGATGCCTCATGAAGGCCTCTAGTGTGGGAGAGCCCACCACCTCACCAGGCAACAGATTCCATTGTCATACTGCTCTAACAGTCAGGAAAATTTTCCTGATGTCCAGCCGGAATCCAGCTTAACTTGAGCCTGTTATTCTGTGTCCTGCCCTCTGGGAGGATCGAGAAGAGATCCTGGCCCTCCTCTGTGTGACAACCTTTTAAGTATTTGAAGGGTGCTCTCATGTCTCCCCTCCATCTTCTCTTCTCCAGGCTAAACATGCCCAGTTCTTTCAGTCTTTCTTCATAGGGCTTTGTTTCCAGAACACATGCATGCGTTCATGCATGTGTTTGTTTGGAGTGAGTGATACTGAGTGTGCGCACGCACACTTATGTGAGTTGGGGGGGGGGATGATTGGAGGTGATATTCCTATTAAATAATGCATTTTAGAGCCATAGACGTTCCTTTCCAATTTGTTTGCTATAATTGGCATGACGTATTTCTTGCACTTTAAAACTAATTTAGCAGTTTCAAGTTTTGTGCTTCTTACTTTTTCCCAGGAAACATATGTTCTTAAAAATCAAAGTTGGCATTTGGGGCGGGAGGGATGAAAGTAGATCACCTTGCCTGGGGCGCAAAATAGTCTGGCACCGGCCCTGCAATCACTTGCTATCTATCACCTCAGAAAGTCTGGCAAGTTGCTGGGTGACCTAGGCCATAGCTAGACCTAAGGTTTATCCCTGGATTGTCCAGGGGTCAGACCTGTTCATCTAGGTGACACACAGGGGATCCACACACACACACACACACACACACACACACACACACACACACCACACTTCAGAACGGGCTGTAGATGGCCAGGGTAATGTACAGAAGTATATAGCAGAGACCACTGTTGCAGCAACAGAGTCCTACATATGAAGCTGCATTGTATGGGATCCAACCTTTGGTCCATCTCGCCCGGACCTTTGGTCCAGTCATAGAATCATAGAATAGTAGAGTTGGAAGGGGCCTCTAAGGCCATCAAGTCCAACCCCCTGCTCAGTGCAGGAATCCTTTTAATGCAGTCATTTTAATCCATCTCATCCATTGCTATCTACTCTGGATTGCACCCTCAACTCTTTGCTGAGATTCTTGAAGATGCCGGAGACTGAACCTGAGCTCTTCTGCACGCAAAGCTGCTGCTGAAGCCAGTGAGCTGCGGCTCTCCTGAGCTGTGGTTCACCCAGCTGGTGTTACTTTTCCAATTTAGGTGCTCCCCACCCCCATGTATCAGCTTTATAAGAACAGTTGGATGACGTTAATTTATACATACTGTTCATACTCACGTCACATACAGGATTCTATCCCTTACACTACCACGGAAAGAGGGCATTCCAGAGTTTTTTTCTCTAAGAATGGCAGGGCTTCGAAATGCAGGACAGCCCACACACCAGCCCCTCTCAGATCAACGTATGCCACACTGGCCACGATGTTCTACACAGAGGTAACGGACTACAGAAAGCGGCCACCAAAGCACTTGTTTTGGAAGACTCAAGCAAGCGAGTCAAGGTGCTGGAGGGCGAATATTACTATTAATGAGTCACATTTACGTGGACTTTTGAGTGTTCAGTGCGTGTTCATGGACAGCATCTCAGCAATCTTTACAACAGCCCTGGGAGGTAGGCCTGCCCACATTGTAGAGAGAGGCTGTGCAGCTGAGAGATGGTGGCTTTCCTGATGGACCCTTCATGAACTCAGAGATGAGAGGAGATTTGCACTGGGTCCATCAGCTTGCGTTCTTTGACACTGTAGCTTCCTGGGAAAGGAGCCATCTTCCCTAGGGTGTAGAAAAAACCTGCAAGCAGGATCCGGCTCACTGCCACCACTTCTTCCTGTGCCCAGGCACCGACCTCGCGGCAGGGGGAGGCAGCACAGGGCGCTTCCCAAGGTCCTAGCGGATGGTCTTTCCCACTAGGAACTGAGACAGTCCCAGAATCTCCTGTGGAACGCCAATGCTGCAGATGTGTCGTTTCCATGGGGAATGCCCCCGGAAGTCCTGGGAGCGGCGTCTCCCCGGCAATAACAACCCACGCAGCAGCACTTTCCCCATTGGTAGCCCCCACCCAAGAATCTAGTGAGAAAAGATGCACAACTGGGGTCTGGAGAGCACTCAATGCCAACTTCTCCTGCCTTGCCCCTGTGTCAGCTTATGGGTCCTTGGAAGAAGGAGGAGGCAGAGGGTGCTTCACAAACACTCAGTGAGACCTTTGGCTAGCGCTCGCATAGAATGGCTGCAAAGCCCCGGAGACTTAGAATGATAGAATAGTAGATTTGGAAGGTGGCTTCTAAGGCCATCAAGTCCTACCCCCTGCTCAATGCAGGAATCCACCCTAAAGCATCCTTGACAGATGGTTGTCCAGCTGCCTCTTGAAGGCCTCTAGTGTGGGAGAGCCCACAACCTCCTTAGGTAACTGGTTCCATTGTCATACTGCTCTAACTGTCAGGAAGTTTTTCCTGATGTCCAGCTGGAATCTGGCTTCCTGTAACTTGAGCCCATTAGTCCATGTTCTGCACTTCATAGAATCATAGAAGAGTTGAGTTGGAAGGGGCCTCCAAAGTCATTGAGTCCCACCCCCTGCTCAATGCAGGAATCCACCTTAAAGTATCCCTGACAGGTGGTTGTCCAGCTGCCTCTTGAAGGCCTCCAGTGTGGGAGAGCCCACAACATCCCCACGTAACTGGTTCCACTGTTGTACTGCTCTAACAGTCAGGAAGTTTTTCCTGATGTCCAGCCGGAATCCGGCTTCCTGTCACTTGAGCCCATTCGTCCACGTCTTGCACTTCACGAGCCCTCCCTGAGAATCGCCTTCCCCCACTGTGTGCCCTCCAGAGGTGTCAGGCTGCAATTCCCAAAATCTCCCAGCTGTCATGGGAGACAAGAGTGAATAGCGAGTGTGTAGCAAGGACATTGCATTTCTTTTTGCAAGAGGATACGGAAAAGAAAGAACAAGGAAGAGACAGGCAGGAAAGACAAGGAAAGCCAATCAAGGTAAAATCAAGATGCAAAAGTTTATTGAAAATCAGCACCACACGTTCAGAGAGGAAGACAAAAAGAGAGAGAGGGAAGAATTGTTCTCGGTATGAAACCTTCCGCGGCTGATTAGAGGGAACTCACGGATTCCCACCAAAGGAAATCGATCTCAGTTCTTCCCAGAGTTCCCAGAGTACGCAAAATGTGCAAGCAGGAGCAATTGACGACTAATGAGCTCCAAGGGAGATTAAGCCGAGGATTCACTTTGAACCCGCGCCAAATCATTGCACTTTGCATTCCTAAGGTCTAATGAGGTTGATGAACAACACGCACCTATACATACACTCGTCTCTTGGGAGTGTCGGACACAGGACAGAGAAAGGCCTATGTGGTGGGAGATGACGAGGGCGGCTCCTTCCGGAAGGACCCCTGGCGCGCCCGCGTAATTATGGCAAGACGACACGGGAGCGAGAAGAGCAAGGCCTCCACTTCACGGTGCCGTATCAGCTACTGAAGAAGGAAACTGGCTACTTCTGTTGTACATGTTGGTTTGGTGCAGCACAGAACCAGTTCTTTGAACCGGCCCAGCAAACTGGCACATTTCTGCTTTCTGGACCGAATTCTAGGCTGGGTCTAGCTGATGGTTTCCACAATGTCTCTTCATGATTTAGCTGTAAAGAAGAGGGGCAGGAAGAGCAAGCCAGGAAAACAGGCCCAAAGTTGCCCAAGATTTTGCTCATCCAACTCTTCACCTTGGACCGTCACCTGGGCTCTTCCACTACATTTTTAAATGAATTTCTGCCCCTCTGTATCAGGGGCATGCAGCACCTGAGACGGAGCTCCCTGGGGTTGCCCTATCCAGGTATCCATCAGGTCTTTCGCTGCTTAGCTTCACTGGTCCCAACTGACCACACACCCCAGGCACCAGCAGAGTCAGCCAGGGGATTATCACAACCTCTGTGTGGGTTTGAAGCTGCACTGAACTGGTACATACTCCTTTAACCTAACACCCTCCAGATGTGTGCAACTACAGTCCAGAGCATTTGAAAAGCACCAAGTCCGGGAAGAAATAACTCCTACATTTGCATCCACCCACTCCGCTGTGGCCAGTCTTTCATCTTGAAGGGCCCCTAATAGACTGAGGTAGGCTGAGCGATAACGGTGAACTAATACTACGCAAGGTTGCAGCTGGTTGTTGCTCCCCCCACAATGGCAATACACAAAGCAGTCACTTGTAAGGTTGCAAAAAATGTAATCCATGAATGAAACACACACGGAGGATTCACAGCCACAAGAATGCAGTTTAGAATCCATTTCATAGAATCATAGAATAGCAGAGTTGGAAGGGGCCTACAAGGCCATCGAGTCCAACCCCCTGCTCAATGCAGGAATCCACCCTAAAGCATCCCTGACAGATGGTTGTCCAGCTGCCTCTTGAAGGCTTCTAGTGTGGGAGAGCCCACAACCTCCCTAGGGAACTGATTCCATTGTCGTACTGCTCTAACAGTCAGGAGGTTTTTCCTGATGTCCACCTGGGGGGATTCTACACGTTGTACTGAGGGCGCTTGCATGCGCCCCCAGTGCACCCCCAAAGTGATTGTGTAGCTTGCCTGTTCGAAGAGACGAGGAAGAGGCGGAGCAGGAGGCAGCTGGGGAATCTGGCCGCGTCCTTGCCACCGCCGCCCACCTACCTCCTCGCCGGCCGGGTCGGAGAGCTCGGCGGAAGAAGGCGGGGTGGAGAGCGGAAGAAGCTCTCCGACCCGGCTGGCTCTTTTGCCGGCAGCAGGAGGCCGGCGGGGAGGTGGGCGGCAGCGGCGGCGGCAAGGACGCAGCCGGATTCCCCAGCTGCCTCCTGCTCCGCCTCTTCCTCGTCTGTTCGAACAGGCAAGCTACACGATCGCTTTGGGGGCGCACTGGGGGCGTATGCAAGCGCCCTCAGTACGACGTGTAGAATCTCCCCTGGAATCTGGCTTCCTTTAACTTGAACCCGTTATTCCGTGTCCTGCACTCTGGGAGGATCGAGAAGAGATCCTGGCCCTCCTCTGTGTGACAACCTTTTACGTATTTGAAGAGTGCTCTCATGTCTCCCCTCAGTCTTCTCTTCTCCAGGCTAAACATGCCCAGTTCTTTCGGTCTCTCTTCATAGGGCTTTGTTTCCAGACCCCTGATCATCCTGGTTGCCCTCCTCTGAACACGCTCCAGCTTGTCTGCGTCCTTCTTGAATTGTGGAGCCCAGAACTGGACGCAATACTCTAGATGAGACCTAAGCAGGGCCGAATAGAGAGGAACCAGTACCTCACGCGATTTGGAAGCTATACTTCTATTAATGCAGCCCAAAATAGCATTTGACTTTCTTGCAGCCATATCGCACTGTTGGCTCATAGTCAGCTTGCGATCTACAAACTGAATATGAGCCAAGTACGTGGACCAGATTGCAGGCAGATCTATGCTGATTCTGGCCTTCCAGGTTGCTCCAGGCGGGCGCGTCCCCTTCTCATGGCCCCAAGCAGTACCTGACTAGTGATTTCCTAGCTTTTGTGCAGTTTCCCCCCATTCTTACTGGCTTGAAGCTAAAATATGCTGGTATTTTTTTTATTATTATTCTGACCCACAGCACCCATGCCCCATTGCAAAGCAGCTCCTGAGAGCTTCTCCGAAATGGAATTCAGTCCTCAGGCTGAAAAAGGTTCAACACCTGTGATCTATGTGATTCCAGTTCACATTACATATTTCCGTAGCTATGCCAAGCTCAAAACAACTCCCAGTAGGGTGCTTACAGAGTACTCCTGCTCCAGATTTCTGCCTGGACCCTGATTTGCCTACTCTTCTTTCAAGAGTGGTACCAACGCATCAGGACTCTGCTATCCATACTGCTATGCGCGTGTGGCTCAAAGAAATACATATTGATTGAACCACAGCACGAAAGGGAATGTGACTGTAGACCCAGTCTGTTTATTATTTTTTAAATGTGGAAGGTCAGGGTCAAAACTGGAATCCACCATGGCTCCAAGAATGTAACTGAGCAGGGTACCCGCCTCTGGGACCAACTGCCCTCATCATCTGCATCCTGCTGTCTCCCAAGAATTGCAGACAAGGCTGTGATCAATTTTTTGCTACAGCGAAGGCAAAAATGGGAACTTTAGGGCATCCAAAGGTTGCCGGAAACCCACACAATGGTCAAAGACAAGTTATTTCCCCGCTAATTCCAAAGTTTTCCATACGGTCTCTTTTGCAAACAGGGTAGAAAAGTTGTGAAGTGCGTGCAAAGGCAACATCCACTATATAGGGAAAACAATTTACCTGACCCCCGCCCCCCAACGTGCTCGTCACGTCTGTCTGCGCAGCAGAAACACGTTATCTCAATTCTATACATATGACTAGTCTCTGACCAGCATTAAAAGCACCTCCAGATTTACAACTGAAATAAGCTCTCAGTCAAAAGTTGCATTTCTTTCTTAACACATAAACACACATCTTTAAGTTACGGTTGAATGGCTGAGACCGGCTCAGAGAAAACAGTTTAGAGGTGTTCTTTTCAAACACGTAGAGCAAAAGCAGAGAAAAAGAAGAGAAGCAGCGTATTTTACAATGCAAGAGGACGGCGAGGCGGTTCCAGACCTGCGATGCTAAGTCTACGGCTAAAGTGAGTGGCTCTTCCTTGCAAGAGTCTGCTGCCATTTTGCTCGGCGATCGCTCTCATGACCAGGGAGCGGGACAAAACCTCCCCACCCTCCAGTTCGGTTTACGAGTAGACTGAAGGGTTGGGGGGGCTGGAATGTTTGAGAAGGGCTTCATTTCTCTTGGGGGGCTCCCTCCTCATTTCTGAGAGCTCACTCCTGAGGCACGCCGAGAGGAGACTGTAGAGAGGAACCGGAGAGAGGAAAGAAAATGAAAAACGATGACGAACTGTGAGCAGCGGCAAAGAAAGAAATACCTTCATGATCACTTTGGAAGGAACTGGGGAAAAGAGAGGGCAAGGGCGCATGGTGTCCAGTCTGCCCAGTCCATAAGCAGAGGAAGATGTTCCTTGAAAGGACTGCTGTGAAGCCCAATCTTTTGGAGGAAGTGGAGAGGGAGACATTTTCCTCCTTCTCTCATAATCGTAGAACCCAACGGGGTCATCCCATGAAGCTGATTGGTGGGTACGTGGGGTCCAGCATGGTGGGTCCCAACTGGCTAATGGCTGCTGTAGCATTTTTCTCTACTAGCTATTCAAAAGACTTCCAAACGCATCACCCAGCACACGAGTTTGGGATTCCTGCAGCCATACAAGGGCCATTTCTGATCCCAGCCGCCGCTAGAGTCAGGGCTCCTGCACATTCTGCACCAGCAGAAACCATCTTTAATGGATTGAAACCGAGCAAAGGAAAACCATTGGTGGACTCTTAAAGGCAGTCCTGATGGGGCTATCTTAAAAGGGTGCGTGTCTCTCCCCACTCCAGGGCAGTGGCAGAATTCCAGCGGCAGAAGTCATTGGCGACTGCGTTCAGCTGACACCAGACAGCAGCAGCCAAGGAAGTTCTAACTCTGCCTCTCAAAACTTGATGGGAAGCCATTAAACTGTAACTTAAGGTAATGAGATGAAAATAGCCCCCCTTAGGTATTCATTTTATAAGAACCGGAGCCTACTGCCTTTAAAGATGGAAAATCGTCTAGTTTCAGAGTCCCTGTGATCATGAAGGTAGTCAACATGGAAAGATTCAGAAGACCATGCAGGAGAGATCAAGTACATAAAAAGAACGCCAGCCAGGCAAACAGAGGAAGGGGCAAAAAAGGAGATGCTGGACACTGAGGAGCAGAGCGCACACTTCACATGCTCAAGCGCCCACATCTCCACTTAAGACACAGCAAACCCGTGATGTCCGTCCACGGCACTTGCCAACACACAGATGCAACACGCGATGTCCAACGGTCTGAAATGTTAATTGCATGGAAGTCTGGCACACATTCACAGTGCAATCCTATACACCTCTACTCAAAAGTAAGACCCACTGGGTTCAGTGGGGCTAAATCCCAGGTACGTGGGTATAGGACTGCAGCCATGCATCGTGCATGCACCCAGATTGACCTTCTGAGACGAAGCGCCCCTGGGCAGGACAGCTGTTGCTTTCTTTTGCTGTACAACACGTGCCAATTGTAAAAGAAAATAAGAATAATTCTAATTCCCATAATGGCTGAACGTCTAACACTGGCATCAACCACAAACCTTCTGTCCCAGATATCATAGTAGGTCACATGGATTAAAACTACTTTCTTGGGGAAAAATTACATTCCTAAAATTACCTACCACATCAGTTAATTCTAAACATGCTTTATCTGGCAGGACAGCTAAAGGGTGTTAGCATGCATTTATGTGGGGACCTACTTATAATCCTACGATTTTTCTAAGCTACTTCATATTTGCTGACTTTGACAGGGGTGAAGAGGGGCTTCTTTTGCATGAAATACAAACCACCCAGTTCTTTTTTTTAAAAAAAAATCTTGCAAAAGGAGTTGTCAGTATAAAATAAGAGAAATCTTACTTTTTGGAAATGTTTCAGTTCTCCTTAAAAAAAAAAAAAAGTTCACCTATTCATTTATATTGCCTAGACTTGCCCTCACTTTCAGTTGAATTCTGCAGCCTGCAATGACGTCACCAAACAGTTTTAATTTGGTTGGCTATGTCACTGGTCCAGGGAAGAGACAGCAGGAGCAGAAATGGGGTGGGGGCGGAGAGTCAGGGTGAGGCTAACCAGTACCAAAGTAGCTAGCTAATAAAATTGAGCTAGTTGTTAAAGAAGTGAATTTTCACTATTTTTGGCCTGAAAACTGAAATGTGAGAATATTCAAAAGAAATTGAGCATAATTTGAGATTTTCATTGGATCTCATCACCTAGAACAGCCTTCCTCAACCTGGGGCGCTCCAGATGTGTTGGACTGCATCTCCCAGAATGCCCCAGCCTGGGGCATTCTGGGAGTTGTAGTCCAACACATCTGGAGCGCCCCAGGTTGAGGAAGGCTGACCTAGAAAGTTTAGGTTGGTGGGTACACAAGATGGGGCCTTTCCTGTAGTGGCACCTCAACTCGCAAGGGAGGTCAGAATGGATCCATTCCTAATGAGTTTTAGACAGGCAGTAAAAACTATATTGTTTTACTAGGCCTTCGCTTTTATGCTACATCACTTTGAGGGTCCTGGTAGAATAGCAATATATAAATACTATAAATAAATAAATAAATAAATAAATAAATAAATCTGAATTTAGTACAGAAATATAATGAATTAGGCCAAATTTCCTCTCAGCTGCCTAAACCTCGGACAAGTCTTCCAGTCTTCCAGAATCCTAGGGGTGGGTGGGATCTACATCCTAGAATCCTGGGGGGTGGGCGGGATCTACATTATAAGGGGGGGATCTACATTAGAACCCCTGGGAGGGATTGCTGTGCCAGTACTTTTTCAAAACTCAGTTGTTGCCTGGGGGAAACATGATCCGAATACAATGTAGTCACCACCGGGTTTAGAACATGACTGAGAGCTGCGCATAAATGCATGATGTTCCAATTGTAGGAGAAATAGGTGGAGTTTGAAAGGTCATGTGTGTTCTCTCATTTGTGTTTGTAGACACAAGCCTCAGTTTAGTGCTGTAATTGTGGAGAAATGGGAGCAGTCACCTGCCATTTGAGTTTCCTCTCTCTCTCTCTTTCTCTCTCTCTCTCTGTGGATCTGTTCAGACAACACATTTCTCAATGGTGGTTTTTCCCAACTCCACCCCATGGTGGAGGTTTCTTTTTAAGAAAACACTCCACCCTGAATATCCACGGAGTGCAGAGGACAGCTCCTGCACAACCACGGTGTCCCGTGTTGTCTGGTGGGCCCCGTGGAGTTTCTTGCTGCATTGAGTGGAGTTTCCGCACTGGCTTCCTTGGCTAGAGTGGCCAAAGTAGGACGTGCCGCTCTTGGAGAGCTGCTGGGATTGTTGTTGTTTTTTCCACAGCAATGGCTGATGGGATAGCATCAGGAGGATTGGGGGAGGAGAGAGGGTGGAGGAACTGTCAATCAAATGTTGTGTTAAGTTTTACTCTACTCCACGGGAGCCCACAGTCACACAACGGTGGAGTTGGAACGTGTTGCGTGGTGAGTTCCTCCAAAAAACTCAGCCGTTGAGTGGCGTTTTTGCACTGCGTAGAGAAAAGTGTTGCGTGAACTGAGCCTGTGTGTGTCTCTCTTTGGAGTCCATTGGCTGCAGGCACATCTTCAATGGTGTGCAGTAAATGGAAGTTTAAAAATAAATTGCATGGTCATTCACAGCTGCGCGGCTCTGTGTGTACAGTGCACAATACACACACACACACACACATCTTGGAGGAGGAAGACAGGGTGGGGTGGAGTGAAGGGCAGAGAAGATAGGGAGGTCATGGTGCCATTTTGGGTATTTGTTTGCTTTTATGCTGCCTGAAAATCCCATAAAAATCAGTGTGAAGAAAGAGCAGAGAACAAAAGGAAGAGGAGAAAGACATTGGGGGCGGGGGGGCGGTGTAGGAAGAAGGTAGGGAAAAATGTTGCAAAACAGCTTCTACAGCTTGAAATCTGCTCCTCCCAGTAAGAGCTGTAACACCTCTAGACTGGAAAACACACGGGCCTTTTGTAGCACATGGAAATCACAACCACTGTGTGTGTGGGGGCGGGGGGGAAACGCCATGAAAGTGGTTTGGGAACAAAGCAATATGGGTGAAGAAATGGCATCAGCGCCACAGGTTGGGGTATGCGCCGTGTGGCCCATGCACGAGCCACACCGTAGAGTATCAAGATAAAATGCTTCTGTATAGCAGCCCTTAGCTTAATTTTGCAACGTGCCTTCTGAAAAAGAACGCCTAGTAGGAGATTTTCTGAAAGAAGCTTTGTGAACTAAGCAGAGGCGCTCATCCACGGTACACAACGTTGGTGGTTTGGTTCCCCCCCACCTCCTTTTTTTTAAAAAAAAAATCACAAACCCTAAAAATATCAGCTTTGTCTACTTGGAGAGCAAAAAAACAGTAATTAACCCAAAGCAATTTTGTCAGCAGCACCAGAAGCAAACCCCTTCATTTACTTCCAAGCAGGCTCTGCTTATGAGAACACTTCCCCCCTCCCCACTTATTGAAAGGTCCCAGTGATTTGGGGGAAAATTTCCAGACCAGAAGCAACCTTTCAAAGCCCCCACACTGAGAGAGGGCGGACTGAGCATCTCTTGGGAAACTTGGGGCAGAGGGTTAAAGTCTCCAGAGGGAACTGCCCTGGGTGCCTACTGGGCCAAATTTAAGGTTCTTGTACTATTATTTATTTATTTATTTATTTATTTAGCACCATCAGTGAACAAAGCTCTGAACAACTTGGGACCAGGATACCTGAGAGAGCGCCTTCTCCCCTACCAACCTGCCTGGTCACTGAGGTCATCGGAAGGCATAGAATCATAGAATAGCAGAGTTGGAAGGGGCCTACAAGGCCATCGAGTCCAACCCCCTGCTCAAGGCAGGAATCCACCCTAAAGCATCCCTGACAGGTGGTTGTCCAGCTGCCTCTTGAAGGCCTCTAGTGTGGGAGAGCCCACCACCTCCCTAGGTAACTGATTCCATTGTCGTACTGCTGTAACAGTCAGGACGTTTTTCCTGATGTCCAGCCGGAATCTAGCTTCCTGTAACTTGAGCCCATTATTGCGTGTCCTGCACTCAGGGAGGATTGAGAAGAGATCCTGGACCTCCTCTGTGTGACAGCCTTTTAAGTATTTGAAGAGTGCTCTCAGGTCTCCCCTCCATGTGGAACCAGCATGGTCCTGCTGGTTCCACACGGGCCTACGGGCCGACTGGAATCCACCGCGAGAAGAGCCTTTAGTGTAGTGGCCCCTTCTCTGTGGAATGAGGCTGCTTCCGTTGCCTCTTGAAAACAACTCTGTTTCGAGAAGTCTTCCTCAACTGACTAGCCCGTTTTTCTGCTTCCTTTGTTCTAAACTGAACGTTTTTAATACGCTTTTTACTGTTTATACCTATGTTCCCCGCTTCAGAATCTGTTTTAGATATTGAGCGGTATATAAATAATACTAAATAATGAATAGAATCCCTTGCTTTAAGGCTAAACTAGGAATATTAGGATTATTATTAGAACTACTACACCAGTGCACATCCATCCACTCCCGAGTACATTGTATGTATGTATGTAAGTATTATTGCATTTATATCTCGCCTGTTTTCCTCCAAGGAACCCCAAGGCAGCGTACATAATCCTCCTCCTCTCCGTTTTATCCTCACAACAACAACCCTGTGAGGTAGGTTGGGCTGTGAGTTTGTGACTGACCCAAAGTCGCCCAGTGGGGACTAGAAACCAGATCTCCCGATGGCCAGCAGCATCTCCAGGTTAGAAGAACTTGGGCAGCGAGGTGGACCAATGCTCCGACTTTGTCTAAGCCAACTTTATCTGTACAGCACCATGTACATTGATGGTGCTATATAAATAAATAAATAATAATAATAATAATAATAACTTCCTGTGACCCTAAATGGAGAAGCCTCGTTGTTTCTCTGGAGATCTGCAATAATTTCCCGTGAAAGCAACTTGCAATAAACATGCCGGCAGTGCTACCGCTTGCTCAAGATTGGTGGGCCGCCGGTGATTTCAAGTCTGTTTTCAGGAGATCCCCCCCATCCCAGTGAAAACAGGAGTGAAAACGTTGATGAACAGAAGGCTTCACTGTCATGCAACAGCTTTTTAACAACTGTGCGACTGGTTTGATTTTTACTTTGATTTTATTTCTTCTTGGCGGAGTCTAAACTTTTTTAGATTTTGTAATTTTCTAGTATTGTAAAAGCTGTGTGCGTGTGTGCGTGCATGCACTCGCGTGCCCTTTCGACCAACAAACACTCAAGCCACACTTTCCCCACCAAATGCAGAAGAGGCTACCGATCTTGAAGGCAACGGTTGAGTTTTAATAGAGGCGCGTTCAAGCTTCTGCCCAAAAGAGATGCCAGCCCACACATCACAGGCAATCCAGGCCGGCCATGCTCAATCGATCAAAACTTAAGAATCCCAACGCTGGTGCAGGTGGCGCTATTGTCATGCAGCGTAGGAGGGGTGGGGCCACCCAGGCATGCGGCCAGCCCCCTGCCCACGCCCGCCTCGTGTTCTCCTGAGACCCCTCCCACGTGGCATCTCCCAATCCGCGTGGTTTGCCCCCGGACTCACTGTTTCTGCAGCAAGTGCTGGTGCTGCTGCTGTTGCTGCTGCTGCTGCCGGTATGTCTCAATCGTGTGCTGGGGAAGGTACTGCATGAGCTCCAAAGATTCTTTGATCTTCAGCAGCATTTCGTAGGTCTCCCGGCCTCGCACCTGAACACAGGGGACAGCAAAACAAACGCGTTAAGGAGAGAAAGAGAACGGATTTTAAGACTAGCAGAACCAATTAAAAAAGGCAGCCTACTCAGGAACTAAAGGGTTGCCCATGCTGGGTCAAGGTCCACCTAGCCACAAACTTGAAGGGCTTTAAAAACTAATTAAATGCATAGAGGATACAGCCATCAATGGCCAGGAGTGCCTCCTATCAGCTTCGGCTGATACGCCAGCTGCACCCCTTTCTAGAGTCATAGAATCATAGAATAGCAGAGCTGGAAGGAGCCTACAAGGCCATCGAGTCCAACCTTGTACTCAAGGCAGGAATCCACCCTAAAGCATCCCTGACAGAGGGTTGTCCAGCTGCCTCTTGAAGGCCTCGAGTGTGGGAAGACCTAAAGATGGTTGTGCACGCGCTGGTAACTTTGGCCGTAGCTAGACCTAAGGTTTATCCCAGGATCATCCCGGGTTCATCCCTGCCTGAGCGCTGGATGCCCTGTGTGGCACTTAGGTTTGACCCCAGGACAATCATGGGATAAACATTAGGTCTAGCTACGGCCTTAGTTTCTGGGCAAAGTATAAAGCGAAGTATAAAGCCCTACAATGGTTTGGGTCCAAGTTACTTGAGGGACTGCCTTCTTCTGTACAATCCGCCCTGCACACTCAGGTCCTCCGGGAAGAATTTACTCCAGTCAGCAAAAACTAGGCTGACAACTATTACCCAGAGGACTTTCTTCTGCCACTCCTAGACTGTGGAATGGCCTGCCAGGAAAGATTCGTCAGCTTAACAGTCTTGCTGAGTTTAAGAAAGCCATAAAGACTGATCTCTTCCGGCGGGCCAACCCAGACGTATTTTAACATGTCCAATTGTTATTTTAATATTGTATCAGTTTTACATGTTTTTAACCAGTTTTGTGCATTTTATGGTGATTTTGTATTTAACGTTGTTCCCCGCCTCGATCCAGAGGGAGAGGCGGGTAAGAAATATTCTATTCTGTTCTGTTCTGTTCTGTTGCGTTATAGTCAGGATGGCTATGAATTACAACCAGAACCAATGTGCTGTAGCGATGAAGACTCAGGTTCTAGTCCCCACTCAGCCATGAAGCTCAATGAGTGACTTGGGGCCAGTTTCTGATTCTACGCCTAGCCTACCGCACAGGGCTGTTGTGAGGATAAAATGGAGAAGAGGAGGACTATGTGAGCCTGCTTGGGCTCTTTGCAGGAAGGAAAAGAAAAAGGTAATAATATATAAATATTTCCTGCAGGAACAGGGGCAATAGGCCTGTGTATATCTGGGGAGCAGAACTGGGAGGGTGCCATCTTCTTGGCCACTGTGAGAACGTAACGGGCCTTTGGTCTGATTCAGACGGGCTGTTCTTATGTTCTGGATCTGTCCTATCTTCATAGAATCATAGAATAGCAGAGTTGGAAGGGGCCTATAAGGCCATCGAGTCCAACCCCCTGCTCAATGCAGGAATCCACCCTAAAGCATCCCTGACAGATGGCTGTCCAGCTGCCTCTTGAAGGCCTCTAGTGTGGGAGAGCCCACAACCTCCTAGGTCACTGATTCCATTGTCGGACTGCTCTAATAGGAAGTTTTTCCTGATGTCCAGCCAGAATCAGGCTTCCTGTCACTTGAGCCTGTTATTCCACGTCCTGCACTCTGGGATGATTGAGAAGAGATCCTGGCCCTCCTCTGTGTGACAACCATTCAAGTATTTGAAGAGTGCTCTCATGTCTCCCCTCCATCTTCTCTTCTTCAGGCTAAACATGCCCAGTTCCTTCAGTCTCTCCTCATAGGGCTTTGTTTCCAGACCCTTGATCATCCTGGTTGCCCTCCTCTATTGTCTTGTTCTCCAAATCTGCCAGACCTGTGAGGATGTACTTTTAATTCGCTTTGCTGAATGGAGGTTTGTGTGTCTGATTTTAACTTTCCTAAATTGTTTTAATAAATGTTTTTAAAGTGATAACAGTTTCATTGCGTAGTGAGTCTGAGTGAAATCCATCGTTCTGGATGTCTTTCTCCGGATCTGCTTTACACCCACTCTAGTGGGGAATTTAAGGAGTCCTATTGCAAGGTGTTGCAGGAACCTGCGCCTACGTTCAGTACCTCTTAAAAAGACCACCAGAAAATCCCCCCTACACACTGCTTCTGAGTGTTGCCAAACAGCATCCTGGTGCAAAGTGAGTCCAAGCTATCTCTGCGCACACCAAAGAACCAGGCGGAGCCACACCTACCGGCAGGTATAACAGCTCATCGTCCGGAGTGCGCCGCTTCTTGACCGATGTCATTTGAATGCCGTGCGTGCTCTGCCGGAAAGCTGCCAGGAGAGGAAAGGCAAAGGGGCCACATTAAATTGAGCAAGCGGCGTTGGCAGCGGAGATCGCTAGAATTACTGCTATCAACTCCCTATAGGCAATTTTCAACTTGCAAAGTGATTTACAGTCTTTTGTTATGGGATTGGGGTGGGGCTGGATTTAGGGTCTGAGCGGGAGAGACGTAAATGGAACCAGGGGGATTGCTGGGGATTACTCTGGAAGGGTGAGCTTGGCTGGCGGGACAAATGCCTTCCCTTTCGTAAGCAGGAAAGCGATTGCCGGAGAATACTCTGAGAGGGGGGTGGGAGAAAAAGCGTGCGGCCTCCAACTTGAGGCAGACGGAGAGAGATCATAGAAGCATAGAATAGCAGAGTTGGAAGGGGCCTACAAGGCCATCGAGTCCAACCTCCTGCTCAATGCAGGAATCCACCTTAAAGCATCCCTGACAGATGCTTGTCCAGCTGCCTCTTGAAGGCCTCCAGTGTGGTAGAGCCCACAACCTCCCTAGGTAACTGATTCCATTGTCGTACTGCTCTAACAGTCAGGAAGTTTTTCCTGATGTCCAGCTGGAATCCGGCTTCCTGTAACTTGAGCCCGTTATTCCGTGTTCTGCACTCTGGGAGGATCGAGAAGAGATCCTGGCCCTCCTCTGTGTGACAACACTGGAAATACATCTCTACACAGATCCCTTCAACAGCTTGGTGCAACACCAGGAACATTTTGAAGCACTCTTTACTTATTTTTTAAGCACTCTTTACAGGTCTAAAATCACTTTGTTGCTTTAGGATAGCTTCTCCACAACCAGGTTCCCTCTAGGTATTTTGGACTTCAGCTCCTATGAGCCTCAGGCAGCAATGGTCAGGAATGCTGGGCACTGTAGTCCAAAAACATTCAGACCGCGCTAGATTGGGGACAACCGCTTTAGGAACATAAAACAGCCTTTCTATAAAAGTGTTCTTATTACAAAGTTTTTTAGAAACCTAGGTAGTAAAATCTGGGTATATTGTTACTCAGCTTTAGCAAAAACTGGGTAACAATATATAAATACTTCGTCTTAAATTCTAAAATTAAACATTTCATGATCCAAAGCTGTTCAATTTTTCCAGTTTGTGTGTGTGGGGAGGGGGGGGGATGGTCCTTAGAAAAAACCTTTTTTCTCCCCCTAATTTTTCCATTTTTTTTCTGGACCTTCTCATCTCTAGTTCAGTGTAACTCCAAAGCTTGCACATTCCTAAACAGCCCTGCTAAACAGTCTCCTTAATTTGTTTTCCCCCTCTTCCCTCCTCATACCCTTTTCCTCATGTGTCATGTCTTTTTTATTCTAGAATGTAAGCCTGAGGGCAGGGACTGTCTTCTTTACTGATTTATTGTAAGCCGCTCCCGGAGCCTTTTGGGCTGAGGCGTGGGATAAAAATACTCTAAATAATTAAATAAACACCACAAAAGGTACTCCAGGCTTGGAGCTACGCAACTGAGCTCAAGTTAAAGGAAGCCAGATTCCGGCTGGACATCAGGAAAAACTTCCTGACTGTTAGAGCAGTATGACAATGGAACCAGTGACCTAGGGAGGTTGTGGGCTCTCCCGCCCTAGAGGCCTTCAAGAGGCAGCTGGACGACCATCTGTCAGGGATGCTGTAGGGTGGATCCCTGCCTTGAGCAGGGGGTTGGACTCGATGGCCTTGTAGGCCCCTTCCAACTCTGCTATTCTATGATTCTATGATTCTACGAGTCCCCATCATCCAGCCAGAGCTCTGAGCGGCATCTGCTCCTGGCTACTTACGGCGCTTCGTACCATCACCGTTCTTTGTGCTGTCGGAGACCTGTTGCTTCCGGATGCTGTCTTCATCGGCTTTGCGGTCCCGGCCTGGACAAGCGCAGATCCGAGCCTCAAAGCACCGACGGCCCAGGACTTGCCCACTGAAGAAGGGCGAAGAAAATGGAGACCAGTTAGCTCACAACCATGAAGAGGGTTGGCACAAAGATAAATGCAGGTGAAATGAAAACAGCTGTGTCATGTGGACTGCAGCCCTGTGCAGAAGCTTTCATCAGTGTGAATTTATATGTGTGGTGCTGGGGCTCAGGGTCACAACTGATGGTGCTCTCTCTAAATGGCTTGGGACCTCGATACTTGAGGGAGCGCATCTCTCCCTATACCTGCCTGCCCAAGACCTGAGATCAGTTGGAGGAGCCCTTCTCCGTGCTCCACCAACGCGAGACATACGCTATAGTGGGATGTGGGAGAGGGCCTTCTCTGTGGTGGCACCCCGGCTGTGGAAAGCCCTCCCCCTGGAGGCCCAACTGGCACCGGCACTGGCTTCATTTCAGCACCAGGTTAAGACACGGCTTTTTAACAGAGCCTTTGATGGCTAAATCCACCAAGCCTGCACACCGTCTTGTTTTAATCAGCTTTTACTGTTTTAAAACTTCATATTGGTTTTAACATATTAATGGTTTGATTTGTATATTTATTGTTCTATGATTTTATTTTAAATAAATAATAAATAAAATTTCCATGTATTTGAGATCCCACCTATACAGGGGCCTATGCTATGTGCTATCTGCATCCACCATTCTTTTTAAGATTACATTGTGCATGTGTATGTGTGTGCGTGTTTGGATCCTGTGCACGTGGAACTCTGAAAGTCTAGATATTGGCTGCAATTCAGGCCCAGGGCCAGTGGGCATGATTCTGGCCCCAGACGCTGCTGTCTGCCAGCTGAGAAACAGAAAACAATGTGACGAAGCGAAATACGGTTTACTGATTTTGGTATGTATGCAAGGTCTTAATTTTGTATTGACTTCCTGGAATGTTAAAAAAGTATAATGTTATGCAACGGCACAGACCTTTGCCTGTTTAGGAAAAATAAAGCTAATTAGCTTTTTGTATACTGTGTAGTTATAATACCGGAAGATGGTCTCACCTTGAAAAACTTAATAAAGAGAGATTGTGTGAGCTTTCCACTGCCTGTTGGCGGTAAGTTGTCTGAATAAAGCAATTCGCGGTGTTCTTATCTTGTGAACCAGCCAAAAGAATAAGAAGTAAATGAGAGTTGTTACTGTGGAGTAACTCTAACACTCTTCCAGAACATTTGAGAACTATAAGCTCAACCGCAGCTTTTAAAGCTCAGCTAAAAACTTTTCTTTTTCCTAAAGCTTTTAAAACTTGATTTTGTTCTGACTTTATACTGTTAGTTTTACCCTACCCAGTGCCTGTTTACCCTACCCTGTGCCTGTTTTCATTCTCTTCCCCTCCTTATTGTTTTATCATGGTTTTATTGGAATGTAAGCCTATGCGGCAGGGTCTCGCTGTTTACTGTTTTACTCTGTACAGCACCATGTACATTGATGGTGCTATATAAATAAATAAATAAATAATAATAATAATAATTGTTATTTTTTACAGAGTACTAAGACCGACGTTTTTGAAGAAGATACTTCGAAACCAGGAATAACATGAACCTTGTTGACTAAATTTGGTCTTAATATACTGTTGATGTGATTAGATGAAAGTGTTTGATATCTATGGGTCGGATTTTCATGCAATGACTGTTTAAATCTGGTTTGAAATGATTGTTAAGTACAATTGAATGCTACTGATATGTAATGAAACGCTACACTGATGTGTTGTAGACTTGTATTAGTATTGGATTGTAAATAAGTGTATAAATAAGTGTGTAAATTTTTTTTTTTTGAATGACGATTTAATTCATTGGGTTTATTTTGTTTCTACGGTGGTCGCCTTCTGGGTTCCTTTTGTTCACATTTTCGCCACCACCGCCTCCCTTACTATGATTACCCAAAGCTGCATGGGCAGGTCAAATATAAGCCCAGTGTTTCAGGAACCCTACAGCCTTCTGACCCGTGACTATGACTTCAGCCAATGGGTATTAAAGTTCTGGGATGTACATTTTAGAAATCAAATAAATAAATTATGGCCCACCGTTAATAAGTAAATATTAATGGCCTTGGTGGCTCTGATTGACGACCTATTCGGGGTGAAAGACAGGGGGAGGGCTACCCTGTTGATCTTCCTGGATCTCTTGGCGGCTTTTGATACCATTGATCATGGTATCGGATTGGGTCGGCTCTGCGAGATGGGAGTAGGAGGCGCCGTGTTACAGTGGTTCCGCTCCTACTTGCGGGACTGATCCCACAGAGTGGTATTGGGGGATTCCTGTTCCGCCCCACGGCAATTAAGATGTTGGGTGCCACAGAGTTCTATTCTGTCCCCCATGCTGTTCAACATCTATATGAAGCCGTTGGGTGAGGTCATTAGGGGTTTTGGGGTTGGGTGCCATCAGTATGCTGATGATACTCAGCTCTACTTCTCCTTGTCGTCGGAGCCAGCTGGAGCGGTGAAGGTGCTGGACCAGTGCCTGGAGGCTGTAATGGGCTGGATGAGGGCCAATAAACTGAAGCTGAATCCTGATAAGACGGAAGCTCTGTGGATTGGTGGTTCCCGAGTCTGGGAAGTGGGTAAGCGGCCTGTTCTGGATGAGGTGGCGCTCCCTCTGGAGGAGCAGGTGCATAGCTTGGGAGTACTCCTAGACCCATCATTATCACTGGATGCCCAGGTGGACTCTGTGGCACGGAGTACTTGGGGTCAGCTTCGGCTGATCCGCCAGCTACGGCCTTTCCTGGACAGGGACAACCTAGCCACAGTGGTGCATGCACTGGTAATTTCCCGATTAGACTACTGCAATGCACTCTACATGGAGCTGCCCTTGAAGACGATGTGGAAGTTGCAGCTAGTGCAAAATGCAGCAAACAAATTGGACCTCTGGCAGGTTAGAAGCAATGTTCTTTCTGATTTGCACATAGGCAAGGAAAACATGGACAGCATAAAAGTACGGCTCCCTGTTGCAAACTGTCCCTAATAGAAGGTTTATAATGCTCATGTTGCTGTTCATGTGAGCAGACCCTTCGCAGGGCCTGCTGTAACATGGTCTTGAACACCTCTCAGGTATATTAAGTTAACCAAGCCTGAGCCTACATCACATAATTGGTCCCATTAGACAGAAGGAATGGCACCCAGTGGAAAGGTGGAGGGATCAGCATTGGGCAAAGGCTTGGGCTACTGGAAGCCCTGAGCCAGAGAACACGGATGCAGATTTGGAGGGGGCTGGGCATTCTCCAAGAACAGCCAGCTGGTATAACTCAGCAAAACATAACTCCTGTCACTGTGACTTGGGAACTGCCATGTACAGTACATGAGCCCTGGTATGCCAAAAAAGCAGAGAGCTCAGTTTGTGTTTCAAATTCCTTGGCTTAGGCCCCACGTCCCCGACTTCCAAGATGCGCAACACCTTCCAAGTCAGGCATGGCGGAGACAGGCCGTCACTTGCTACAGCGACCTCCCACCGCAGCGACTTACTCTCTAGTTTCAAGCGTCACAATGATAAGAATCGGACGCCTGTTCATGCCTCCGACGCAGCTGCTGTTGCACATGAAGTTGTACAACACGGTTGTGAATTCTGTGCCGACCTGGATGGAAAGTAAAGTGGGAATTAGTTTGGTTGAACTCTGAGTCACCCAGGAGGCTCAACCCTAGTCCTATAATTGATGCGTTAGCTGAATGATGATACAAGACCGGAAAAAGGAACTTTGCCAATTCACCACCCCGTCCCCCTTTTCCCAAGGGCTCTGAGAGAGACGCCCTTGCACAATTCAGATGTGACATTCATATGAACCTAAGAAACTGCCTTATACTGAGTTAGACTATTAGTCTATCTGGCCCTTTGGTTCCACCTACCACTGGAATGATGCCTCCGAGAGCATCTCTGAAATTGAAGAAGGCCGTTTGCTTGAAATAATTTCAACCCCCTCCCTGATCTTGCCAAGCAGTAGATCTCCAGGCCTTTCATAGAACCATAGAATAGTAGAGTTGGAAGAGGCCTGCAAGGCCATCGAGTCCAACCCCCTGCTCATTGCAGGAATCCATCTTAAAGCATCCCTGACAGATGGCTGTCCAGCTGCCTCTTTCAGTTCCCCTGCACCCTGATTCCTTGAACTGGCGAAGCCGGGGACTGAATTTGGGGTTCTCTGCATGCAACGCAGGTGCTCTGAGTTACGGCCAATCCCATCATCCACTTCCCCAAACCAGGGATAGGAACATTATGTCCGAACCAGAGCACATATACGCACTACTGCTCAGCTTCCGCTTTCACGGAAAACATACGTTTTGCACATACAACTTTATCTCTGGAGATCTTTGAAATCTCATGGTTGTGTCTTGCTTGTGCAGCTGCAGCATTTAGTAAATTAATTGGTTAGATGAATTGACCAAAAGCTTTTGGATCAAATTAAGAAGATATTCTCAACTAACTGGGCTTTTAAAAAACAGATTTTAGCGCAAATACATATAATACATGGCTGAAAGTGGCAACGCCCCTTTATTATTTGTTTAATTTAGGGCTGTGCATGGACTCCCCGATCTGCAACTTCTGGATTGGGTCCGCTCCGCCCCGCGTTGATTCGCCTATGGTCCGCTCCGCTCTGCTGCGGGGCTCCGGATCTGGATCGGAACTCCATGTGTCCCCCCCCCTAGACTTACATTGAAAAGGCCTCCCTCCCCACTTACCTGCCTCCGTCGTGGTCCGGCGGTGGCTTCAACTGGGCCGCAGTTGAAGTTGCCGCCGGACCACAATGGAGGCAGGTAAGCCCCCTTACCTGGCTCTCTCGCCGTTGCCGCATGGACTGTAGCACCGCCAAGTAAGCCCCCCTCCCGCCACACTGACCTTTTTTTTGGAGCTCCGGATCGAGGTGAAGGATCCGCTTGGTCTCGATCCGCAGCTCCCCCAACCCGGTCCGTCTCCGTCGGAGGCGGGTCAGGCCGCTCCACTATCGGTTCTAAGAACCGAAGCGGAGCACAGCCCTAGTTTATTTATTTGACTTCATTGCATGGGCTCACAGTGGCTTACAGCAGGGAACACAAGATGGTGTTTGCTATGACGTGTGTGAAACATCTAAAAATAAAGTATGTCTTCCCCCCCCCCAAAAAAGTCTGACTTTTTATTATTATGTAAATTTATGCAGGTTCAATTGATCAATCTATTAAACTTCATACAATGAATCAGGGCTTCTTAAAAAAAAATGGCTGATAGCTGTCGTGTTTTTTTAAAAACCTCCCGCCTGATAGGGAGACAATAAAGAGGCTGGCCACGTAATCCACAAAGCTTTATTCAGGCAATAAACATCTCTTCCCACCTGAAGGGAGTCTAACCTCTAGGAACTTTCCTCTAGGCAAAACTATGCCAACTAAGTGAGACAATTGTCCTTTCAAGAAGAATGGAAAGCCATTTCCCAGAATGCTTTAACTTCAAGGAGGCTGGTTCTGAAGAAGCTTTTGGCGAGAAGCTAGCCGGGCTGACCTTCTCTCACCTTCCTTGAGTCTGCGGCATACTCTAGGATCAGCCAGCCCTGAAGCACCCTCCCCCTCTGAAGAACACTGATTTCCCACAGACTGCGTGTTGTTAACATTTTCAGTGACAAGGTCTGGCGAAGGTTCATTCCCAGCGGGTGAAGAGCCCGTGAGAGTCACCTCCTCCACTCCTCGTGTAGGCTGGTACATTTCTGGTGCAGTCTCTTCTGCTTCCGAATCTGATTCTGATTGATCATCTGAAACTCCTGCCCCCAGCCTAAGGGGAATAGGCCTACTCACGACAGTAGCCCTACATGCTCGTAATCAGTCTCTATTCCTTGAGACTTAAAACTCTGCAGCCGTGAGACACGAAGACGTACAGCACGACCTCCCACTGAAACGTTAATTTCCCCTTCCTTGAATGCCTAGCTTGCAGAAGCGTCCTACGTGACTCAGTTTGCACCCCTCATTTGAAACGGTAGCTGGCGCCTTCATTTTTCAGGATATACCACTAGCAAGCTGGGTCATACGCTATGGTGCTGAGCCCCAGAGTGGACCATCTCATTATCCCAAACGTTGTGCTGCATCAGGAGAGACTAAGGCCTCAGCTAGACCTAGCAGTCTAGCGGGACGGAGGGGTGAAGATCTCGCGATATTTTTATCATGAGATCTCCCCCGCTGTTTACATGCGGCGTGCGACAACCTCGGAGGCCGAGGACATTGCGGCTGCCATTTTTTAAACTTTTCTTAAAGAAGTGCGCATGAACACTCGTGCGCAGAAAGGTAGCTTTTTAAAAAATTAAACTTAATTTCCCCCGTCCCCCACCCTCAATGGGCACAGATTCTGCACCCCGTACATGTGTCCCGGCTCCTCACGAGGAACTGCAAGGAACCAGGACAACCTGCAATGCCCGCCCACATGGCCTCAGGATCATCCCAAGGCCGTGGAAAAACCGGGCTCAAAGGCGAGGGCAAGATCCCGGGGCAAGGGAGGGATCGTCCCGCCCTGATCCCGGGATCCCCTGGGTGTCATGTGGATGCACAGGGACAATCCCGGGGATTGCTGAGGCCAGTGTGGCGTCACCGCTGACAAGATCCCCCCACTCTCCCTCCTCACCTGGGGTGGTTCATAAGGCACAAGCACACTCTGCCTCCCGGTGATGGGGTCTTCCACATACTGGGCATGGCTGTTTCCTTCAACCCTGATTAGGTGACTGGGAGGAGCCATCTGACCTGCAAAACCAGGCAGAAAAGCAATGAGGTCAGCCGAAGAATCACGGTATTGCAAAAAGGTAAATCTGTGGAAGACAAGTGGGTTTCACAGTCCTAAAACCGGGGGGGGGGGAGGGAGGGAGGAGGGGCACATAGCGTTTCTTCCCCCGAAGCATCTTTGTCTACAAGGCATATTTTGATTCCACCTTGAACAGCCTCCCTGGCTAAGCTGATTTTTAAGAACTCACACTGTGTTCATGCTTACTGCCATCTATTGGAGCTCCAACGGACGAGCGTTTTATTTCACGCTCGTTACCAGGCGCTCACGGATTTTCGTGGGTCCCTCTCACGACGTCGTCTGCCTCCTGCACGCCTCCCGCCCCTTCTGGCCTTCTTCGAGCGACAAAAAAACACCCCAGTAAGTCCGACTTATTTTTAAAGACAGAAGTTGCCGCTATTTCCTGCTGTGTGCAAGAGAAGCAGCGGGATCAAAACGCCCCACCGGATGGGCCATGTGCACGTTGTTTACTTCCTCTTTCAAAAGAGGAAGTAATGAGGGACAAACGCGCGGGTGGAGAAGTGACAGCAAGGAAACGCAAGTTTCCCCCACGTGATGATGCTCTTGATCGATTGGACAGTGTCCAACCCATGGCGACCAATCAAGGGGTGCCATGGGCTGTGACGAGACTCCCCTGCCCAAAAAGTCGGGGTAAGTGCCGGACCTTTTTTCAGCGGAGTTTCTAGGGTTTGCCCCTGCGTCCTGTCGATGGCACTACTGTGAAGCCACCCCAGGGCAAACCCTTCGTGTAGAGGATGTCTGACTCACCCTCATTGAATTCCCGGCTGAGCTCGTGATTGGGGCAGCGCTTCACCACTTCCGTGACGTGCTCCGCTTTCTTATACACGGGCATGGCACGGATGACGGCGCCCTGGGGCGGCGGAGTCATCACCTTGATCTGAATGGGACACGTCTTGGCGATCTGGCAGTAGAGTTTCTTCAGTTCAGTGGAGTACTATAAAAAAGAAAAACGGAAGAGGAGCGAAGTCAGACAGCAGCCACAAAACAGGAAAGGCTGAAGCCTGACATATTTTCAAAGGGGAGTGACACCCTATACCACACCATTGTGGGAATTGTAAAGTTAGCCCCAGTAAATCCTCAGGGAGCACACAGCAGTCCGTATTGGCCACTGACGAAGACCCTTTGTCGAAACATGTTTGGCCTCTTTCTACGTGGTTTTAGCTACACATTGGTCTGTGCATATGTTATTGCACTTTTTTTATTATTATTATTATTATTATTATTATTATTATTATTATTTATTTATTTATATAGCACCATCAATGTACATGGTGCTGTACAGAGTAAAACAGTAAATAGCAAGACCCTGCCGCATAGGCTTACATTCTAATAAAACCATAATAAAACAATAAGGAGGGGAAGAGAAAGCAAACAGGCACAGGGTAGGGTAAACAGGCACTGGGTAGGGTAAAACTAACAGTATAAAGTCAGAACAAAATCAAGTTTTAAAAGCTTTAGGAAAAAGAAAAGTTTTTAGCTGAGCTTTAAAAGCTGCGGTTGAACTTGTAGTTCTCAAATATTCTGGAAGAGCGTTCCAGGCATAAGGGGCAGCAGAAGAGAATGGACGAAGCCGAGCAAGGGAAGTAGAGGCCCTTGGGCAGGCGAGAAACATGGCATCAGAGGAGCGAAGAGCACGAGCGGGGCAATAGTGTGAGATGAGAGAGGAGAGATAGGAAGGAGCTAGATAGTGAAAAGCTTTGTAGGTCAACAGGAGAAGTTTATATTGGATTCTGAAGTGAATTGGAAGCCAATGAAGAGATTTCAGAAGTGGAGTGACATGGTCAGAGCGGCGAGCCAAGAAGATGATCTTTGCGGCAGAGTGGTGAACAGAAACCAATGGACTGATGTGAGAAGAAGGAAGGCCAGTGAGAAGAAGGTTGCAGTAGTCCAACCGAGAAATAACCAATGCATGAACAAGAGTCTTGGCAGAAGAGACAGACAAAAATGATCGAATCCTGGCAATATTATACAGGAAAAAACGACAGGATTTAGCTACTGCCTCAATATGAGGAATAAAGGAGAGCGAGGAGTCAAATATAAAGCCAAGACTACGAGCTTCCTTGACCGGAGTAAGCGTAACATCATTGGCAGTAAGAGGGAATGAGAGATGAGGAGAAGGTTTAGGAGGAAAAACAAGCAATTCAGTCTTTGCCATATTAAGTTTCAAACGACGATGAAGCAACCAATTTTTGTATATTAAACATTATGGTTTCTTTTTTTTATTATATTTTTGTATATTAAACATTATGGTTTCTTTTTTATTATTATTTATTTATTTATACTACAATAACAACAATAAAGAACAAAGAAAAAAACCCTGCTTAATACAATAATCTAATAATGATAACAACAACAACAACAACAACAACAACAACAACAATAATAACCATAATAAAAATGATAATAATAAAAGGTGCAACCCACCCCCTGGGACCATTATTCTCCACTCCAAAATAGTAACACATCTTGTGACGGTTTACACCCTTTCCCGTTTCCTAATACAAATTTGACAAACGGTTTCCAAATCTCCTCAAAATCATTCCGCTTTAATATTCCTTTCTTAACTTTCATACACCCCGTTAGCCTATCATTAATAGCAATATCCCAGACTTCTTTATACCATTCTTCTATTTTATATTCTCTTTGTTCTTTCCAAACATTATGGTTTCACTGTATATATATTGTTAACTTTTTGCTGAGTGTTGGTTCTGAACGACCGCCTCACTGATGTCGGAGCCACCAGCCTCCACTGATCCATGCTGTATATGAAACGTGGAGGTGATGCAAGATGAGGAAGCAGAAATGCCTTTCTCCACAGCAGCTGCCTCTGTAAAGGCACTCACGGATTTTACCTAGTTACCTAGGGAGGTTGTGGACTCTCCCACCCTAGAGGCCTTCAAGAGGCAGCTGGACAACCATCTGTCAGGGATGCTTTAGGGTGGATTCTTGCATTGAGCAGGGGGTTGGACTAGATGGCCTTGTAGGCCCCTTCCAACTCTGCTATTCTATGATTCTATGATTCTATGCCTGCACCCACAGTGAAGAGTGGGCAACTTCAGAGAATCCGGGACCTATTTTCAACCTTCAGGCACCCACCCCTGTGCAGGCCGCACAAAGCCAGGTGCTGCCGGATGCCTGAAAAACAATCTCATACTTCCTAAAAGAAAATGGCAGCCTTAGCGCTGCAGAGTGTTAGATGGGTGCTCAGCTTCTTCCATAGCATTAACGCTAAAAAGGCCATACAGTGGGGCATGGGGCGAAATCGGGTAGTCAGGTGTATCGTGCCTCCAAAAATGGAGCTTGGTTTAGTTTTATTTTATTTTTAGGTAGCCCAGGTGACATGAATGTGCGTCACCCCATTTAAAAAGCCACTAATCTTGTGGCAAGGGATGACATAGGTTACTCATGCACTGCGTGGAGAAAAACTACTCCCTGCTGCTGAAACTGGGTTTGGACATCATCTCCTTCAGTGCCCCAAGTAACTTAACTAAGATGAATCTACCCCACTCCTGGATGTAAAGTGTGCAACATTTTAAAAGCTAGCTTCACAAGGACTAGACACTTGATTTTAAAAACACACACGCACACACACAACAACATTCTGGCTCCGGTATTATGTTTTCTTAGTTGTGCAAAATTACAGACTATATGGGCTTTATCCCACGTACACGTTTCCCTCGAATTATCCCCATAGCATAAAGTTGTCGTTGTTGTTGTTGTTAGCTAAATCACACGCTGGACGGCAGCGCTCCTAAAATCCTTTGCATACCAGGGAAAGGGTTTAAGGGGGGGAAATGTAAAAAATCATTAAAAATCAACGGATGACCCAATCCGATTCAAATTTGGTATGCTTAAAGCCCTCCTTAATATCTATTACTGTGCCAATTTTGATGTCTTTATCTTTAAAACTTTCGCAGACGTAAGCATTTGTTTAATTTATCCTTTAAACATATCAAATCGTCCTCCTGCGTCCCCAGTGGCCGCTCGGGGAACAACAAAAGATTCGCTCCTAAAGAGGTAGCAAAATACGACGGTTCTTTATTTTATTATTTATTTATTTTAGTTATTACATTTTTATACCGCCCAATAGCCGAAGCTCTCTGGGCAGTTCACAAAAATTAAAACCATAGTAAAACAACCAACAGGTTAAAAGCACAAATACAGAATACAGTATAATTACAGTATTAATTGTGCTTCTTTTGGCTAAGAAGCACAATTAAAGCAGGTTGCATGGGAGTGCTTCACAGTTAAAGCAGATTATAAGCTGGAAAACTTTGGAGTCCTTTGCATGCAATTCGCAGTGCAATTCGCAGTATAACCCTGGTGTGATGAAGCTATATATCCACCTTGGTCATAATGAGCCTCAATTCAAGGACTCATAGACAACCGTTGCCACCTCCAGGCACGTTTAGCCTGGAGAAGAGAAGATTGAGGAGAGACATGAGAGCCCTCTTCAAATACTTAAAAGGTTGTCACACAGAGGAGGGCCAGGATCTCTTCTCGATCCTCCCAGAGTGCAGGACACGGAATAACGGGCTCAAGTTAAAGGAAGCCAGATTCCGGCTGGACATCAGGAAAAACATCCTGACTGTTAGAGCAGTACGACAATGGAACCAGTGACGTAGGGAGGTGGTGGGCTCTCCCACACTAGAGGCCTTCAAGAGGCAGCTGGACAACCCTCTGTCAGGGATGCTTTAGGGTGGGTTCCTGCATTGAGCAGGGGGTTGGACTCGATGGCCTTGTAGGCCCCTTCCAACTCTGCTATTCTATGATTCTATGATCCTTTACCATATACATGTGCTTGGAAGATTCCGTAGCACGGAAACCCCCTGGCCATGACAAGCAGAGACTCTGTTGACACCCCTCCTCCCAGACATTCATTTGTTCCACGCACGACAGTCACAGCGCACGAGTTGCCTGTTTGCTTTTGAAATGGCCCATAAGAATGTCTGCTGCTGGGCACAATCCCAACTGCTCAAACAAAGGATCTACAGGAACGCACACGTTACCGAGGCAGAATTTGCCCATCATATCCTGTCCGGATAATAAGCTCCTGGCAAGAGAAGCTAGGCAGGTGGGTGGTTATGTGGTACTGGAAGGATTAATGGTGGATATTGAAGGAGAGCAAAGTTTTCTTGTGCCAGAGGTTATTCAGTGGCATGGGTGGGAAATCATGAAATAGGAAAATTAAAAGAATTAAGCAATTGGGGGGGGGGGATCGTGAGGTTGATTTGCTGATTTCAACAAAGACTCCCCCCCCTGCCCCACCCACAAAAACCACACAGGCACCCCTTCCTGCCCAACGGCCCCAAAATCTAGGCCATCCATGTAAAGATCTCAAGTCTTAAACCCTCTTCTAAATGTGACAGTGTCAGATTGCGCAATCGCTCTCCTTTCTCGTGCCTGCAGGCGAAGGATTATGCACACAAAGGATTTACACAGCCTGCGGAAAGAGGAGCGTGCCAAGCCAGCCCATTTAGAGAAGAAGAAAAAAGGAAAGAAAGAAAAGAAAACCAGATTATTGCAACACTCCAAGAGAAGAGCAAGTTGTTTGAAAACCGTTCATCTTAAAAGAATAGGATTCCCAGAGATTTCTCATTAGAAAGCTGCCTTAATTAATACAAACCCTGTCGATAAAACCCAAGGCTGACGTTTTAATGAACAAACCTGGCAGAACAAGGCAGCGATAGTTACAAGCAGACTGCTTTGGTGTTTTTTTTTAAGCATCTCAGGCCAAAATAGACTTGAGGTGAGAGATCCGTGATAAAGATCTTTTCGCTGATTAAAAACACACAAAAACGCAGCAACTCCCGGGGCAGGAAGAGATCGGATTGGGACCAAAGTGCTAGAGAGTTAATGCTTTCATCGGTGCCCTTTGCACAATTAAATGAGCCTCCCCAGCAACCAAGAGAAGCTATTTGCTACACAGAGGAAAACTGAACAGTACTTGTATGGTATCTGTAAGCTTTTTCCTACAAGGCGACCAGCAGCTGAGGAGTTTAGGGGTGGGTGGGATTTAAATCAGGAAAATGTTGTACAGGGAAAGGGTGAAGCCTCTTACACAGTGCCACTTGTTCGTTCACTCACTCACACTCACACTCACACACACACACCCTTGCAGCTGCTACTGCTTTGTAAAACACTCTCACACAAAAGCTCCTAATCACAGCCTGGCTCTGCACATCACTTCCAGTTGTGTGCCCTGTTCCCAGGTGCGGCCAGGCGGAAGGTTTTGGGGACCCCATCAAGAAGGTCTGAAGGCAAGAGAGCTCTCATACTGCTCTCGTCCCCACAGCAGGGACGTTGAACCTCAGGCCTGCCCACCCACTCCCTAGATGGCTAAGCACATCATAGAATGGCAGAGTTGGAAGGAGCCTACAAGGCCATCGAGTCCAATGCAGGAATCCACCTTGAAGCATCCCTGACAGAAGGCTGTCCAGCTGCCTCTCCCTGCATTCCCGTCTTCTTCCCCATCCTGAAAGGTTGAAATTCCTCTCCTGAGGGTTAGTTACTGGGAGTAAGAGCTTGAAGCTGAAAGATGCTGGCATTGTTTTGACTTTGGCTCTAGACACCATGGCAGGCTCCTCTGAAATTCGGCCACTGGGCCAGAAGACGCTCTGCACCGCTGTCCCATCAGAGCCACAACACCAAAGCCACGCAGCAGGGAAAACCAGATGAACTAATGATAGGCATCAAAGGAGGCCGTGTACAGAGTTAAACCAATGAACCCGCTAGCACAAGATGTAAAATGCACTGGTAATTTCCCGATTAGACTACTGCAATGCACTCTATGTGGGGCTGCCCTTGAAGACGACACGGAAGTTGCAGCTAGTGCAAAACAGAGCAGCTAGACTGCTGGCGGGTTCTTCTTACAGAGACCACACAACACCGGTCTTAAAGGAACTGCACTGGCTGCCTATATGCTTCCGGTTGGAATTCAAGGTGTTGGTAATGACGTTTAAAGCCCTAAATGGCTTGGGACCTTGATACTTGAGGGAGCGCCTCTCCTTATATATGCCTGTCCGAGACTTGAGATCTGTTGGAGGAGCCCTTCTCCGCATCCCACCAGCACAACACATTCGCTATGTTGGGACACGGGAGAGGAACACTTTCTCTGTGGTGGCACCCCGACTGTGGAATGCCCTCCCCTTGGAGGCCCGACTGGCGCCAACGCTGATTTTATTCTGGTGCCAAGTGAAAAGATGGCGTTTTAACAAAGCCTTTGATGGTTAAACTCACTGGCACATTGTTTTAACTGCTTTTAAGTTATATATTGTTTTAACTTGGTTCATGGTTTAATTTGTTTTTAACTGTGTATATTTATTGTTTTATACTGTATGTTTTTTTCTGTATGCCGCCCTGAGATCTTAATGATATAGGGCATGGTACAAATGTTTTAAAGAAATAAATAGTGATGGCCACCAATTGGACGGCTTCAAAAGGAGATTAGAAGGATTCCTGGAGGAGAAGGCCATCAATGGCTACTAGCCCTGGTGGCTATGTGCTTCCTCCAGTATTGTTCTCGATTCCAGTTGCATGGGAACAAGAACAGAAGGGTACTATTGCACCGGGTCCTTCTTCTGGGCTTCCCAGAGACATCCAGTTCACCACCGTGTGAGGAGAACGCCGGACTTAGACAGGCCTTTGGTCTGATTCAGCACAGCTCTCCTCATGACGTGAAACGTCCACGAAGCCACTGCCCGAAGGAAGGGAAAGGGATATGATTCACACCAGACCGGAAGAATAAACACTGAAAAAACAAGATGACAAGGGGAGGTCAGCCACCTCCCTCACAGAGGTCCAGTCAAGGAGGACGGAAGGGTGGCTTAGAGATCTCCTCAGGGCAGAGTGTGTAAAAGATAGCATCTGTTGCTGAGGACTCTAGCCGCGCCACATGGCTCAATTTCACCTCGGCGCTTGAGGAGGGGAGAAGAGATGAGGAGAGATAGAGGTGTAACTCCGGAATCACTCAGAGGCCATGGCCAGCCGAAGCCTCGTGTAAATCTGTCCACACAGGGCCCTGCTGTTGTGCAATAAATAAATAATAATTAAAAAAAAGATGGGCGAAGAGACACCGGCGGTTCCATTCCTGCCATTCCAGCGGCCAACTGAAGGCCGGCAGATGTATTTATGCAAGAAGCAGTTCAGCTACGCCCAATGTAAAATTACACACACACACATGTGTACAATAATAAGCTGCTGAGGGAATAACAAGGTCCTGGAATCTGACTTGGAGGCAGCTCCCATCAAAGACCACGTATACCGTATTTCTTCGATTGTAAGACGCCATCGATTGTAAGACACACACTAATTTCAGTACCACCACAGGAAAAAAACACCCTAAGACACACCCGCGATTCTAAGACGCACCCCGTTTTTAGAGATGTTTATATGGGGAAAAAAGCGTGTCTTAGAATTGAAGAAATACGGTATGTCTTTCTAACACCGGGTGCGTCTGAGTTGGGTTAGCAACTGGGGATATGTCTTACATGACCTGAAACACTCAAAACCACCATTTTAAATTCAAATCACTGCCTGAGAAACAGGTCCATTTCATTTCGTGATCTGAGGGACAAAAATATTATTTATTTATTTATTTATTTATTTGTTGCATTTATATCCCACCTTCTTTCCTCCAAGGAACCCAAGGCAGCGTATTATTATTATTATTATTATTATTATTATTATTATTATTATTTATTTATTTATTTATTTATTTATATAGCACCATCAATGTACATGGTGCTGTACAGAGTAAAACAGTAAATAGCAAGACCCTGCCGCATAGGCTTACAATCTACATACATAATCTACGTACATAATTTCCTCTCCATTTTCATCCTCCCAACAACAGCCCTGTGAGGTAGGTTGGGCTGAGAGTCTGTGACTGGCCCAAAGTTACCCAGTGGGTTTCCATGGCCGAGTGGGGACTAGAACCCGGATCTCCCGACTCCCAGTCCAACAATCTAACTACTACACCACACTGGCTCTCAAAGACACCACATGGCTCTTGTGAGCAGATACAGCCTTGAAAGAATTGCAGCTTGGACAGGCACAGAAAGACGGCTTGCTTATCTGTAACTGTAGTTCTTCGAGTGGTCATCTGTGCAGTCACACATATGGGGCTCTGCAACTGCGCGGAGCCCCCCACGTGTGATGCACAGAGACCACGAAGAAGAAATAAGTGATCTAAACACACACAGAGAGTGTGCGAGGGGAGCCTAGAGCATTAGGTTTGTTTACATAATGCCAAGCCATACAAGCCAACCTATAGAAAAAAGGAGAACCATAAAACAGAGGAGGAGACCAGATGCAAAGGACTTATGGGCTGCTGGGCCGTCTGTGGTTGTGCAGAGGAGAGAATTTCAGCAGGTGGCTGGCAGATTCCAGCTGGACGTCAGGAAAAACTTCCTGACTGTTAGAGCAGTACGACAATGGAATCAGTTGCCTGGTGAGGTTGTGGCTCTCCCACACTAGAGGCCTTCAAGAGGCAGCTGGACAACCCTCTGTCAAGGATGCTTTAAGGTGGATTCCTGCATTGAGCAGGGGGTTGGACTCGATGGCCTTGTAGGCCCCTTCCAACTCTGCTATTCCATGATTCTATGATCATTCTTTTGCAACTCTTGTACATACTCTATCAGTGTTTTCCAATCCAATACAAATGAGGCTGTCGATTTTTCTCTTACTAATGCCGTAAGTTTACCCAACTCCACCAGCTCCAAAACTTTAAGCGCCCATTCCTCCGCTGATGGTACTTGTGTCTTTTTCCAGTTTTGTGCATAGAGGAGTCTAGCAGCTGTTGTTATATACAAAAACAACATTCCTCCTTTTTCTTTAAGTTGATCATCCATAATTCCCAGCAAAAACGCTTCTGGTTTCATTTTAATATCTGTCTTGCAGATTTTTTGCATTGACAAATGAATCTGTGTCCAAAAAGATTTTGCTTTTTTACATGTCCACCTCATATGGTAAAAGGTTCCTTCTTGTTCTTCACATTTCCAACAGTCTCCCAAACAACCGGGTTCTAGTATTTTGAGAGAGGGAGAAAAATGTCTCCCGATCCACATTCTTGGGGGAAACCCATATCCTGGAGGCCTTGAAGTTGCCCTAGCTCTGGAGTTCGTACTTCAAGCCAGGCTTTGTGCTAGATCAGCCTTCCTCAACCTGGGGTGCTCCAGATGTGTTGGACTGCATCTGGGGCATTCTGGGAGTTGTAGACCAACACATCTGGAGCGCCCCAAGTTGAGGAAGGCTGTGCTAGATGGTATGCAAGGCTCTGTGATTCTGTTATATGATTCTACTTAGATCAACCGCTATTGGCCAACGAGAATTGAAGCATTGTGGCAGTGTACCTAACTGGACATACCAACTTGTGCCATTCAATGGTGGGTGCGTGGGTGGGTGGGTATGTCCTGCAGCTCTTCAGATTTATGCGAGGCAGATAAAAGCCGTTCTTGTAAGGCCAATGCAGGTGGATCCCTTTGCAGAATTAGACCTGCCCTTTCCAGGTGCCCCCTTTCACTGCCATATTGTCAGCACTCAGCACTGGGAGCATGGTTTCGTTGGCAGTTCTCTCCTTAAACAAAACAAAAACCCAACTAATAATAATTGTTGTCCGTGTGGGTCTTTTAAAAGCATTTGTCAACATACCATAAGGAGAAGCCTGGATGGAAGGAAGGGGCGGTTTGTTGAGAAATCAGACAGGTGTTAGCTGAGGGTGGTGAGCGCGGGTGTGCGTGCGTGCATGCGCACAGAGAGGCTGGATTACTCACTCGGATGCCAAGAGTATGTAATAGGGTCTCTTTCCGTGGGCAGGTGGTGAGGGCAGGGCAGCAGGCACTGGAATGCTATTTTTTGTGTGTGTTTCTTGCAAACCATAGTATTAGAAACATAGAATAGTAGAGTTGAAAGGGGCCTACAAGGCCATCGTATCCAACCCCCTGCTCAATGCAGGAATCCACCCTAAAGCATCCCTCACAGATGGTTGTCCAGCTGCCTCTTGAAGGCCTCTAGTGTGGGAGAGCCCACAACCTCACCAGGCAACTGATTCCATTGTCGTACTGCTCTAACAGTCAGGAAGTTTTTCCTGATGTCCAGCTGGAAACTGGCTTCCTTTAACTTGAGCCCGTTATTCCGTGTCCTGCACTCTGGGAGGATCGAGAAGAGATCCTGGCCCTCCTCTGTGCGACAACCTTTTAAGCATTTGAAGAGTGCTCTCATGTCTCCCCTCAATCTTCTCTTCTCCAGGCTAAACCTGCCCAGTTCTTTCAGTCTCTCTTCATAGGGCTTTGTTTCCAGACCCCTGAACATCCTGGTTGCCCTCCTCTGAACACGCTCCAGCTTGTCTGTGTCCTTCTTGAATTGTGGAGCCCAGAACTGGATGCAATACTCTAGATGAGGTCTAACCAGGCAAACACCATGTCTAAAAACACCTGTACAACTGTTTCAGAGGTACTCGTCCCTCACACCTGGTCTCTGGCCATTGCCACAGATTCCTGGATGGCAAAGCGATGGCATGAAGTTGTAGGCAGAATTATACTACATGAATTTACTCAGGATCACATTGCAGCCAAAATATTACTACGGGAATTAAAAGACCAAATAGATTACCAACACACTGTGGTCAGTTCCAGCCCAGCCATCAGTTTTCAGTGAGTGGAGATTATGTAAAGCCCTATGAAGAGAGACTGAAAGAACTGGGCATGTTTAGCCTGGAGAAGAGAAGATGGAGGGGAGACACGACAGCACTCTTCAAATACTTCAAAGGTTATCACACAGAGGAGGGCCAGGATCTCTTCTCGATCCTCCCAGAGGGCAGGACATGGAATTACGGGCTCAAGATAAAGGAAGCCAGATTCCGGCTGGACATCAGGAAAAACGTCCTGACTGTTAGAGCAGTACGACAATGGAACCAGTGACCTAGGGAGGTTGTGGGCTCTCCCACCCTAGAGGCCTTCAAGAGGCAGCTGGACAACCATCTGTCAGGGATGCTTTAGGGTGGATTCCTGCATTGAGCAGGGCGTTGGACTCGATGGCCTTGTAGGCCCCTTCCAACGCTGCTATTCTATGATTCTATGATTCTATGTAGATAGATTAGATAGTTTGGTAGATTGATAGATCTATGGTAACGAGGAACTGGGCTACACCTCAGTGATAACTAGGCTACAGTTACCAGGAAGGAGCTGTGAACCAGTCAGAAGTCCCTAGTTCGAGTCCTAACTTATCTACATAGTACTCTGTAGGAGGCTTTAAGCAAGATGTGGTTTTCGCAGCCTCCTCATTTGCATTATATTTGAACACGTACACGTGAACTGCCCAGAAAGTTTCAGCTATTGGGCGGTATAAAAATGCAATGAAATAAATAAATAAATAAATAAAAGTATTGTTGCTATGTTATTCATTTATTTGAAATATTTATGCTCCATCTTTCCATTTTTTAAAAAAATACTCGAAGTGGCTTACAACAAACATAAAAGAACAGCACACAGCAAAAGAGAACAAGCATTTTAAAAGAAAAAAAAAAGAGACAGGTATTCAGCAGGTTAAAGGAACATACAAATATTGTATGGGGGAGGCAGACAAATATTGTCTGGCTGGCTGGGGTATTGTGGCTAGGGAATTATATGAGCTGTAGTCCAATACATCTGAAGAGCAGCAGCTGGGGGAAGGCTTCTCCAGAGAGTGGACAAAGTGCTCATCAGTCCGGCAGGCCAAAGACCTGCTGGAAAAATAGGTCTCTGCAAGAAAAAAAAAAACCCATCAGAGATGGACTGTGGTGAGCATCATAAGCAGGGAATTCCAAGGTGCCACCACAGAGAAGGCTCCGTCCTGGGTCTCTGCCAAATGTGGCCCAGATATTGGAAGGATGCAAAGGAGAGTACCTTTGGTTGACCATGAGCAGGCAAACTCCTCTGAGAGAAGCAGTTCTTCTCAGACATCATGGGTGCCCCTTGCCTGTTTAGAGCTTCCCTGGCACTGACAACCGTGACCCAGAGGACCTTCCCTTCTGCCACTCCCAGACTGTGGAATTAATTAATTATGCCCTGCCGGGAGAGATTCGCCAACTTAACTCTCTCTCCGGGACTCTTCCAGCAGGCCTACCCAGTCGAATTTTAAGATATTTGACTGTTATCTTAATACTGTATTAGTTTTATGTGTTTTAATCAGTTTTATATATTTTATGGTATTTGTATCTAATGCTGTTGCAGAGGGAGAGGCAGGTAAGAAATTATTATTATTATTATTATTATTATTATTATTATTATTATTATTATTATTTATTAGACACTCACGTCAATAGTCTGGCATGGAACTGCACCCTGCACTAAAGCAGCTCTGTGAATTTTATCGTTTGTTTCATAGAATCACAGAATAGCAGAGTTGGAAGGGGCCTACAAGGCCATTGAGTCCCACCCCCTGCTCAATGCAGGAATCCACCCTGAAGCATCCCTGACAAATGGTTGTCCAGCTGCCTCTTGAAGGCCTCTAGTGTGGGAGAAGAGCCCACAACCTCACCAGGCAACTGATTCCATTGTCGTACTGCTCTAACAGTCAGGAAGTTTTTCCTGATGTCCAGCCGGAATCTGGCTTCCTTTAACTTGAGCCTGTTATTCCGTGTCCTGCACTCTGGGAGGATCGAGAAGAGATCCTGGCCCTCCTCTGTGTGACAACCTTTTAAGTATTTGAAGAGTGCTCTCATGTCTCCCCTCAATCTTCTCTTCTCCAGGCTAAGCATTGCCCATTGTTTTCATGGTTTCTGTTTTGAGCAGCCCGAAGGCCCACCGGCCATCACTCAAGTGTAATAAATGACTCAAAGCCACTTAAGAGCAGATTGAGGTGGAACACTGCTTGTAGGAAAAGGTCCCACGAAGCGGTGCATCTGGATTCGTTTAGGTGCAGCTAAAACTCGTACAACTGAGCCAAGGAGACGGTGGCAGCTTCAGACCATTTTCAGACTCAGCTCTCTCAGAGCACCCAAACACAAAGGGATCCCAACGCAGACCCACTCCAGGCCTTTGGGTTTACTGGGGCCTGCTTAGAAAACACTGTTCCAGAGTGCTCAATGCAGGGTGGATTCCTGCATTGAGCAGGGGGTTGGACTTGATGGCCTTGTAGGCCCCTTCCAACTCTGCTATTCTATGATCCTATGATCGCTCCCCGCCTTCTCTCGCTTTCCAGGCGACATCTCTCCAGACCTCTCCAAGAAATAGTGCCGCCGATGAGCTCCCCAAATCCTCCCTCGGAGCGCTCCACCGCGAGCCCCAGCCGTGGGCCGCCTGTTGCCACCTGTCAGTTGCGGGGATTAATTACCTGAGCAAGAGTTGGGAGCGGCACATTCCTCCCCCGGCCGCGCCCACAGAAGATGTTGACATCAGGCATGCTGGGGGGTGGGAGGGAGGCGTATCCGCGCCAGCACGAACCGCAGGAGGGGAGGCTGAGGGTGGAAGCACTCCGTGGCGGAGGGCTAGGAAGGGGAAACGTTTACACTGCAGAAACCGCAGGCAAGCAGACTCAAGGAATGTCACACAGTTCCCTTTGTTCCTTCTGGGCAGGGGCACGGCTCGTAACGCCGGGCCGGACCAAGACGGCAGCTGGTGGTTGTACCTTTCCAAGGGCTCCTTAACGGTGTCAGTAAATGGGCCAAGGAGGGGTGGCAGGGGAGGCGGCCAAGAAGGATGAAGAAATGTAGCCTCAGGCAGCAATTCAAGGGAAGAGAGCGTGCCGGTTCTTTGTGCTCCGTGTCCCCCCCCCCGCCTCCACGAGCAACTCGAGCGCACTGTAGCCCTCGTTTATAGCTTACAGCTGAAGAGATATTTGTGATTCCCCCCCCCTTTACACTAATTACAATTCATTTTAGCATTGTCACTCACAAAAAAAGCAACTAAATGCAGAAAACGGGCACATGAAAAGCAAAGAGATAACGAACTCAGTTAAGCAACCTAAGATCTGCCATCATGTTGGATATTGTATGGCGGAGCTGGGAAAAGTGCAGAAAAGGGGCAATGAAAATGATGGAGCGGGGTGGGTGGGTGGGGGGGCTGGAGCATCACCCCTATAAGGGAAGGTTACAACAGCTGGGATTGTTTAGCTTGGAGAAAAAGGAGGCTAAGGAGAGACATGATAGAGGTGGACAAAATTATGCATGGGGTGGGGAACGTGAATAGGGAGACATTTTTCTCCCTCTCTCCAAATACTAGAAGCCAATGGGGTCATCTCATGAAGCTGATGGGTGGGAGGTTCAAGACAGAAGAACTTCTTCACACAGCACATAGTTAAAGTATGGAACTCACTACCACAAGATGTAGTGATGGCCACCAATCTGGATGGCTTTAAAAGGGGGTTGGATAAATTCCTGGAGGCGAAGGCTATCAATAGCTGCTAGCCCTGATGGTTGTGTGCTGTCTCCAGTATTCGAGGAAGTAAGCCTGTGTGCACCAGATGCTGGGGAACATGGGTGGGAGAGTGCTGTTGCACTGTGTCCTGCTTGTCCTGCTTAGTCGACAGCTGTTTGGCCACAGAGTGCTGGAGCAGATAGACCCTTCATAGAATCATAGAACAGCAGAGTTGGAAGGGGCCTACAAGGCCATCGAGTCCAACCCCCTGCTCAAGGCAGGAATTCCCCCTAAAGCATCCCTGGCAGATGGTTGCTTTAGGGTGGCAGCTGGACAACTCTGGTGGCAGAGACAGAGTTCTGGAAAGCTCTGCCTCTGGATCAGCCTTGATCTGATCCAGCATGGCTCTTCTTATGTTATAGCAATTATATGTATTTTATGGTATTTTGTATTTGTGTTGTACCCCACCTCGATCCAGAGGCGGGTAAGAAATAAATAAATTTATTATTATTATTATTATTATTATTATTATTATTATTATTATTATTGATTAAGAAGATCAAAGATTTTTGTGAACCACCCAGAGAGCTTCAGCTATTGGGCGGTATAAAAATGTAATAAATAAATAAATAAATAAGATAAGAAAGGGCAGAACATCTGTCTGGGGCTTGTACTGTTTCTGACTGTAGGTGGCAAATCACTTGCTGTAATGTCCCAAAGAAAACACACACACACACACACACACACACACACACACACACACACACCCTCGTGCTTAGAAAAGTAGCATATCAAGGAGACATTTGGAAAAGGTATTTTTGGATGAAAGAAAATTTGGTGGAAATACCCCTCCCCTATTAGCAGCCTTCAGTATCAGAAGAACTTTCTGAACACAGAGGCTACACTTGAGGCTATCGCGCCTAACAGCCGGCAACAGATGCATTTGCTATGTATTGATCAGAGGGGGCGTGGCAATGGAGTGTCCGTGGCTCAGTGACAAAACACCTGCGCTAGGTCCCAGTTCGATCCTCAGCATCTCCAGGTAGGGCGAGGAAAGACTTCTGCCTGAAACCTGGAAAGCGGTTGCTGCCAGTCAGTGTTGACAATACTGGGTTAGATGAACCAAGGGTCATAGAATCATAGAATAGCAGAGTTGGAAGGGGCCTACAAGGCCATCAAGTCCAACCCCCTGCTCAATGCAGGAATCCACCCTAAAGCATCCCTGACAGAGGGCTGTCCAGCTGCCTCTTAAAGGCCTCCAGTGTAGGAGAACCCACAAAATTTGGAGGCGCTCTCAGAGCCTGCAAAAGGGTGGGGGCGAAAGGCAAAACAGATGTGGGTGACCCACCCTCCCAACCGCCCCTCACCAAATAGCAAGTCCTTTCAGCGTATTTTAGCTAAAAGGACTTGCTGTCAGCAATTTAAGCGTTAGGAGAGGCATTTTCACCGTTTAGAAAGTGGGGAAAACAGCCCCAAAGCTGGGAAGGGACCGAACGGTGGGTGCTCGGGGAAAAGGGTGCAGCCACCTGGGAGAACCCGGAGAGTGGATTGGGACGCCAGGTCAGACGCTCTGTGCCCCTGGATCTGAAAGCATTAAAACTGTTCCTCCAGTGCTTGGGGAAATAATAAAAGCGGTCTTCACCTGGTGCCAAAAGGTTCTGACGACATTTTATTTCACAAAGATTTTTTATGAATGGTTTTTGGTTGGCTTTCCTACGCATTGGTGAACATCATATGCTTATTTTTGTAGTTGAACTATTGTTGATTTTACTGTATAGTCTCCCTTTGGAGGAGGAGGAGGAGGAGGAGGAGGAGGAGGATTTAAAAAAAAGTTAGATGTAAGCGGCTAAAATAAACTAGACAGAATTTGGAATCTCAAGAACGCCCTAGAAAAGTTATACATCTTGAAGAGACTAAATGAAGATTGAACCAAGTCTGCCATCGGACTAAAAATGCAAGTTATTTATGTGCAAGGTTTTGGTTTCTGCGTGGATCTTTCTTTCTTAAATTGGAAGATTTGGCTTTTGGTATCAGAATTTGCATTCCAAATATGAACATAAAGCTATTCCCTCTGCATTGCAGCAAAAATATTGCCATTAAAAGCCATTTCACGCATTAAACTTCTGGACTGGGCTTCTTCAGGCAGGGGGACAATTTTAAATGCTCCCCCCCCATGTTCAGAGGAGGGCAACCAGGATGATCTGGGGTCTGGAAACAAAGCCCTATGAAGAGAGACTGAAAGAACTGGGCCTGTTTAGCCTGGAGAAGAGAAGATGGAGGGGAAACATGAGAGCACTCTTCAAATACTTCAAAGGTTGTCACACAGAGGAGGGCCAGGATCTCTTCTCGATCCTCCCAGAGTGCAGGACACGGAAGAACGGGCTCAAGTTAAAGGAAGCCAGATTCCAGCTGGACATCAGGAAAAACTTCCTGGCTGTTAGAGCAGTACAACAATGGAACCAGTTACCTAGGGAGGTGGTGGGCTCTCCCACACTAGAGGCCTTCAAGAGGCAGCTGGACAACCCTCTGTCAGGGATGCTTTAGGGTGGATTCCTGCATTGAGCAGGGGGTTGGACTCGATGGCCTTGTTGGCCCCTTCCAACTCTGCTGTTCTATGATTCTATGTTAATGAAA